>NC_050097.1:42480518-42783548 GCF_902167145.1 Zea mays | reverse complement strand
GAGACTCAATTGAAGAAAGACTATAGGTCGATAAAATCTATCCTCCAACGTGATGGTGTCTCATGGGACCAGAGTGCGTCCATGTTTAGAACAACAGATGAAATCTGGGATGAGATTATCGAGGTGAGGGCTTAGTTCTTCTACTCTTACCACATAGATATGCAACTTGTTGAATAATTAGACAAATTCCAAATTAAATTCCGAATATAAATCATGACCAAATCAGAAGAACTGAAATAAAAGCCAAATCAGATGATGCGTACTGATTAGACTTACTGATTGTTGGCGCGCGCCAGGATCAGCTGGGTCGACGATGTCAGAAGATCACGAGCAGTCGCGTGAAGACGCTTCCCAAAAACCTTATTCGCCCTCTCCCGGTGCAGGATCTAGAAGACGAAGGGTTCCGGAGACCTGCTCTCCTGATCGCAGATGCACCTCTGCGGTCGGGACGAAGGGAACTAAAAGGCGGCTCAGCTATGAAGAGAGGCGAAAGCGAACTGGGATCTGGGGATGATTTGGAGGCTGGCTGCCGGGCTCCTTTTATAGGGTCGAGTCCGCGACCCCCCGTGCTTATCCGCCCACGAAAATCTCGCAATCAGTTGAGATTTTGTAGCGATCGGTTAGGATAAGCGTAACAGCCAAGAAACCAAAAAATCAAACGGCAAAAGGTAGCCGCGCCCCCGCAAGGCGAGGGGCCGGATTTCGGCGGACCATTCACGCGTATGTCGTGCGCCCGCGCCCTTCGCCCCGCCCCGGCCCGGCCCGGCCAGGCCAGGCCAGGCCAGGCGAGGCGAGGCGAGCGAGCGCGCGCGCGCGTGTGGCTCTCCACACTCTCTCCTCTCATCCATGACTTGGTGAGTGAGTGTGGCTTCCATATTTAAGCTAGCTCTACTCCACAAGAGCTAGCAATATGGTGCTATTGGTTCCACCTATCCCTTTGCCATCCACTTATATGGGCTTTTGAGATTTTCCTGGGATTTATTTGAATAACTTAATTGGGCCAAGCCCATAAATCCTAACAATCCCCCACCAGATCTCAAATGCCCATCTGCAGTTTTCGCCACTGTTCACTACCGTTTAATATACTAGTTTTTCAGCAGAGACTGTTAAGTTGAACTTCCGCCTAGAACTCCAAGTTACACCAACCCACAACTTGGACAATGGACTATGCCTTGAATTGCAAGTTTTGCGTGAATGGGTTTCACTTGAAGTCATGACCAGTACTTGGCTACCAGTAGTCCCCTTCTCGGGTGGAGCATATACGTCGTACTCCAAGGTCTCTTCATGAGTTTACTAGAGATCACCCAAATCTCATAGACTGCGACGTTAGACAGTCTAACTCATATAGGTGTGTTCTTTCAAAGAATGTTCTGCAGGACAACATCTTCGCTAATACAAGCCAACAGAACACATTAAGGCACAAAGCCAACCTGCCTTACAGCATTTGAGAGTATTGCATCTTTACTTAGAGAGGGTCAAAAGTTACTCTCCTCAGTTCACCAATGGCTTGTTCTTCCCAGGACCTAATTCACGGGATCTCCGATCACATAGACTGGGTTTCCACCATGGCAACTTTATTCGGGTCTCATACCCATCTCTCTCGATGCGATTTCTATCACATTACGTGGTAGTCCCTTGGTAAAAGGATCTGCCAGATTTTTATCTGTTGAAATATAAGTCACACTTATAACTCCGGAGTTTCTCAACTTTCTGACAGACTTCAATCGTCTTTTGACATGTCTTGATGACTTTCCATTATCCTTAGAACTCGTCACTTTAGCAATCACTGTCTGATTGTCACAGTTCATAAGGATAGCTGGTATTGGTTTCTCAACCACCGGCAAGTCCATCAAGAGTTCACGCAACCATTCTGCCTCAACGGTTGCTGTGTCAAGTGCAGCTAGCTCGGCTTCCATGGTTGACCTCGTCAAAATGGTCTGCTTGCATGACCTCCATGATACCGCACCTCCACCAATAGTAAAGACATAACCACTGGTGGCATAAAGCTCATCTGCATCAGATATCCAGTTCGAATCACTATATCCTTCAAGTACTACATGCTGACCAGAATAGTGAATTCCATAACTCATTGTACCTTGCAGGTAGCGCATAACCCGCTCAAGTGCATGCCAATGATCAGTCCCGGGGTTTGACATGAACCTACTCAATTTGCTCACAGCAAACGAGATATCGGGCCTTGTTGCACCAACAAGATACATGAGTGAACCGACAATCTGAGAGTATCTCAATTGGTCTAAACCAATTCTCTTGTTCTTTCGCAGTGTCACACTGGGATCATAAGGTGTTGGAGAAGGTTTGCACTCAGAGAAGCCAAATCGCTTCAAAACCTTTTCAACATAGTGAGATTGCGAGAGAGTAATCCCACCATCTGCCTTAATCAGCTTGATGTTTAGAATCACATCAGCTTCTCCCAGATCTTTCATATCAAAACTCTTTGATAGAAAAGACTTGACTTCATTGATCACATCAATGTTTGTGCCAAATATCAATATATCATCAACATATAAGCACAATATAACTCCTTCGCCCCCACCACAGCGATAATATACACACCTGTCTGCCTCATTAATGGCAAAGCCTGCAGACGTTAGAGTAGTGTCAAACTTCTCATGCCACTGTTTTGGTGCTTGCTTCCGACCATACAAAGATTTCAATAACTTGCACACCTTGCTTTCTTGACCCTTTACTACAAATCCATCAGGCTGTTCCATATAGATTTCCTCGTCCAGCTCTCCATTAAGAAAAGTTGTCTTTACATCCATCTGATGAACAAGGAGACCATACGAGGCAGCCAAAGAAAGTAGTACTCGAATAGTGGTCATTCTAGCAACAGGTGAGTAAGTATCAAAGAAGTCTTCTCCTTCTTTCTGAGTATAGCCTTTAGCCACAAGCCTAGCCTTGTACTTTTCAATTGTACCATCAGGCTTGAGCTTCTTTTTAAACACCCACTTACAACCCACGGGTTTGCATCCATAGGGTCGATCAGTGACTTCCCACGTACCATTTGAAAGAATAGAGTCCATCTCATTATGAACTGCTTCTTTCCAATCATCTGCATCTGGAGATGCAAATGCTTCTGCAATGGTAGTAGGAGTATCGTCCACAAGGTACACAATGAAATCATTACCAAAGGATTTTTCAACCCTTTGTCTCTTGCTCCTTTTAGGAGCATCATTGTCATCCTCCTCTAGGACAATTTCATGTGGCTGTTCAAAACTCTCAATAGGTGTATTATGTTCAGGAATTATCTCAGAAGAGTATCTAGAATTGCTATGAATGTCTTTCATTGGAAATATATGCTCAAAGAAAGTAGCATCACGTGATTCCATAATAATATCAACATACACATCAGGAACTTCAGATTTAACTACTAAAAATCTATATGCTATGCTACACGAAGCATATCCAAGAAAGACACAATCCACTGTCCTTGGACCAAGCTTGCGCTTTTTATTAATTGGTACATTGACTTTCGCCATGCACCCCCAAGTGCGCAAGTATGAAAGTGATGGTTTTCTCCCAACCCACTTCTCATAAGGGGTTTTCTCTTCTTTGCCCATAGGAATTCTATTCAGAACATGACATGAAGTCAGGACTGCCTCCCCCCACCATGCCTTAGATAAACCACAAGTGTCTAACATGGCATTCACCAGGTCAGTCAACGTACGGTTTTTCCTTTCAGCAATCCCGTTTGACTCGGGTGAATAGGGAGGAGTCCTCTCATGAATAATGCCATGTTCTGCACAGAAATCGTCAAAGACTTTGGGAAAGAACTCACCACCACGATCTGATCTAAGACGTTTGATCTTTCTCTCTAGTTGGTTTTCAACCTCAGCCTTATAGATTTTAAAGTAGTCTAAAGCCTCATCTTTAGTTTTTAGCAAGTATACATAGCAAAATCTAGACGCATCATCAATCAATGTCATGAAGTATCTCTTACCACCTTTTGTCAACACACCATTCATCTCACAAAGATCAGAATGTATGAGTTCTAGTGGTGCCAGGTGTCTCTCCTCAGCAGCCTTATGAGGCTTTCGAGGTTGCTTCGACTGCACACAACTATGGCACTTAGAACCTTTGACTATGGTGATATTCGGAATTAAACTCATGGTTGCAAGCCGAGACATAGAGCCAAAATTAATATGACACAAACGAGAATGCCAAATACTCGCAAGATCATCAACATTAGCACAAATATGGTTCACAGACTTATTATTGAAATCTAACAAAGAAAAGCGGAACAAGCCTCCGCAATCATAGCCTTTACCAATAAATTGTCCAGACTTGGACACAACTAATTTATTGGACTCTAAAACTACCTTGAACCCATCTCTACATAGAAGGGTTCCGCTAACGAGATTCTTGTGTATAGAAGGGACATGATGCACGTTCTTCAGCTGCACGATCTTTCCCGAAGTAAACTTCAGATCCACCGTGCCAGTGCCATGAACAGAAGCATGTGACCCATTCCCCATTAGCACGGAAGAATCCCGGGCGCCCTGATAAGAAGAGAACAAGTTGATGTCAGAACACACATGAACATTAGCACCAGTATCAAGCCACCAGCTAGGTGATTGAAATACTGAGAAGATGAAAGGTAAATTACCATACCCTTTGTCTTCCTCATTGCTAGCGACCACTGTGTTGACATTGCCCTTTTTGCCACGGCGATCCGCTCGATCGGGACAATCCTTGGCAAAATGACCCGCCTCGCCACATGCGAAACATGTCAATTCAGCCTTGTTCTTCTTCTTCTTGAAGTTGGTAGTTTTGTTGGGCTTGTTAGATTTTGGCTTTCCTTTGCCCTTGTTGTGGTTCTTCTGAACCATGTTGGCGCTGGAGTGGCCCTCGCCTCCTTTAGATCCCGTGTCCTTAGCCCGAGCTTTCTCCTCAACATCCAGAGACGCTATCAGATTTTCAACTGATATCTCCTGTCTCTTATGTTTCAGAGCTGTGGCGAAGTTCCTCCATGTAGAAGGCAACTTTGCAATAATGCATCCGGCCACAAATCGGTCAGGAAGGACTATCTTAAGGTGGTCGAGCTCCTTGGCTATACACTGTATTTCATGAGCTTGCTCTACAATAGAGCGATTATCAACCATCTTATAATCATGAAAGCTCTCCATGATATACAGGTCACTGCCAGCATCTGATGCACCATACTTAGTAGTAAGTGCATCCCACAACTGTTTCCCGTCTGTGTACTGCATATTCGCATCAACCAGACGGTCAACAAGGGCGCTAAGAACGACTCCCGTGAACATAGTATTGGCATGGTCGTACTCTTTCTCCTGTTCAGGAGTCAGTGGACCCTCAGGTCTGCCTTTACTAACATGGAAGACATTCATAGCAGTAAGCCAGAGCGTGGCCTTGACTTGCCATCTCTTAAAGTGCATACCATTAAACTTTTCTGGCTTCAGCGCGTCGGCAAAAGCAGCCATAGAAAAACTAGGAAATTGTCTACAATAAGGTTTTTGGATTGTTGAATAATTAGACAAATTCCAAATTAAATTCCGAATATAAATCATGACCAAATCAGAAGAACTGAAATAAAAGCCAAATCAGATGATGCGTACTGATTAGACTTACTGATTGTTGGCGCGCGCCAGGATCAGCTGGGTCGACGATGTCAGAAGATCACGAGCAGTCGCGTGAAGACGCTTCCCAAAAACCTTATTCGCCCTCTCCCGGTGCAGGATCTAGAAGACGAAGGGTTCCGGAGACCTGCTCTCCTGATCGCAGATGCACCTCTGCGGTCGGGACGAAGGGAACTAAAAGGCGGCTCAGCTATGAAGAGAGGCGAAAGCGAACTGGGATCTGGGGATGATTTGGAGGCTGGCTGCCGGGCTCCTTTTATAGGGTCGAGTCCGCGACCCCCCGTGCTTATCCGCCCACGAAAATCTCGCAATCAGTTGAGATTTTGTAGCGATCGGTTAGGATAAGCGTAACAGCCAAGAAACCAAAAAATCAAACGGCAAAAGGTAGCCGCGCCCCCGCAAGGCGAGGGGCCGGATTTCGGCGGACCATTCACGCGTATGTCGTGCGCCCGCGCCCTTCGCCCCGGCCCGGCCCGGCCAGGCGAGGCGAGCGAGCGAGCGCGCGCGCGCGTGTGGCTCTCCACACTCTCTCCTCTCATCCATGACTTGGTGAGTGAGTGTGGCTTCCATATTTAAGCTAGCTCTACTCCACAAGAGCTAGCAATATGGTGCTATTGGTTCCACCTATCCCTTTGCCATCCACTTATATGGGCTTTTGAGATTTTCCTGAGATTTATTTGAATAACTTAATTGGGCCAAGCCCATAAATCCTAACACAACTGAGGTAACTTTTAACATTCTTTTAAATTTTGTAGGATATGCCCAATGCACGGAAGTACCAAAGCAAGAGCTTTCCATTGCTTGACTCACTAGAACTGTTATTTGATGGTGAGCACACGTGCACACTGCCTACAGCTGGAAAAGGGCTGAGAAGATCTGTGCTATACGCTGATACCTTTTGCTTGACTAAAATAAATATGTTACTATGATAGGTCCTATTCCTGAAGGGGCACAAAAATCACCTTCCAGCATACCTCAGAATGTTGGTGGAAACGTTGGTGATGGAGGCAACAATATCAGCACAGCCCCAGACTTGTCTGAAAGACCTAGTGGAACAATTAACACAAGCGTTAATGAGGCATGGAATAATATCAGCCTACTTAAGCAAACAGCATTGGGACCCCAAGGTATAGACAATCTCGACACGCTGCAAAATCGTGATGAAGAGGTGCTGGAACGGCTACAGCATGGCTCGGACCGGAGGCCGCAGAGAGCTGATGAACAGGCACAGTCAAGTTCTTGCGTAGAACTGCAGAGAGACAGGCGCAAGAAGCGGAAGGCCCCAGACATCCAGCAGATCATGGAGACCTATATGAATTTCAGAATGAAGCAACCTCGCGTCAAACAACGAAGAGCAAAGGACGCTGACCAGTTCACGATTTCAAGGTATTAGCCTCTGATGTTTTCAAGGACCCTGAGAACAGGGAGACCTTTCTTTCGTATGAACCCAGGCTGCGCACCTTGTGGCTGAAGAGGGAAGTTGGCAAGCTACTCTCCTTATAGAAGTGGCAGCCCTTGCTTGTTTTGTTTGCTACCCGTGCCTAGGCTTCATTTAACAAACTCTACTAGTGACTTAACTTGTTCCATGCACAGTACGTCACTACGCTGCTTAGTCATTCATGATCAATGATGTGCTTGCTGCGTGTAGTGCTTCCAAAATTTTGCATCTGTGTCAATACACTGTTAAAAATGCGACAGAATGCTTGTTTCTTGACAGCAGATATTTAGGATCGTTCTGCATGACTGAGCGTCAACAGCAGAGGTTGTAGAGCCACTCAAGCGCAGTATATACTTTCGGCCTAAACTTTCTGCAACAATATCGTTCTTAGCAAACTGTCTATTCATTCTCAACAATCAGCTCAAACAAAGCGTCTAGACTTGGCACCGCAAAAAAAAACATTTCAAGAAACTGAAAATATGATTTGCCAGTTTATTCGAATCTGCTGAGACAGAAGAGCCATTCCATCAATCTAACAAATTACTGCAAGGTCTGTCCGATCTACATTGAGAAACGGAGTGCCCATTCAGTTCATTCCCGCTTCAAGGAAAACAAAACACGCCTGATCAGAACGGTTGAAATGAATGAAAAGAACCAATAGGTTACTTCATCGTTGGCAGCCAGCAACCAGGACAAGCACACACTCAACATTCAAAAACGAACCATAGCCCAGGTGATGATACTCGAAAGAAACAGAAGCCAACTCATGCGTTCATAATATTTTTAAAGACACTTCTCACTCAATACAAGCATAGCTAAGGCTAAATTTAAGTCATACAATACCTTGAAGGCAAAACATTTTTCGCTCAGTACAAAGGCTAAATTTAAGGCTTCTATGTCATTTGCTAAACTGTAATCTCTTCTCCAGCAAAATTAAATGGTCATGACAGCACCAAGCAAAGTTTTGAACTTTGAGGTTTTCTACATCAAATTATGTGAGTCCACCAAACAAATTATGTCTGCCAAATAAGCCAACAATCCAACATACAGGGACGCTAGGTTTGCCAGTCACTGAATACACATTAAATTGAAAAGTGCAATTAGAAATTTATATAACGCATATATAGCTCAACATGAGTTATGGAGTCCAGACACAAAATCTCCATGCACACACAAGTCCAAGCTAAAAAGTCTACCAGGGGGAGAGGCGTCCACCTGATTTTGCCATTAAGTTTGTGCCAACCTTCGAACTCTGATGACACTGGGATCTCAACACCTGGACTTCAACAGTCTAACCAGTGTAACTTAGGAAAAGTTGGCAACATCATGCCAAGCTCATGTAGAAAGCTTGAACTGACTGCGTAATATGAGCCCATGAGGATAACAGGTAAGAAGCTCCTTTGGTTGCACCCTTCAAGCAAATAATCACTGTTTTGTTGTTGTCCTAAGTTTACTTTCTATATGTTGAGTTCAAATATTTTGAATGATGCAAGTAGGATTGTTCTGAAATTTAGTTCAGTAGAAGTATACTCTTGCTACATTATATAAATATATTGATATGGAAGTAGTAGTCAAAGCTGAATTCTAGAGACCATGTTGATACCCAAAGTCACTAGCCAATGGATCAAGACATAATATAATACCAACTTACAATATGATTTCATCCCTTCCCGCCTTTAGCAGAATAATAAGAATATCAAGACTGGGAAGCAACAGTGAACCAACATAATATGAAATTTCAACTAAAATCAACTCCATTTTAATGCTATGAGCAAAAGATCAATCCCATGGTAAAAGTCGAGAGAAGTCCAACAAATAAACAATGCACAGTAATTACTAATAGAACCTACACTGAGCAGATCAAATAAAGTACAACCAACAGATAAAGGGAACAGATAATAAATCCAACACAAAGAATGAGATTGTGAATACCTAAACTTAATGTCTAAAATTAAATAAACAACAGTTACTGCTCAAGTGCCCATATACTCGTAGACAAGGACAAAACAGTCACCTTATATGGCATATATATTATCTCACAAACTGTAAGCAACAAACAGTCCTCTCCAGCAACATATGCATCACATGCAACGAGAACGGTATGGAACTGAGTTTCTGGACAAGTCTATATGGATTCAGCACCTATTTCGAATATTCACATTTCTTTATACCAAAAGCAGACGATACGCAAAAAACGAGCATATCTGACAGTAACATGCAACGGGTAGCGCTACAACATAGATCTAGCATAACCCTGGCAGTTTAGTAACTTGGACCCATGCTACAAGAACGGGACAGTCGCTTTTCCATCTCTCGTCCAGTCCCAACTGTTGCTCTTGAGCCACCTCCACCGCCGCCTTCTGCTGCAGAAACTGTGTTGTATTGCTTCCTGCAACCTGGGCAGCGCCCATCTTCCACCAAGATCCTGTTGTGGCAGAAGAGGCACATGTGAAACCCACAAGGACAGGGACAGAAGCTCGAATCTGTCAGGTCAAGATCGTCACAGCAAATGGGGCACGACAGCGGCAATGAAAGAATTCCCTGCTGCGCAGCACTCATTCCCATATCCTGCCAGCGGTTACCAATGCTTGCTGGGAAGCTGGTCTGCTTGGAGATGCTGGGTAAGCTCTGTGGTCGAAATATGTCATCCGGTGCCCAAGCCCTTGTCTTGCTTTGAATCGGTTCTGGTTTCGCTGCATGAGAAGGTTCTGCAGTGGTCGGAGCTTGTGGGAGTGTCGGTGTGGGACCTGAACTCTGGTTACAAGAACTGTCATCGACATAAAGCGCATCAGCAGCCATTTCCCAATCATCGAAGACTTCACTCTCATCCTCAGGGCCGCCTGTATCCTCCTCAGCATCACTCACACTCCTTGAGCTGGACCATACACTGCTTCCACTGCTGAGGCTGGGACCACCGCCATTGCCAGGGAACCCCTTCCTCTGAGGGCAGTCACCACTTTGGCGCTTGTCTGAGCCTGGGGAGTCAAGGCCACTGCCATCTGCCTCAAGGCCAGCAGCAATAGCCTCATCCCTATCCTCCGGATCACTGCCCCTTGATCTGGAATCAGCACGGCGACGAGGAAGTGGAGGGTGCGGGGAAGCGAGTATGGGCGACCCAGAAACTGCTCCTGTTGGCGAAGCTGCAGATTTGGCATCCTTATTGCCTGAACCAATCCAAAACGAAATGGTATATCAGATTTAAAACGAATCCATAAAAAAGAACACAAACTTTACAGCTATATAACCACAATCCCCAATCAACGAACAGACGTAGCATTCAGAAGCAGCACCTGAAAAACATAAATTTCAGAAGTACGTCTCAGAGAAGATAACCTTGATCCGACGCATGGAGAGCTTAAATCCAGAAGAAGGTCAAAACGTCTCACAAAAAATATCATAACTTTGTATATAAAAACCGCGATCCAACGCATGGAGAGCTCAAATCCGTCATGCACACCACTGCCGAATCGTCAATCGAAAACCAGAAATCCCCAAAATCACAAACACGGATTAAGACTAATGTATCGCACAGACCAGACATGAGATCAGACCTTGCCCCCTAGACAGAAACTGCTCACGGCGTGTGTCGCGCTTGCTCTGCTTCAGCTTCGCCGCCGAGCGGCTCCCCTGAAAGGAACACCATAAAAGGACAGAACTCAGATCAGATCGGCACGCTGCGCAATCAAATCAAACCAAACCAAACCAAACCAGGAACCGAACCAGAGAGATCGCCCCGACCCCACCCCGAAAGGAAAATAGCCCGCTCTTACCCTCTTCTTCTTGGAGTCGCGCGCGGCGGCCGCCGATGCGGGCGATGCAGCGTCGCTGTTGCCCATTTCTCCTTGTAGTGAGTGGCGGCGGCGGACAGATGCGCGGCTGCCGGTCGTCGTCGACGCGCGTGCGTTGGGAGGAGCGAGGGTGCGGAGGATGGGGGAGCAGGAGCGAGAAAACCCTAAAAAGCGATGCGGCGAGCGGCGAGAGGAAGGCGAACCGATGGGTGGATAGATAACACGGCACACGGGGGCGGAGTTTTAGTGGAAAGAAAGGAGGAAATGGAGACGAAATCTGTTGGGCCTTTTCGTTTGGGGCGTCCGTTGCAGTTTGATCCAGAGCGGCGCTCTCTGAGAAAATGACGGAAATACCCTCCTCCGAGGGAGAAGGTGCCGTCGGATCGGGTCCCTCCGATCCGCGCAGGGGCGAAAGACGGGACGGGACATACCTGAGTGCTGCCTCGTTTCCGTGAGGATCTTTTCTTTGGCCGGGGGTGTGAACGTTTTTTATATATTTTTTATTTATAATTAATAAATGATATCAATGTTTATAATATTAATCTATATCTATTCTACATCTAATATTATATTAATGATCTAGCGGATTTAAACGGACTGATACAGCTGCAATCCATAAAGACAGAATATTATATACAAAAGTAAAGGCCATTTCGAATTAAAGTCAAACAAACATGCATCTTTTTTGTCTAGTTTTTTCTAGTCTATCCTCATCCTCTTATGTCTACTTGTGTCGCTGTGGACACACAGTAAAATTCTAAAAAGAATATTAGAGAGAACGCAGGCAAGTGACGTATTAAATCTGGCATGATCAAAAACCTACATGTGGTCAGTTTAGATAGGTTAAGGCTATGATAGGCATAATATCTTATATTATTTTCCTACTTATCGACTAATGAACACAAAGGCGAAGAAAATTATAACTTCAAGAACCAACATAGCACCATGACCACCTAGTTTCCCTTTGCACTTTGCTCTAGCAAGAGTTATAGGTTATTGGACCCTATGTGAGAATGAATCCCTATGTTTCTGGATGAATCCTCCAAAGAGGTGGCGTAGCGACCTCTTTAGTTTGTTAGGATTGTGTATCTGTGTTGGGAGACTCATGTGCCTCTGAATGTATGCCCATAGTATTCAGTTTGTTCCCCTTTTATATAGAGGGAGGAGAGAGTTTACATGTTAGTTGGACGATGGATTTGGTTAAATAAGAGCCAATAACCTCGATCTTATTCTGGTCACAAAGCCATACGCGGAGTCATGCCCTCGATCATGGCATCAGGGATATCCTTCTTATGTTGCTTATATAGATGTTGGAGTTTATGTCATGGAATACGGTGGAGTTGGTAGTCGTTGTATCAATTTATACTCATCAATGCTTCATGATACATTGGCATGCCCACACATGGCTACAAGGGTGATGCACATACCAAATAGTGGTCTTTAGTACCATGCTGCCTAAGCCATGGTAATAGTGCATCTGTCATGTTGTAACATTGAACATCACATATTTAATGTGTCATATGGGAGTCATGTTCGAAATGCCAGTGTTATGGGTCTATAAAGAGTAGGTATTGAAAGTCGCCTAGAGGGGGGTGAATAGGCAAATCTAAAATTTATAAACTTTAAGCACAACTACAAGTTGTGGTTAGCGTTAGAAATATAATTGAGACCGAAAGAGAGGGCAAAAACAAATCACAAGCAAATAAAGAGTGTAACACGATGATTTGTTTTACCGAGGTTCGGTTCTTGCAAATCTACTCCCCGTTTAGGTGGTCACAAAGACCGGGTCTCTTTTAACCCTTTCCCTCTCTCAAACGGTCACTTAGACCGAGTGAGCTTTTCTCCTCAATCAATTGGGACACTTAGTCCCCACAAGGACCACCACACAATTGGTGTCTCTTGCTTTGATTACAAAGTTGTTGAGAACAAGAAATGGGGAAGAAGAAAAGAGATCCAAGCGCAAGAGCTCAAAGAACACGGGCAAAACTCTCTCATCTAGTCACTAATTGCTTTAAGTGGAATTGGAACTTGAAGAGACTTTGATTCAATCTAATTGTGTCTTGTATTGAATGCACTAGCTCTTGTATTGAATGTGTTGGCTGAAAAACTTGGATGCCTTGAAGTGTGGTTGTTGGGGGTATTTATAGCCCCAACCACCAAAATGCCCGTTGGTGAAGGCCGCTGTCGATGGGCGCACCGGACAGTCCGGTGCGCCAGCCACGTCACCCAACCGTTAGGGTTCGACCATTGGAGCTCTGACATGTGGGGCCACCGGACAGTCACTGTTCACTGTCCAGTGCACCTTCTGGCGCCTGCTCTGACTTCTGCGCGCGCAGTCCGCACTGTAGTGTTGTCAGCCGACCGTTGAACTCGACCGTTGGCGCAGTAGTCGTTGCTCCGCATGGCACACCGGACAGTCCAGTGCTACACCGGACAGTCCGGTGAATTATAGCGGAGAGCCATTTCTAGAAACCTGAAGCTGAGCAGCTCGAGTGGATTCACCCTGGTGCACCAGACACTGTCTGGTGGTGCACCGAACACTGTCCGGTGGCCCACCGGACAGTCCGGTGCGCCAGACCAGGGCTGCCTTCGGTTTCTTTTGCTCCTTTTTATTTGAACCCTTTCTTGGAATTTTTATTGGTTTGTGTTGAACCTTTGGCACCTGTAGAACTTATAATCTAGAGCAAACTAGTTAGTCCAATTATTTGTGTTGGGCAATTCAACCACCAAAATCATTTAGGAAAAGGTTTGACCCTCTTTCCCTTTCAATCTCCCATTTTTGGTGATTGATGCCAACACAAACCAAAGCAAATATATAAGTGCAGAATTGAACTAGTTTGTATAAGGTAAGTGCAAAGGTTGCTTGGAATTAAACCAATTTACATTTTCATAAGATATGCATGGATTGCTTTCTTCAATTTAACATTTTGGACCACACTTACACCACTAGTTTTGTTTTTGCAAATTCTTTTCAAAAATATTTTGCAAATAGTCAAAGGTATATGAATAAGATTGAAAGAAGCATTTTCAAGATTTGAACTTTTCTCCCCCTGTTTCAAGTGATTTTCCTTTGACTAAACAAAACTCCCCCTCAATGAGGGTTTTAGATATTAATTTTGAAAGAGGTCATACCAATTTGAAATTATATCAAAAATAAGATACCAATTGGAAAACTTCTTTAATACAAACATTTTTTGAAATTGGTGGTGGTGCGGTCCTTTTGCTTTGGGCTAATACTTTCTCCCCCTTTGGCATGAATCGCCAAAAACGGATACTTTGTGAGTGAAATATGAGCCCTTTACAAACTCTCTCCCCCTTTGGCAAATAATATAAGAGTGAAGGATTATACCAAAGTGGAGAGCGATGCGGAGTGACGGCGAAGGGTAAATAATACGATGGAGTGGAGTGGAAGCCTTGTCTTCGCCGAAGACTCCATTTCCCTTTCAATCTATGACTTAGCATGAAATACACTTGAAAAACACATTAGTCAAAGGTATATAATTGAGCTATGTGTGCAAGGGATCAATCAAAGTTCCTAGAATCAAGAATGTTTAGCTCATGCCTAAGTTTGGTAAAAGTTTTCTCATCTAATGGTTTGGTAAAGATATCGGCTAATTGTTCTTTGGTGCTAACATAAGCAATATCGATATCCCCCTTTGTTGGTGATCCCTCAAAAAGTGATACCGAATGGCTATGTGCTTAGTGCGGCTGTGCTCAACGGGATTATCCGCCATGCGGATTGCACTCTCATTATCACATAGGAGAGGGACTTTGGTTAATTTGTAACCATAATCCCGAAGGGTTTGCCTCATCCAAAGTAATTGCGTGCAACAATGGTATGCGGCAATGTACTCGGCTTCGGCGGTGGAAAGAGCTACTGAGTTTTGTTTCTTTGAAGCCCAAGACACCAAGGATCTTCCCAAGAACTGACAAGTCCCTGATGTACTCTTTCTATCAATCTTACACCCTGCTCAATCAGCATCTGAATATCCTATTAAATCAAAAGTGGATCCCTTCGGGTACCAAAGACCAAACTTAGGTGTATGAACTAAATATCTCAAGATTCGTTTCACGGCCCTAAGGTGAACTTCCTTAGGATCGGCTTGGAATCTTGCACACATGCATACAGAAAGCATAATATCCGGTCGAGATGCACATAAATAAAGTAGAGATCCTATCATCGACCGGTATACCTTTTGATCTACGGATTTACCTCCCGTGTCGAGGTCGAGATGCCCATTGGTTCCCATGGGTGTCTTGATGGGCTTGGCATCCTTCATTCCAAACTTGGTAAGTATGTCTTGAATATACTTGGTTTGGCTGATGAAGGTGCCCTCTTGGAGTTGCTTCACTTGAAATCCTAAGAAATACTTCAACTCCCCCATCATTGATATCTCGAATTTTTGAATCATAATCCTATAAACTCTTCACATGTAGATTTGTTAGTAGACCCAAATATGATATCATCAACATAAATTTGGTATACAAACAAATCATTTGCAATTGTTTTAGTAAAGAGAGTAGGATCGGCTTTTCCGACTTTGAAACCATTAGTGATAAAGAAATCTCTTAGGCATTCATACCATGCTCTTGGGGCTTGCTTGAGCCCATAAAGCGTCTTAGAGAGTTTGTAAACATGATTAGGGTACTCACTATCTTCAAAGCCGGGAGGTTGCTCAACATAGACCTCCTCCTTGATTGGTCCATTGAGGAAGGCACTTTTCACGTCCATTTGGTAAAGCTTAAAGCCATGGTAAGTAGCATAGGCAAGTAATATGCGAATTGACTCAAGCCTAGCTACAGGTGCATAGGTTTCACCGAAATCCAAACCTTTGACTTGTGAATAACCCTTGGCCACAAGTCGGGCCTTGTTCCTTGTCACCAAACCATGCTCATCTTGCTTGTTGCGGAAGACCCACTTGGTTCCTACAACATTTTGATTAGGACGTGGAACAAGATGTCATACCTCATTCCTCGTGAAGTTGTTGAGTTCCTCTTGCATTGCCAACACCCAATCTGAATCCCTTAATGCGTCTTCCACCCTATATGGCTCAATAGAAGACACAAAGGAGTAATGTTCACAAAAATGAGCAACACAAGATCGAGTGGTTACCCCCTTATGAATATCGCTGAGGATGGAGTTCACGGGGTGATCTCGTTGTATCGCTTGGTGGACTCTTGGGTGTGGTGGTCTTGGATCCTCATCATCTTCCTTGTCTTGATCATTGGCATCTCCCCCTTGATCATTGTCCTCCTCTTGAGGTGGCTCTTCTTGATCTTCATTCTCATCATCTTGAGCTTGATCCTCATCTTGGGTTGGTGGAGATGCTTGATTTGAAGATGATGGTTGATCTTGTGCACGTGGAGGCTCTTCGGATTCCTTAGGACACACATCCCCAATGGACATGTTCCTTAGCGCGACGCATGGAGCCTCTTCATCATCTAGCTCATCAAGATCAACTTGCTCTACTTGAGAGCCGTTAGTCTCATCAAACACAATGTCACAAGAAAATTCAACTAGTCCAGTGGACTTGTTGAAGACTCTATATGCCCTTGTGTTTGAATCATATCCTAGTAAAAAGCCTTCTACAGCCTTAGGAGCAAATTTAGATTTTCTACCTCTTTTAACAAGAATAAAACATTTGCTACCAAAGACTCTAAAATATAAAACATTGGGTTTTTTTACCGGTGAGGAGTTCATAGGATGTCTTCTTGAGGATTCGGTGAAGGTAGAGACGGTTGATGGCGTAGCAAGCGGTGTTGATTGCTTCCGCCTAAAACCGGTCCAAAGTCTTGTACTCATCAAGCATGGTCCTCGCCATGTCAAGTAGAGTTCTATTCTTCCTCTCCACTATACCATTTTGTTGAGGTGTGTGGGGAGAAGGGAACTCATGCTTGATGCCCTCATCCTCAAGAAAGCCTTCAATTTGAGAGTTCTTGAACTTGGTCCCGTTGTCGCTTCTAATCTTTTTGATCCTTAAGCCGAACTCGTTTTGAGCCCGTCTCAAGAATCCCTTTAAGGTCTCTTAGGTTTGAGATTTATCCTGCAAAAAGAACACCTAAGTGAAGTGAGAATAATCATCCACAATAACTAGACAGTACTTACTCCCGCCGATGTTTATGTAAGCAATCGGGCCGAATAGATCCATGTGGAGTAGCTCAAGTGGCCTGTCAGACGTCATGATGTTCTTGTGTGGATGATGAACACCAACTTGCTTCCCTGCTTGACATGCGCTACAAATCATGTCTTTCTCAAAATGAACATTTGTTAGTCCCAAAATGTGCTCTCCCTTTAGAAGCTTATGAAGATTCTTCATCCCAACGTGGGCTAGTCGGCGATGCTAGAGCCAACCCATGTTAGTCTTAGCAATTAAGCAATGAAAGTGTCGAGTTCAGCTCTATTAAAATCAACTAAGTATAGCTGACCCTCTAACACTCCCTTAAATGCTACTGAATCATCACTTCTTCTAAAGACAGTAACACCTATATCCGTAAAAAGACAATTGTAGCCTATTTTGCATAATTGAGAAACAGAAAGCAAATTGTAATCTAAAGAATCTACAAGAAAAACATTGGAAATAGAATGGTCAGGTGATATAGCAATTTTACCAAGTCCTTTGACCAAACCTTGATTTCCATCCCCGAATGTGATAGCTCTTTGGGGATCATGGTTTTCCTCATAGGAGGAGAACATTCTTTCCTCCCCAGTCATGTGGTTTGTGCACCCGCTATCAATGATCCAACTTGAGCCCCCGGATGCATAAACCTACAAAACAAATTTAGGCCTTGTTCTTAGGTACCCAAACGGTCTTGGGTCCTTTGACATTAGAAACAAGCACCTTGGGTACCCAAACACAAGTCTTTGAACCCTTGTGTTTGCCCCCAACATATTTGGCAACTACTTTGCCCGATTTGTTAGTTAAAACATATAAAGCATCAAAAGTCTTAAATGAAATATTAGGCTCATTTGATGCAATAGGAGTTTTATTTTTAGGCAATTTAACATGAGTGGATTGCCTAGAACTAGATGCCTCACTCTTATACATAAAAGCATGATGAGAGCCAGAGTGAGATTTCCTATAATGAATTCTCCTAATTTTGTGCTCGGGATAACCAGCAGGATATAAAATGTAACCCTCGTTATCCTGAGCCATGGGAGCTTTGCCCTTAACAAAGTTAGACAATTTCTTAGGGGCATTATGCTTGACATTGTCTCCCTGTTGGAAGCCAATGCCATCCTTAATGCCAGGGCGTCTCCCACTATAAAGCATACTACGAGCAAATTTAAAATTTTCATTTTCTAATTCATGCTCGGCAATTTTAGCATCTAATTTTGCTATATGATCATTTTGTTGTTTAATCATAGCAATGTGATCATGGATAGCATTAACATTAACATATCTACATCTAGTGCAAATAGAGACATGACTAACAGTAGATGTAGAGGGTTTGCAAGCATTTAATTCATCAATCTTAGCATGTAAAATAGCATTCTCATCTCTAAGATTGGAAATAGAAATATTGCAAACATTTAAGTCTTTAGCCTTAGCAATTAATTTTTCATTCTCAATTTTAAGGCTAAAAAGTGATGCATTCAACTTGTCAATCTTAATAATCAAACTAGCATTATCATTTCTAAGACTAATAATTGAATCATCACAAACATCTAACTTCTCAACCTTAGCAATTAATTTTGCATTTTCATTTCTAAGGTTTGAGATAATATCATGGCAAGTGCTTAGCTCACTAGTTAAATTTTCACATTTTTCTACTTCCTGAGCATAAGCATTTTTAACCTTAACATGCTTCTTGTTTTCTTTAATAAGGAAATCCTCTTGGCTATCCAAGAGTTTATCCTTCTCATGAATAGCACCTATTAATTCATTCAATTTTTCCTTTTGTTGCATGTTTAGGTTGGCAAAAAGGGCAAGCAAGTTATCCTCATCATCACTAGAGTTCTCCTCATCACTAGATGTTGCATATTTAGTGGAGGCTCTAGATTTTACCTTCTTTTTGTCGTCCTTTGCCATGAGGCACTTGTGGCCGACGTTGGGGAAGAGGAGACCCTTGTTGACGGCGATGTTTGTGGCGTCCTCGTCGGAGGAGGAGTCGATGGAGCTCTCATCGGAGTCCCACTCCTGGCATACGTGGGCATCACCGCCCTTCTTCTTGTAGTATCTCTTCTTTTCTCTTCTCTTTCCCTTCTTGTCGTCGCCCCTGTCACTATCACTAGATAATGGACATTTAGCAATAAATGATCGGGCTTACCACACTTGTAGCAAACTTTCTTGGAGCGGGGCTTGTAGTCCTTCCCCCTCCTTTGCTTGAGGATTTGGCGGAAACTTTTGATGATGAGCGCAATCTCCTCATTGTCGAGCTTGGAGGCATCGATGGGGAGCCTACTTGATGTAGACTCTTCTTTCTTCTCCTCCGTTGCTTTGAAGGCAACGGGTTGCACCTCGGGTGTGGAGGTGGCGCCTCGCTCGATGATTTGTTTGGAGCCTTTGATCATCAACTCAAAGCTCACAAACTTCCGTATCACTTCCTCGGGAGACATTAGCTTGTATCTAGGATCACCA
Source organism: Zea mays (assembly GCF_902167145.1). NCBI lineage: Eukaryota > Viridiplantae > Streptophyta > Magnoliopsida > Poales > Poaceae > Zea > Zea mays. The sequence continues at coordinate 42,764,125 of NC_050097.1, read as the reverse complement.
CGAATTAATTGAACTTGAGTAGGATTAAGAAAAACGAGTGATCTAAGAATAACCTTGACCATTTCATGGTCATCCCATTTTGTGCTCCCGAGGTTGCGCACTTGGTTCACCAAGGTCTTGAGCCGATTGTACATGGCTTGTGGCTCCTCCCCTTGGTTGAGCATGAATCGACCGAGCTCCCCCTCGATCGTCTCTCGTTTGGTGATCCTTGTCACCTCATCTCCTTCGTGCGCGGTCTTTAGCACGTCCCAAATATCTTTGGCCGTTTCTAACCCATGCACTTTGTTATACTCCTCTCGACTTAAAGAAGCGAGGAGTATAGTTGTTGCTTGGGAGTTAAAGTGTCGTATTTGGTCGGCCTCATCGTAGTCATAGTCCTTATCCCCCACCTATGGTACCTGCGCTCCATACTCAACAACATCCCATATGCTTTTGTGGAGTGAGGTTAGATGACCTTTCATTCTAGCACTCCACATAGAATAAACTTCACCCTCAAAAACCGGTGGTTTCCCTAATGGAACGGAAAGTAAAGGAGTGTGTTTAGGAATGCGAGTATAGCGTAGGGGGATCTTACTAAACTTCTTGCGCTCATGGCGCTTAGAAGTGTTGGACGGCGCGTCGGAGCCGGATGTAGAAGGTGATGAAGAATCGGTCTCGTAGTAGACCACCTTCTTCATTTCCTTTTTCTTCTCACCGCTCCAACGCGACTTGTTGTGTGAAGGGGATCCCTTCATCTTGTTGTCGGACTCTCCCGATGGAGCCTTCCCGTGGCTTATGGCGGGCTTCTCGCCGGTCACCATCTCCTTCTTGGCGTGATCTCCTGACATCACTTTGAGCGGTTAGGCTCTAATGAAGTACCGGCTCTGATACCAATTGAAAGTCGCCTAAAGGGGGGGGGTGAATAGGCAAATCTGAAATTTATAAACTTTAAGCACAACTACAAGTCGGGGTTAGCGTTAGAAATATAATCGAGTCCAAAAGAGAGGGCAAAAACAAATCACAAGCAAATAAAGAGTGTAACACGATGATTTGTTTTACCGAGGTTCGGTTCTTGCAAACCTATTCCCCGTTGAGGTGGTCACAAAGACCGGGTCTCTTTCAACCCTTTCCCTCTCTCAAACGGTCACTTAGACCGAGTGAGATTTTCTCCTCAATCAATTGGGACACTTAGTCCCCACAAGGACCACCACACAATTGATGTCTCTTGCTTTGATTACAAAGTTGTTGAGAACAATAAATGGGGAAGAAGAAAAGCGATCCAAGCGCAAGAGCTCAAAGAACACGGGCAAAACTCTCTCTTCTAGTCACTAATTGCTTTGAGTGGAATTAGGACTTGGAGAGACTTTGATTCAATCTAATTGTGTCTTGTATTGAATGCACTAGCTCTTGTATTGAATGTGTTGGCTGAAAAACTTGGATGCCTTGAAGTGTGGTGGTTGGGGGTATTTATAGCCTCAACCACCAAAATGGCCGTTGGTGAAGGCTGCTGTCGATGGGCGCATCGGACACTGTCCGGTGTGCCAGCCACGTCACCCAACCGTTAGGATTTGACCGTTGGAGCTCTGACATGTGGGGCCACCGGATAGTCCGGTGGTGCACCAGACAGTCACTGTTCACTGTCCAGTGGTGCACTAGACAGTCACTATTCATTGTCCGGTGCGCCTTCTGGCGCCTGCTCTAACTTCTGCGCGCGCAGTCCGCACTGTAGCGTTGTCAGCCGACCATTGAACTCGATCGTTGGTGCAGTAGCCGTTGCTCCGTATGGCACACCGGACAGTCGGTTCTACACCGGACAATCCGGTGAATTATAGCGGAGAGCCATTTCCAGAAACCCGAAGCTGAGCAGTTCGAGTGGATTCACCCTGGTGCACCGGACACTGTCCGGTTGCACACCAGACAGTCCGGTGCGCCAGACGAGGGCTGCCTTCAGTTTCTTTTGCTCCTTTTTATTTGAACCAATTCTTGGACTTTTTATTGGTTTGTGTTGAACCTTTGGCACCTGTAGAACTTATAATCTAGAGCAAACTAGTTAGTCCCGTTATTTGTGTTGGGCAATTCAACCACCAAAATCATTTAGGAAAAGGTTTGACCCTCTTTCCCTTTCAGGTATCAAGCATGGCGGCCCTCCTTCAGGGGTTGTAAGGTCCTGATGGATCCAACCACACTCTTCGTGTTGGGTCCTAACAAGTGGGCCAAACACTCGAGAGAGGGTGAAAAGTGATTATGCACGACAAAATAGGAAGCTGGTTGGTTCAATTGTCTTGTCAAGCGTCCCCCATCTATATGTTAGACGAGGGTATTTATAGGGTAAGCAAGAGGGTAGTGCCTAAAATATAAATGTATCCTTGGTTACCTACTACATTACCGGAATATGTTATACAACAAAGTAATTATGGAACAACAATAGTCTGGGTCTAATTACATAGGGCACTATGCTAGCCGCGGGATCTAACAAGTGGCCCCATGTTGCACGTGGGGAGGTCCACAGGTCCTCGTCCGGTCACGCGTAGCCTTCTGTCTTCGGTCTCGAGGAACTTCGCTCTCATGGTCTTCGGTGTTTTTGATAGTCGCCTAGAGGGGGGGGGTGAATAGGGCGAAACTGAAATTTACAAATATAAACACAACTACAAGCCGGGGTTAGCGTTAGTAATAAAGAAACGAGTCCGCGAGAGAGGGCGGAGAACAAATCCCAAGCGAATAAGCAAGTGAGACACGGAGATTTGTTTTACCGAGGTTCGGTTCTTGCAAACCTACTCCCCGTTGAGGAGGCCACAAAGGCCGGGTCTCTTTCAACCCTTCCCTCTCTCAAACGATCCACGGATCGAGTGAACTTTCTCTTCTCAATCACTTGGAACACAAAGTTCCCGCAAGGACCACCACAAGATTGGTGTCTCTTGCCTCAATTACAAGTGAGTTTGATTGCAAAGAAAGGATCAAGAAAGAAGAAAGCAATCCAAGCGCAAGAGCTCGAAAGAACACAAGCAAATCACTCTCTCTAGTCACTATGGCGTTGTGTGGAATTTGGAGAGGATTTGATCTCTTTGGTGTGTCTAGAATTGAATGCTAGAGCTCTTGTAGTAGTTGGGAAGTGGAAAACTTGGATGCAATGAATGGTGGGGTGGTTGGGGTATTTATAGCCTCAACCACCAAACTTGACCGTTGGCTGGGCTGTCTGTTCGATGGCGCACCGGACAGTCCGGTGCCCCCTGCCACGTCATCACTGCCGTTGGATTCTGACCGTTGGAGCTTCTGACTCGTGGGCCCGCCTAGGTGTCCGGTGCACACCGGACAGGTACTGTTTGCTGTCCGGTGTGCCAGCATGGGCACGCCTGCCATCTGTGCGCGCTGCGCGCGCATTTATTGCACCACAGAGAGCTGTTGGCGCGGAGGTAGCCGTTGCTTCGGAGTTGCACCGGACAGTCCGGTGCACACCGGACAGTCCGGTGAATTATAGTGGACTAGCCGTTGGCGTTTCCCGAAGCTGCCGAGTTCCTGAGGCCGACCTCCCTTGGCACACCGGACACTGTCCGGTGTACACCGGACAGTCCGGTGAATTATAGCCGAGTCGCCTCTGGGAATTCCCGAAGGTGGCGAGTATGAGTCTGAGTCCCCCTGGTGCACCGGACATGTCCGGTGGCGCACCGGACAGTCCGGTGCGCCAGACCAGGGGTGCCTTCGGTTGCCCCTTTGCTCCTTTGTTGAATCCAAAACTTGGTCTTTTTATTGGCTGAGAGTGAACCTTTTACACCTGTATACTCTATACACTTGGGCAAACAAGTTAGTCCAAAGATTTGTGTTGGGCAATTCAACCACCAAAATTATATAGGAACTAGGTGCAAGCCTAATTCCCTTTCAATCTCCCCTTTTTGGTGATTGATGCCAACACAAACCAAAGCAAATATAGAAGTGCATAATTGAACTAGTTTGCATGATGTAAGTGTAAAGGTTGCTTGGAATTTAGCCAATATTATTACTTACAAGATATGCATGGATTGTTTCTTATTTATAACATTTTGGACCACGCTTGCACCACATGTTTTGTTTTTGCAAACTCTTTTGTAAATCATTTTCAAAGTTCTTTTGCAAATAGTCAAAGGTAAATGAATAAGATTTTTGCAAAGCATTTTCAAGATTTGAAATTTTCTCCCCCTGTTTCAAAAGCTTTTCTTTTGACTAAACAAAACTCCCCCTAAAGGAGATCCTCCTCTTAGTGTTCAAGAGGGTTTTGATATATCATTTTGAAATACTACTTTCTCCCCTTTTTGAACACAATAGGAAAATCAATTGATAAATATTCAACACTAAGTTTTTGAAATCGGTGGTGGTGCGGTCCTTTTGCTTTGGGCTCCTTTCTCCCCCTTTTTGGCATGAATCGCCAAAAACGGAATCATTAGAGCCCGCCTAGTAGTTTCTTCCCCTTTGGTCATAAACAAATGAGTTAAGATTATACCAAAGATGAAGTCCTTTTGCTTTCTCCCCCAAGGATGGAGAGTGGTATGTAGCGACGGCGAAGGTTGAGTTACGGAGTGGAAGCCTTTTTGTCTTCGCCGAAGACTCCAATTCCCTTTCAATATACCTATGACTTGGTTTGAAATAGACTTGAAAACACATTAGTCATAGCATAAGAAGGGGATACGATCAAAGATATATAAATGAGCTATGTTGTGCAATCTAACAAAAGAAATTGCGCGAATCAAGAATATTGAGCTCATGCCTAAGTTTGTTAAAGGATTGTTCATCAAGAGGCTTGGTAAAGATATCGGCTAATTGATCTTTAGTGTTAATGTAAGAAATCTCGATATCTCCCTTTTGTTGGTGATCCCGAAGAAAATGATACCGAATGGCTATGTGTTTAGTGTGGCTATGCTCGACGGGATTGTCGGCCATTTTGATTGCACTCTCATTATCACATAGCAAAGGAACTTTGGTTAATTTGTAACCGTAGTCCCGCAGGGTTTGCCTCATCCAAAGCAATTGCGCGCAACAATGACCTGCGGCAATGTACTCGGCTTCGGCGGTGGAAAGAGCGACCGAATTTTGCTTCTTGGAAGCCCAAGACACCAAGGATCTTCCCAAGAACTGGCAAGTCCCTGATGTGCTCTTTCTATTGATTTTGCACCCCGCCCAATCGGCATCCGAATATCCAATCAAATCAAATGTGGATCCCCTAGGATACCAAAGCCCAAACTTAGGAGTATAAGCCAAATATCTCAAGATTCGTTTCACGGCCGTAAGGTGAGCTTCCTTAGGGTCGGCTTGGAATCTTGCACACATGCATACGGAAAGCATAATATCCGGTCGAGATGCACATAAATAGAGTAAAGAACCTATCATCGACCGGTATACCTTTTGATCCACGGACTTACCTCCCGTGTCGAGGTCGAGATGCCCATTGGTTCCCATGGGTGTCTTGATGGGTTTGGCATCCTTCATCCCAAACTTGGTTAAAATGTCCTGAGTGTACTTTGTTTGGCTGATGAAGGTGCCCTCTTGGAGTTGCTTCACTTGGAATCCTAGAAAATACTTCAACTCCCCCATCATAGACATCTCAAACTTCTGTGTCATGATCCTACTAAACTCTTCACATGTAGACTCGTTAGTAGACCCAAATATAATATCATCAACATAAATTTGGCATACAAACAAGTCATTTTCAAGAGTTTTAGTAAAGAGTGTAGGATCGGCTTTACCGACTTTGAATCCATTTGCAATAAGAAAATCTCTAAGGCATTCATACCATGCTCTTGGGGCTTGCTTGAGCCCATAAAGCGCCTTAGAGAGCTTATAGACATGATTAGGATACTTACTGTCTTCAAAGCCGGGAGGTTGCTCAACATAGACCTCTTCCTTGATTGGTCCATTGAGGAAGGCACTTTTCACGTCCATTTGATAAAGCTTAAAGCCATGGTAAGTAGCATAGGCTAATAATATACGAATTGACTCAAGCCTAGCTACGGGTGCATAGGTTTCACCGAAATCCAAACCTTCGACTTGAGAGTATCCCTTGGCCACAAGTCGAGGTTTGTTCCTTGTCACCACACCATGCTCGTCTTGCTTGTTGCGGAAGACCCATTTGGTTCCTACAACATTTTGATTAGGACGTGGAACTAAATGCCATACCTCATTTCTAGTGAAGTTGTTGAGCTCCTCTTGCATTGCCACCACCCAATCCGAATCTTGGAGTGCTTCCTCTATCCTGTGTGGCTCAATAGAGGAAACAAACGAGTAATGTTCACAAAAATGTGCAACCCGAGATCTTGTAGTTACCCCCTTATGAATGTCGCCGAGGATGGTGTCGACGGGGTGATCTCGTTGGATTGCTTGGTGGACTCTTGGGTGTGGCGGCCTCTGCTCTTCATCCTCCTTGTCTTCCTCATTTGTATCTCCCCCTTGATCATTGCTATCATCTTGAGGTGGCTCATTTGCTTGATCTTCTACTTCATCAACTTGAGCTTCATCCTCATTTTCAGTCGGTGGAGATGCTTGCATGGAGGAGGATGGTTGATCTTGTGTATTTGGAGACTCTTCGGATTCCTTAGGACACACATCCCCAATGGAAATGTTCCTTAGCGCTATGCATGGAGCCTCTTCATCACCTATCTCATCAAGATCAACTTGCTCTACTTGAGAGCCGTTAGTTTCATCAAACACAACGTCACATGAGACTTCAACTAGTCCAGTGGACTTGTTAAAGACCCTATATGCCCTTGTGTTTGAGTCATAACCAAGTAAAAAGCCTTCTACAGTCTTAGGAGCAAATTTAGATTTTCTACCTCTTTTAACAAGAATAAAGCATTTGCTACCAAAGACTCTAAAATATGAGATGTTGGGCTTTTTACCGATTAGGAGTTCATATGATGTCTTCTTGAGGATTCGGTGTAGATATAATCGGTTGATGGCGTAGCAGGCGGTGTTGACTGCCTCGGCCCAAAACCGATCCGAAGTCTTATATTCATCAAGCATGGTCCTTGCCATGTCCAATAGAGTTCGATTCTTCCTCTCCACTACACCATTTTGTTGAGGTGTGTAGGGAGAAGAGAACTCATGCTTGATGCCCTCTTCCTCAAGAAAACCTTCGATTTGAGAGTTCTTGAACTCCGTCCCGTTGTCGCTTCTTATTTTCTTGATCCTTAAGCCGAACTCATTTTGAGCCCGTCTCAAGAATCCCTTTAAGGTCTCTTGGGTTTGAGATTTTTCCTGTAAAAAGAACACCCAAGTGAAGCGAGAATAATCATCCACAATAACTAGACAGTACTTACTCCCGCCGATGCTTATGTAAGCGATCGGGCCGAATAGATCCATGTGTAGGAGCTCCAGTGGCCTGTCGGTCGTCATTATGTTCTTGTGTGGATGATGAGCTCCAACTTGCTTTCCTGCCTGGCATGCGCTACAGATCCTGTCTTTCTCAAAATGAACATTTGTTAATCCTAAAATGTGTTCTCCCTTTAGAAGCTTGTGAAGATTCTTCATCCCAACATGTGCTAGTCGGCGATGCCAGAGCCAGCCCATGTTAGTCTTAGCAATTAAGCAAGTGTCGAGTTCAGCTCTATCAAAATCTACCAAGTATAGCTGACCCTCTAACACTCCCTTAAATGCTATTGAATCATCACTTCTTCTAAAGACAGTGACACCTACATCAGTGAATAGACAGTTGTAGCCCATTTGACATAATTGAGATACAGAAAGCAAGTTGTAATCTAATGAATCTACAAGAAAAACATTGGAAATAGAATGGTCGGGTGATATAGCAATTTTACCAAGACCTTTGACCAAACCTTGATTTCCATCCCCGAATATGATAGCTCGTTGGGGATCTTGGTTTTTCTCGTAGGAGGAGAACATCCTTTTCTCCCCTGTCATATGGTTTGTGCACCCGCTGTCGAGTATCCAACTTGAGCCCCCGGATGCATAAACCTACAAAACAATTTTAGTTCTTGACTTTAGGTACCCAAATGGTTTTGGGTCCTTTGGCATTAGACACAAGAACTTTGGGTACCCAAACACAAGTCTTGGAGCCCTTGTGCTTGCCCCCAACATATTTGGCAACTACTTTGCCGGATTTGTTAGTTAAAACATAAGATGCATCAAAAGTTTTAAATGAAAGACTATGTTCATTTGATGCACTAGGAATTTTCTTAGGCAACTTAGCACGGGTTGGTTGCCTAGAATTAGATGTCTCACCCTTATACATAAAAGCATGATTTGGGCCAGAGTGAGATTTCCTAGAATGAATTCTCCTAATTTTGCTCTCGGGATAACCGGCAGGGTATAAAATGTAACCCTCGTTATCCTGAGGCATGGGAGCCTTGCCCTTAACAAAGTTGGACAATTTTTTAGGAGGGGCACTAATTTTGACATTGTCTCCCCTTTGGAAGCCAATGCCATCCTTGATGCCCGGGCGTCTCCCATTATAAAGCATGCTACGAGCAAATTTAAATTTTTCATTTTCCAAGTTGTGCTCGCCAATTTTAGCATCTAGTTTTGCTATGTGATCATTTTGTTGTTTAATTAAAGCCATATGATCATGAATAGCATTAATATCAACATCTTTACATCTAGTACAAATAGATACATGCTCAATGGTAGATGTAGAGGGTTTGCAAGATTTTAATTCTACAACCTTAGCTTGCAACATGTCATTCTTAGTTCTAAGGTCGGAAATGGTAGCATTGTAATCATCAAAATCTTTAGCCTTAGCAAGCAAATTTTCATTCTCAATTTTAAGGCTGGCAAGAGAAGCATTCAACTCATCAATCCTAGCAAGTAAATCAATATTATCATCTCTAGGATTTGAAGTTGAAATATTGCAAACATGTGAATTAACCTTAGCATTTAAACTAGCATTTTCATTCCTAAGGTTGTCAATCATCTCACGGCAAGTGCTTATCTCACTAGATAACTTTTCACATTTTTCAATTTCAAGAGCATAAGCCTTTTTAACCTTAACATGTTTCTTGTTTTCTTTAATTAGACAATCCTCTTGGGAATCCAAAAGGTCATCCTTTTCATGAATAGCACTAACTAATTCATTTAATTTTTCCTTTTGAGCTATGTTAAGGTTGGCAAAAAGGGAACGCAAATTATCCTCCTCATCACTAGCATTATCATCACTAGAAGATTCATATTTAGTGGAGGAGTTAGATTTAACCTTTTTCCGTTTGCCGTCCTTTGCCATGAGGCACTTGTGGCCGACGTTGGGGAAGAGGAGTCCCTTGGTGACGGCGATGTTGGCGGCGTCCTCGTCGTCGGAGGAGTCGCTTGAGCTTTCGTCGGAATCCCATTCCCGACAAACATGGGCATCGCCGCCCTTCTTCTTGTAGTACCTCTTCTTCTCCTTTCTTCTCCCCTTCTTGTCGTCACCTCGGTCACTGTCACTAGATATGGGACATTTAGCAATAAAATGACCGGGCTTACCACACTTGTAGCAAACCTTCTTGGAGCGGGACTTGTAATCCTTCCCCCTCATTTGCTTGAGGATTTGGCGAAAGCTCTTGATGACGAGCGCCATTTCCTCATTGTCGAGCTTGGAGGCGTCTATTGGTTGTCGACTTGGTGTAGACTCCTCCTTCCTCTCCTCCGTTGCCTTGAATGCAACGGGTTGAGCTTCGGATGTGGTGGCATCATCAAGCTCGTTGATCTTCCTCGAGCCTTCGATCATGCACTCAAAACTCACAAAATTCCCGATAACTTCCTCGGGGGTCATTTTAGTATATCTAGGATTACCACGGATTAATTGAACTTGAGTAGGGTTAAGGAAAATAAGAGATCTTAGAATAACCTTAACCATCTCGTGGTCATCCCACTTTACGCTCCCGAGGTTACGCACTTGATTCACCAAGGTCTTGAGCCGGTTGTACATGTGTTGTGGCTCTTCCCCTTTGCGAAGCCGGAACCGACCGAGCTCCCCCTCGATCGTTTCCCGCTTGGTGATCTTGGTGAGCTCGTCTCCTTCGTGCGCGGTTTTGAGCACATCCCAAATCTCCTTGGCGCTCTTCAACCCTTGTACTTTGTTATACTCCTCTCTACTTAGAGAGGCGAGGAGTATTGTTGTTGCTTGAGAGTTGAAGTGCTCGATTTGGGCCACCTCATCCTCATCATAGTTCTCATCCCCTACCGACGGTACCTGTGCACCAAACTCAACAACATCCCATATACTTTTGTGGAGCGAGGTTAGATGAAATCGCATTAAATCGCTCCACCTAGCGTAATCTTCACCATCAAAAGTTGGTGGTTTGCCTAATGGGACGGAAAGTAAAGGTGTATGTTTGGAAATGCGAGGGTATCGTAGGGGGATCTTACTATACTTCTTGCGCTCTTGGCGCTTAGAAGTGACGGAGGGCGCATCGGAGTCGGAGGTCGATGTTGATGAAGTGTCGGTCTCGTAGTAGACCACTTTCCTCATCCTCTTGTGCTTGTCGCCTTTCCGATGCGGCTTGTAGGAAGAAGATTTTTCCTTCTTCTCTTTGTGGTGAGAAGAGGAAGACTTTTTCTCCTTCCGTTTGGAGGAGTCCTTCTTCTTCTCCTTCCTCTTGGTGCGGGATTCTTCCGATGAAGTGCTCCCGTGGCTTGTAGTGGGCTTTTCGCCGGTCTCCATCTCCTTCTTGGCGTGATCTCCCGACATCACTTCGAGCGGTTAGGCTCTAATGAAGCACCGTGCTTTGATACCAATTGATAGTCGCCTAGAGGGGGGGGGGTGAATAGGGCGAAACTGAAATTTACAAATATAAACACAACTACAAGCCGGGGTTAGCGTTAGTAATAAAGAAACGAGTCCGCGAGAGAGGGCGGAGAACAAATCCCAAGCGAATAAGCAAGTGAGACACGGAGATTTGTTTTACCGAGGTTCGGTTCTTGCAAACCTACTCCCCGTTGAGGAGGCCACAAAGGCCGGGTCTCTTTCAACCCTTCCCTCTCTCAAACGATCCACGGATCGAGTGAGCTTTCTCTTCTCAATCACTTGGAACACAAAGTTCCCGCAAGGACCACCACAAGATTGGTGTCTCTTGCCTCAATTACAAGTGAGTTTGATTGCAAAGAAAGGATCAAGAAAGAAGAAAGCAATCCAAGCGCAAGAGCTCGAAAGAACACAAGCAAATCACTCTCTCTAGTCACTATGGCGTTGTGTGGAATTTGGAGAGGATTTGATCTCTTTGGTGTGTCTAGAATTGAATGCTAGAGCTCTTGTAGTAGTTGGGAAGTGGAAAACTTGGATGCAATGAATGGTGGGGTGGTTGGGGTATTTATAGCCTCAACCACCAAACTTGACCGTTGGCTGGGCTGTCTGTTCGATGGCGCACCGGACAGTCCGGTGCCCCCTGCCACGTCATCACTGCCGTTGGATTCTGACCGTTGGAGCTTCTGACTCGTGGGCCCGCCTAGGTGTCCGGTGCACACCGGACAGGTACTGTTTGCTGTCCGGTGTGCCAGCATGGGCACGCCTGCCATCTGTGCGCGCTGCGCGCGCATTTATTGCACCGCAGAGAGCCGTTGGCGCGGAGGTAGCCGTTGCTTCGGAGTTGCACCGGACAGTCCGGTGCACACCGGACAGTCCGGTGAATTATAGTGGACTAGCCGTTGGCGTTTCCCGAAGCTGCCGAGTTCCTGAGGCCGACCTCCCTTGGCACACCGGACACTGTCCGGTGTACACCGGACAGTCCGGTGAATTATAGCCGAGTCGCCTCTGGGAATTCCCAAAGGTGGCGAGTATGAGTCTGAGTCCCCCTGGTGCACCGGACATGTCCGGTGGCGCACCGGACAGTCCGGTGCGCCAGACCAGGGGTGCCTTCGGTTGCCCCTTTGCTCCTTTGTTGAATCCAAAACTTGGTCTTTTTATTGGCTGAGAGTGAACCTTTTACACCTGTATACTCTATACACTTGGGCAAACAAGTTAGTCCAAAGATTTGTGTTGGGCAATTCAACCACCAAAATTATATAGGAACTAGGTGCAAGCCTAATTCCCTTTCAGTAAATAGAATTTTAGAAAGTGATTTATGATATAGAATAATCTTAACAAATTCATAATTTTCTCATTTTAACTCCAAATTGATTCATTCCAGCGGCATTAATTTTTTTAATATTGTTTATCACTTAGTAAATTTGTTTAGCCATGAAACTTGGATTAAAATTGTTCAATTGAATTAATCTATTCTAGGTGCTAAATAATTTCAGAAATTCATAACTTATTAACCGTAGATCCGAATTTAGTAATTCTTGTTCCTACGATCTCGTAGCGACGCGTAGAATATTATTACGTAGTTTATTCTTATGTTTGGTGTGGTGTTAATTTTCCCTATATCATGTTTGTCTGTATTGCTACGTTTAGCAGTGAGGACACGTGTCACCTGAAAAGCAAGTTGGTACCTGGAATCTCAAGTCCCAGGCAAGTTGTGCCCTTGATCACTTCTTTTACCCAATCATGTTCTTATTAATCATAATGATCTGCATAGGTTAATTTTGATGGGACCCAATAAGTTACCCTAGTTTGACTATCTTTATACCTTGTTCACCACTGAATTTTTGGGTAGTACCTGCTATTGCTTTATGTGGTTTTGGGTATAGAGATATTCATTACTCATGATTACACTTTTTATTATCTGTTCATTATTTACTATTCATGATAAGATCATTATGTTAATGGGAACATGGGGAACCACCCGGGAAAACAGTGCTACCACAAGGGTTTAATGGGACGCCCTTGGCTGATTAACTAGGAAAGCTAGTGGGTGACTACCTTACCCGAAAGGGGCAAGGGCAGTAGGGGAGTGGTCAGTGTAGGGAGGTCCTTGGTTGATTTTGCTGCGATGGCGGTCAGGCAAGGGATTCCTGTACTGGAGCTTCCTATAAACTGTAGCGGGTTTTCTGAAGCTAGTGGAACTTTGTAAAGGCCTCGTAGTGTTACCCTGCCTCGCCTCCTCGGTAGAGGTGTATGGGATTGGCCATCTCTTGGCAGATGGGTAACATGACTTATGGGTAAAGATGCGCAACCTCTGCAGAGTGTAAAACTGGTATACTAGTCGTGCTCACGGTCATGAGCAGCTCAGACACTCACATGATTAATTTATGGAACTAAATTCAATTTGTCATATGCATTGCATCATAGGTGATGTTGCTAGTTCTGTTCTAATACTTAATTGGGTTTGGTATTTACTTATACTTAGTAACTGCTAATAAAATTTTGACCAACTTTAAAAGCAATGCTCAGCTCTAACCATCCTCTTTGGTAAGCCTTACACTTCACGTGGGCTCCCACCTTTGGCGAGTTTATGCACATTATTCCCCACAACTTATTGAGCTATGAACATATGTGAGCTCACTCTTGCTGTCTCACACCCCCCACAGGTCAAGAACAGGTACCGCAGGATGAAGCACATGGAGGATGCTGTGATGAGTTCGTGAGAGGTCTAGGTCGTCGTCTCCCAGTCAACTTTGGGTTGCTGGACCATTGTCACCTTATAATGTAATTATTTATTTATTTTGTACATAACTCCTATTATATAGTAAAGATGTGACATTCGATCCTGTGCCATGATTCATCATATGTATGAGACTTGGTCCCAGCACACCTGGTGATTATGTTCGCGCCCGGGTCTTGGTGCCCCGAAACCCGGGTGTGACAGGTATGAACGCAAATGCCGAAACTTTTTGGCAGGTGCATGAACTGCACTATCAGACAAAGGCCAGAGGAGATGGTCTTCATAAGAACTTCGGCTGCTACAACTTTGCATATATAAAAGATACAAAGGCTCCAGTAATTGGCTATTGCACTAAATGGCCAACCGGGTGGACAAATGAATGGTTTTATGTGAAAGCAGACGAGAAGAAGAGGGAGAAGTTGATGACTATGGTTATGAGGTCCATGAAAATAAGCTTCGGAATGACCAGGCCCTTGTGCCATATGCAACTTGGCTCCCCATGCCAGCTAGCCGAAGTTGAGTTTAGAGTGGTAGTTGCTGAAATTAGTACCAGGGACCTAGTACAGGAGTATTTGGCGAACAAGACGTTTCCAACTTCCAACGGTTGGGGGATGTCGAAGAAGAAAGAAGGGGGAAAAGTATGAGCTTATACGACTCCTCTATCGCTTTAAATTTGAGAAACAATTCAAGAAACCTTGCAACGAATGGCTGGAGATGATTGAAACCATGTGCAACGAAATACTTGGTAATTATACCAAAAAGGAAGATCAATTGATGACTGCCGCCTTCGACACCCGTCCAAAACGAAGGCTAAACCGTGTTATGGATGCCTTAAATTTCGATTATCCTGACTATGAGAGGCTCGACGAAGGGGCCGAATGGATAAAAAGAAAAGAATAGTCAGCATTCTGAGTAGGCCGGCTGCCCGATTGATAAATGAAGATGAAAAAGCTTTGAAGAAACCAAGAACAACATAAGAGCAAAAAATGGCGATTTCTAAGAAGCGAAAGCTTAGCATAGTGCCTTATTCTGAGCCGAAAGCAGGAGAAGAAGCTCCTTCGACGCCCTCTGCTACCGAAGTGGCAGAAATTCTGAAGGTAATGACTAATTCCCCACCCTTCAAGATGATAAGTCCACTGGGATCAGAACTGACAAAATTTTTACAGAAGAGAGGACAACCTTCGGCTGCAGAGAAAAAAGTGAAAGAACAAAAGAAACGACGAATAGTAAATGTGATGCAAGCCATTGAACAAACACCGCCTTCAGCTTCGGCGGCTAAGACCGTAAGTGCTACGGGTGCCGAAGATAAAGCTAAAGCTGCTATTGAAGCCAAGGATGTCGGTGAAGCCAAATCTACAATGTCGGATATTGACAGGCTTATATCAGATGTAGTTAAAGATGTTACTACAGAGGAGGACGTGGCCACAACGCCAGATAAAGAAAAGGGAATTGATTCCGGTCCTTCGGGCAAAGAAGATTTTAACCTTCGGCACCTGGGCGGTCAAGAGCTTTCGGAAGAAGAAATATTGAAGCTAAAATAATTTGCCATGTCGTGTGGATATCAACCGGGAGCTTTGCTCTTTGGCGGGGTTGATGAGGAGATCTTAGGATGTATCTGCGACCGCGCCGGAGCGAAGATACTCGACACTTTATCAAAAAGTGTCGGCTTACCGAAGCTAGAAACTGGCATCAGCTGCTACCGACGGCAACATATAGTCGGTAGCTTATTTTATTCCAACTTCAAGGTGAGACCTGTGATTAAGTTATTATTATTATCTTTGTGGTGAATTAAATGTTCTGACTATAACTTGTTGTTGCAGAGTATGCTGCTAAGTAAAGCGTTGAAAATGCAGCAGGATAACTAAGATAGGAAAAACGAAATTATAATTGAAGGCTTGGAAAATAAGATAAAAGATCTTGAAGCTTCTCTAGAGAAGAAGGATTTCCTGCTGCAAGCGGTCGAAGGCTCCCTCGTGGAAGCACAATCTCAAAACACTAAATTAAGCGATGAATTTGACAATGCTCGAACAATTTTGAACAAAAAATCAGAGCGCTTCGACCAAGAAACAAAAGAACTTCGAACAAGAGCCGAAGCCGAAGCCGAAGCCGAGAAGAATACGAAGCTATATTGTGACGGAACCTCCCAAGTAATTAGGCCCACCTACAGTTGTCCTTGTCCAACAGACATCAGACACCCTGTAGATGTTCCTAAGTCACTTGACAAGTTCGGTATCTTTCCTTACCTTACCAGGAACGTTTCACCCGTCTTGCAGACATTACAGAACATCGGAGATAAAGAAATGCGGAAGCAATTACATAAACTTACATTTATTTCAAAAGCAAGCTTGAGTTATTTTATTACAGACCAGAACTAAAAGTGAGTGCAGAGTAGTAATATTATACAAACCAAGGGAGGCACAAACTCCTCCCGATAAGTTTTAAGCAAAAGATCCTATGTGGAGGACCAAGTCCTCCCGCACTTCAGTCTTGTTTTTCCTCATTTGGTACCACCTTGGAGCAAAAGCAACAAAAATTTGTCGCTTCCTCACCTAAAAACAACAAAGGGATAAACCCTGAGTATGGAATTACTCAGCAAGTCTTACCCGACTAAGGAAAAGACTCTCAAGGGTATGCTGGATAAATAGGAGTCAAGGAGAGGCTTTAGCAAAAATCAACTTATATTTTTGCAGAAGTAGCTTACTAAGGTGAGTCCTTACTTTCAATCTTTTAACGCCATATTAAATATTAATAGACTCTATTTGCATCTAGTCTAATTTCACATCACATCAAGACAACATCATTTTTATCCATAGTGTTCACATCCTGACTTTAGGTTGCAGGGAAGTGACCAAGTCTTCATAACCGCGAAGGTACGGCGATCCGAATCGATTATACTCAGCTGAGGATCTCCAATCACACGACATATGTAGCACTTAACCCTTGCATATGTCAACCCGCCACCGGGGTTCTTAAGACCAGATCAGGTTCACGCAAACCGAGAGCACAGATACACCACCGACCGGCCTCTTGCCACGGAGGGTACACGCTACTCTCGCCACCGCTCCACGCCCATTTCGTGTTATCTTATTCTGGCCTTAGTCTGCCCGAGGCAAGGCTTACCCATGACGAGGCATGTGACCAGTTAAAGGGTCCTCGGTCAGCACGCCTACATACGCATTAATCCTTAACCAACCTGGGTAGAACATCACCTGTTCCTACCCCAAGTCTCAATTTAAGTATTTCCATCCTTAGGATTGTGTCTGTTCCTTAGGATGAAAGAGCATCACAGGAAACTTTGCAGTAAGATCCCATTATTGCTCCAAATGAAAATATTCTTGCAGGTAGAAGCCATCCTCTCCCGGGTTAGACTGAGGACAACCTCTATCCACAAGATCTAAGCAAGGCTAAGCATTTTTGTAAATCATAATTTTGATACTTCACAGAAGTATCTATAAAGGTATGGATATCAAGGGAAAGCAATGCATCAAAGGGTTTCAAGCAATTCCTATGAACCTAATGCACATTTCACTAGACTTAAGTGTGCGAAAAGTATTTAAAAACACAAGGAAAGGGTTGCATGCACCGGGGCTTGCCTTTGTTAGTAGGTGAGTCAGGCTCGGACTTGCAGATGTCGAAGTAGAGCCAAGTCCGTGCCTGAGATTCCAAGGTGGTGGTGCCTTCTCTTCAATCACTTCACTCTCTTCTCCGTTTTTCTAAATTTAACCATATAGGTATATATATAAGAATGAATGCCATGTAATGCTCATGAGAATGCAAAGATAATATAAACTTATTATCTATGTCTTGAGTACAACTTTCCTTCACGGAACTCCGAGAACTTAGGGTTTCCGGAGTCAGTAAAGGAGTTCAAAGGGCAGGGGTGGTTTTGGGTTCTAGTTATCAAACAATGTTCAAATCAAACTAAACTCTACCCATGGCTTCTAAATAATGTGAAAAGCTCACATAAAAAGTTTGGGCAATTTTGGACTTACCATTTATTTTCTAAAAATCCAGAACTAATGGTTTAAGCTAGTTTAAATGCCTCAAAATTCCTTATTTCCCTTAAAAATCATAAAACTATTTTTATTAAATTCTAGAGAAAATAAGAAGTCTAGGAAAATTGGTTTCACAATTTTAGGAATTTTTCTACAATTTTCTTCATATTTCTAAAGTTCTTCTGAAAAAGAAAAGGGAAAAGGGTTGAACAGTGTTGGGCTGATTCTAGCCCAGCCGGCCCAGTACCAGGGGAAAACGCGCGCGTGCGCCCGCGCCCTGGCGATTTTGCAGAAAGGCCCACGGCTTACTGATTAATCCGAAGTGAGTTCGATTACTATTGCACTGAGTCGCTGATGGTTTGCAGAAAAACCCTTCGCGTTCTATTCTTTTACCACACCTAGTCCCCGACGGCGCTCCGCACGGGAGGCCGAGCTCCGGCGAGCTAGACCGGCCGGATGCCACCACGGCAGAAGCGCCCGAGCGTCATAAACACAATTGAACCTCTACCGAACCTTTCCCCCAATTCAATTTCATCGTTGCGACTACGAATCTACCGGTCCACGGTGACAGGGCGGATGGTCATATGGATGGAAGTGTTCCGGCCAACCGGTGGCGCGAACGACCCAATTGAAGCTTGGGAAAGCTTCACAGGCCAACCAATGGTGATGTATGTACACAAATCTAAACTAGACGCGAATAGAAACGCGGGGCTCCGGAGAGGGTGTCACGGCGGCTGTTCTACAGAGCAGAGGGGTGTTCCAGTGATGAGGCTCGGGTAAACTCCAATTGGTCGGCTCCGAGAGCAACAGGGGGCTACAAACAAGCAAGAACTCGAATCAATTGGGTATGCACTAACCCGAGGAGTGCTGATCACGGTAGAGTTCCTCGCGGCGGAGTAAAAACAGAGAGGAAACAGGTTCGTGGGTTATTCCGGTGAGCTCGAGTCAAGTGACTAGTTATCGATGCGCGGAATGCAACGACGAAGCAACGCCAGGGTCCAATTTATAGTCGGTCGGCCGAGGAGGGATGAGATCCCTGAGCTGTGACTGCGCTGGCGAGCGCACCCACGCGGTGGATTCCGGTGACAGCGCGGTGACCGCCGTTTAACCGGGGCCTGCCACCTCAGGGAGACTTTGACACGTCGCCGGTAACTTTTGCCGTGGCCGCCGACATCTTACCCGAGCCACGGCGACATCCTTATCGCCGGCGAGCCAATCCTTATCCACGGCGATTTTACTGAAAACCGATGAACAGTGCTTTGGATTCAGTAAAAAGCTTGACTGACAGATCAAATTGGAGCCCTGTTTTCTCCAATTTTTATGTGGAACCTAAGCCTACTTTCTGCAACAAAGTTGTTCTTGTATGGTAGCTCTACAACTTTGTTATAACAACCCAAGGTAGATTCCCACTGGATCTTAGTCTAGATGTCCCTTAATGTTGGATCAAGGTCACTGTCCAACTGAAGTTCAGTCTATACCAGCCTGACAGTCCAACTTCAGGCATGATTATCTTCAGTTTTTCCTTAACAACAATGCTCACACCTTTAAGCAAAGGTGTTCTCCTATAGTTGAGCTTCAATTTTGATGTGGTGACCTTGGGCAAAACCCCCATATTTTGAAAGTTGCAAGGTCACAAAGATGAGCACAATACACTGAAATTAGACTTAGTCAAAAGAGTTCAAATGTGACTCTTTTGCAAATAAGTCCAAAACTCAGGGTTTGGCTTTCAAGTCCCCATATTTGTGAACCAAAGGACTTAAGAAACTTATTTGACTTGGTTTTTGCACTTTAGCCCAAAAGTGGACTAATTTTGCACATAGGTCCCTAGGGTTTGGTTTTAGGGTTTTCCAGGGTTCCAATTAGGGTTTCTGGTATCTTAGGGGTATAAAGGTGATTCAACTTTATTCTTGGGGTCATTTTATGACTTTTCCCCCAAAGCTTTTAGGTTTTCTCAACTTGGGTTAGGTTTTACCCCTTTAATCCCTATTTAGGGTAAAGTTTCCTATCCAGGGTCCTAATTGCAAAACACTTAAACAATACAACTTGTTTGAAATTTTTGCCTAGTGAATGCATTCTAGGTGTGTCAAACATATGCAATGCCAATGCTTATGATTCCATGCTCAAGTTTTAGTTATAGTAACACCAGGGGTGTTACATCCTTCCCCCCATAAAAGAATCTCATCCCGAGATTAAAAGTCCTAGGGTAAGTAATGGAAAAGGAAACGCGAAATACTTTTATTTCCTTAATTTTGGTACAAGGCAGGGGTGATGTGGGGGTCACTTCTTTATTACACAGCTATACAGGCTTTACAATTTACAAGAGGCTAAAAAGCCTGGGAAATTCTTATTCAAGAAGTCTTGAGTTTCCCAAGTAGCTTCATCTTCAGAATGCTGGTTCCATTGTATCTTATAGAACTTAAGAGTTTTTCTCCGGGTAACCCTGTCCTTTTGATCCAAGACTTGAATAGGATACTTAGAATATGTCAGGTCCGGTTCAAGGACAACATCTGTTACTTCAACGGTTCGATCGGGAACCTGAAGACACTTCTTCAATTGTGACACATGGAACACATCATGCACAGCAGACAATGTTTCGGGTAGTTGGAGTCGGTATACCACTGGTCCACATGGCTCAAGTACAGGGAAGGGACCAATGTACCGAGGTGCAAGCTTTCCCTTAATCCCGAAACGCGATACACCCTTTATTGGTGAAACTTTCAGGTAGACATAATCTCCTACGAGAAAGCATAAGGGTTGTCGTCGTTGGTCAGCATAACTCTTTTGTCGAGTCTGAGCTTTCTTCATATTATGAATAATTCTCTGAACCTTTTCTTCGACCTCTTACACTATATCAGGCCTAAAGAAATGCCTTTCTCCAGGTTCAGACCAGTTTAGCGGAGTATGACATCGTCGTCCATATAAAGCTTCAAAGGGTGCCATCTTGATACTTTCTTGATAGCTATTATTATATGAAAACTCCGCTAAGGGCAAACATTCATCTCATTTCTGTGGGAATTCCAGAACACATGCCCGTAGCATATCTTCCAGTATTTGGTTTACCCTCTCAGTCTGTCCACTGGTTTGAAGATGATAGGCCGAACTGTGGAGCAACTTAGTACCCAGGGATTTATGAAGTTCTTCCCAAAATTTGGATACGAATTGCGATCCATGATCCGACACTATGGTCTTCGGAACACCATGCAGACTAAGAATACGAGCAATGTACAATTGGGCATAGACAGTAACCGGGTGATTTGTCTTGACTGGCAGAAAATGAGAAATTTTCGTAAGCTGGTCAACAATAACCCAGATAGAGTCATACCCTTTTGTAGTCCTGGGTAATCCCACGATAAAGTCCATACAATATCTTCCCATTTCCATGTTGGTATAGGTAAGGATTGTAACGGACCAACCGTCTTCATGTATATGGCCTTGACACGTTTACAAGTGTCACATCTAGCCACATAGCGGGCAATTTCAATCTTCATCTTTGTCCACTAATAAGGATGACGTTAGCCAGAAGAACACATAAGGTTACATGTGTGCAACTTGCTTCTTCTGATGACACTGTACTATCTGAGTCTGTTGGGTGGCAATTATGCAACTTTACCCAAATAGAATCAGATGCACCATCTTGGGTAAAACACAAAAGAGGTTTACCAACAAGTGGTTATAGTAAGTTCATAGCACACGAGACGGGTGTGAATAACATCACGGATAACTCGTGTTAGCCAGCGAATCCAAATCCACGAAAGGTGATATAGATTCAAGAAAAATCACCATTGGAGGGATCTAAAAATGCGGACTTTGCAACCAGTCCATTTTATCCAGCACTAGTCATGGATCGGCATGATCACACATGCAGGAAAAACACGCGTGAGACGGTCGAGGCACGACTAGAGCGATGATTAGGTGGCTATTGGCTGACTTAATCTCATTTTGGTAAGTACTTTCTTTAGAGTGGGTTGAACCAAAGTGAGTTTAGACAACTCGATAAAACGATCTCTAAACTCAGCATTCGTTCAACGGGCAGTTACAAGTTAGTCAAAACCAACTTGTTGAACTACTTTTGACATTAAGCAAATCCTCTCAGTACCATTGGTAAGCCAAGGGGTTGAGAGTTCACATTTGCAAGCAAAAGGTCATGCATTTGGGTAGAAATCCATTTGGTCAGGTTGTTCATCCGTTTCTTCATGCGAGATGAACGGACTAGGTTCGAAAATACATGGAAAATAGGAGAGCGAATGAACAAACTCCTGCATCTCAACCGCAGGGAAAGTCAATCTCCAATTTGAGAGCTAATTAGTTGTTTCTCCAACACTAAAAAGCTCCAAGGCTTCACCTTTACCCAAAGGATGCAAAGGGAACTTGTGTGAGTAGTCACTACCAAGATCAAAAGAAATAAGGCCACATATGAAAGTGGTATGCCCTTTTGATCCAACGGAAATGACAGATGTTGCTTGATCTCTTTCACAAACAACATAGAAATTATTTCAAAAAAAAGTCAATGGAAGATAACACATCAGTGTAATTCCATAATGGATCATGACTAGAGACCTTGATACCGACATGCGCCAAGCAGCAAAATCCTGTGTGCACATTCACAGGAGGCTCTCAGTTTCGCCGCGGTACCATAAGTTATGACACCATTACACAACTAGCACCAATAATGAATATCACGTGGTAAGAATAATTTGTGTAGAGATAACATATCAATATAGTCTTATAATGGATTATGACTACTAACTGTGATACTAGCGCGTGCCAAGTAGCGCAACCATGTGTGTGCACCCACCGGAGGCCCTTGGTTTCAGCGCGGTATCACTGATTTTAGTCATAACGCCAATACCAGACATGACCAATAAGGAATCTCACACAACACAAATAGACTGGTCAAGGATGACAAGGTACAAAAGAGACTCCACCTGTAAGAACGATTACAAGTAGAGATCCAAATAGATCATGGTCCAAAGAAGTGAACAAGGCATGGCCATAACCTAAACTTGATGAAAGAAGTACGATGGGAGACTGTTAATACAGCCCAAGCATATTTCTATGCCCATCGCAGAGATCACAAGGTCAAGGCTTAAGTTGGTATGCCTTCGATAGATATGAAGGAACCAAAGGCATCAAATTCAAGGAAATGGTCGGACATGTCTACCCTAGGTTTGGTTAATAAAGCAACACGACGATCCGCAAGGAGAGGCCAAATACACTAGAGACTCCAACCTGCATCAGCTGATCAAGAGAATGGTTCTAAAGGGAGACATGACTTGAGATCCTTGTTTGAAGTCTAGGTACACCTTAGGTTTGACAAGGAAATTATCTAGGCATTTATTTGTACGGGTGTGGTCATGAAGTGATAACCGAAAATTCGACTTTGGGTCGGGTCAGGGTTCACTAAATATGAATATAGCCTAATCTTAGGTTTAGGCAATCAAGTTACCAACTCTCTATTGGTCATAACTCAACCTGATGGTTCTCAGATCAGGATTGAGAATTACTTTATGCTAGGCTAACCAGTTTATGCCCAAGATGACATCCATGTCTTGGCCTTTTGAAACAATCATATTTGTAGTAAAGTCCCGTCCGGCCAATGTTAAGGGCAATTGGTAAGCCACTTCTTTTCACTTTTAGTAGCTTTACTGTCGGGCGTAGAAGACCATTCGTCAACCAACTTCATAGAGGGAGGGGGCCTGAAAAGGTCCAGTGCTCCATCAAGTGCTTCTCCCGCTACATGAGAAGGTCCAGCTTCCATCCCAACAGGATCCGCAGGGACGTTCGGGTGCAGTTGTGAATACAACACATGAACTTCTTCATGTAGTGTATTATAATAGACCTGCAAGTTATCCATGGCTAAGCTAAGCTCCTCCACACGGCTCGAGCTTTTGCTTCCTTAGCCCGGGCGAGTGGACGAGAGTTAATCGCCCAATCGAGCGCTAGATCTCGTTTCACGAGTTGGTCTTGCAAGTAGCGGATGACTGCATCCGCGACCCATAGATCATTCCTGTAACGGAGTTCTGGTTGAAGCAGTTCGACTTGTGCTTCCAGATCCCGATAGGATCGTCGCTACCACTGTTACTTTCTTCATGTCTTGGGGCAAGTTAATGGCAGGGTACGCCAATGGGTCTAGTAGATTTGCGCGCGGTCTTTCTGATGCGCGACAACATTTCTCTAAGGGGGAAATTTTATTAATATAGTGCTTAGCATGATGCATGTATAATTACAGAATCAACCTTAGTCGATTCAACCTTCTATACATTGCACTCTTCCTATCTGGTCTTTAAGATAGACTCTTCAGAATACTTAGGTAAGAAGAGAAAAGAGTTTTTAGGTAAGACTTTTGAAAATCCTTTTGAAGATGCCTCATAATATCTGCAAAGAAGGGCTACGCTCCGATACCAGTTGTGACGGAACCTCCCAAGTAATTAGGCCCACCTACAGTTGTCCTTGTCCAACAGACATCGGACACCCTGTAGATGTTCCTAAGTCACTTGACAAGTTCGGTATCTTTCCTTACCTTACCAGGAACGTTTCACCCGTCTTGCAGACATTACAGAACATCGGAGATAAAGAAATGCGGAAGCAATTACATAAACTTACATTTATTTCAAAAGCAAGCTTGAGTTATTTTATTACAGACCAGAACTAAAAGTGAGTGCAGAGTAGTAATATTATACAAACCAAGGGAGGCACAAACTCCTCCCGATAAGTTTTAAGCAAAAGATCCTATGTGGAGGACCAAGTCCTCCCACACTTCAGTCTTGTTTTTCCTCATTTGGTACCACCTTGGAGCAAAAGCAACAAAAATTTGTCGCTTCCTCACCTAAAAACAACAAAGGGATAAACCCTGAGTATGGAATTACTCAGCAAGTCTTACCCGACTAAGGAAAAGACTCTCAAGGGTATGCTGGATAAATAGGAGTCAAGGAGAGGCTTTAGCAAAAATCAACTTATATTTTTGCAGAAGTAGCTTACTAAGGTGAGTCCTTACTTTCAATCTTTTAACGCCATATTAAATATTAATAGACTCTATTTGCATCTAGTCTAATTTCACATCACATCAAGACAACATCATTTTTATCCATAGTGTTCACATCCTGACTTTAGGTTGCAGGGAAGTGACCAAGTCTTCATAACCGTGAAGGTACGACGATCCGAATCGATTATACTCAGCTGAGGATCTCCAATCACACGACATATGTAGCACTTAACCCTTGCATATGTCAACCCGCCACCGGGGTTCTTAAGACCAGATCAGGTTCACGCAAACCGAGAGCACAGATACACCACCGACCGGCCTCTTGCCACGGAGGGTACACGCTACTCTCGCCACCGCTCCACGCCCATTTCGTGTTATCTTATTCTGGCCTTAGTCTGCCCGAGGCAAGGCTTACCCATGATGAGGCATGTGACCAGTTAAAGGGTCCCCGGTCAGCACGCCTACATACGCATTAATCCTTAACCAACCTGGGTAGAACATCACCTGTTCCTACCCCAAGTCTCAATTTAAGTATTTCCATCCTTAGGATTGTGTCTGTTCCTTAGGATGAAAGAGCATCACAGGGAACTTTGCAGTAAGATCCCATTATTGCTCCAAATGAAAATATTCTTGCAGGTAGAAGCCATCCTCTCCCGGGTTAGACTGAGGACAACCTCTATCCACAAGATCTAAGCAAGGCTAAGCATTTTTGTAAATCATAATTTTGATACTTCACAGAAGTATCTATAAAGGTATGGATATCAAGGGAAAGCAATGCATCAAAGGGTTTCAAGCAATTCCTATGAACCTAATGCACATTTCACTAGACTTAAGTGTGCGAAAAGTATTTAAAAACACAAGGAAAGGGTTGCATGCACCGGGGCTTGCCTTTGTTAGTAGGTGAGTCAGGCTCGGACTTGCAGATGTCGAAGTAGAGCCAAGTCCATGCCTGAGATTCCAAGGTGGTGGTGCCTTCTCTTCAATCACTTCACTCTCTTCTCCGTTTTTCTAAATTTAACCATATAGGTATATATATAAGAATGAATGCCATGTAATGCTCATGAGAATGCAAAGATAATATAAACTTATTATCTATGTCTTGAGTACAACTTTCCTTCACGGAACTCCGAGAACTTAGGGTTTCCGGAGTCAGTAAAGGAGTTCAAAGGGCAGGAGGTGGTTTTGGGTTCTAGTTATCAAACAATGTTCAAATCAAACTAAACTCTACCCATGGCTTCTAAATAATGTGAAAAGCTCACATAAAAAGTTTGGGCAATTTTGGACTTACCATTTATTTTCTAAAAATCCAGAACTAATGGTTTAAGCTAGTTTAAATGCCTCAAAATTCCTTATTTCCCTTAAAAATCATAAAACTATTTTTATTAAATTCTAGAGAAAATAAGAAGTCTAGGAAAATTGGTTTCACAATTTTAGGAATTTTTCTACAATTTTCTTCATATTTCTAAAGTTCTTCTGAAAAAGAAAAGGGAAAAGGGTTGAACAGTGTTGGGCTGATTCTAGCCCAGCCGGCCCAGTACCAGGGGAAAACGCGCGCGTGCGCCCGCGCCCTGGCGATTTTGCAGAAAGGCCCACGGCTTACTGATTAATCCGAAGTGAGTTCGATTACTATTGCACTGAGTCGCTGATGGTTTGCAGAAAAACCCTTCGCGTTCTATTCTTTTACCACACCTAGTCCCCGACGGCGCTCCGCACGGGAGGCCGAGCTCCGGCGAGCTAGACCGGCCGGATGCCACCACGGCAGAAGCGCCCGAGCGTCATAAACACAATTGAACCTCTACCGAACCTTTCCCCCAATTCAATTTCATCGTTGCGACTACGAATCTACCGGTCCACGGTGACAGGGCGGATGGTCATATGGATGGAAGTGTTCCGGCCAACCGGTGGCGCGAACGACCCAATTGAAGCTTGGGAAAGCTTCACAGGCCAACCAATGGTGATGTATATACACAAATCTAAACTGGACGCGAATAGAAACGCGGGGCTCCGGAGAGGGTGTCACGGCGGCTGTTCTACAGAGCAGAGGGGTGTTCCAGTGATGAGGCTCGAGTAAACTCCAATTGGTCGGCTCCGAGAGCAACAGGGGGCTACAAACAAGCAAGAACTCGAATCAATTGGGTATGCACTAACCCGAGGAGTGCTGATCACGGTAGAGTTCCTCGCGGCGGAGTAAAAACAGAGAGGAAACATGTTCGTGGGTTATTCCGGTGAGCTCGAGTCAAGTGACTAGTTATCGATGCGCGGAATGCAACGACGAAGCAACGCCAGGGTCCAATTTATAGTCGGCCGGCCGAGGAGGGATGAGATCCCTGAGCTGTGACTGCGCTGGCGAGCGCACCCGCGCGGTGGATTCCGGTGACAGCACGGTGACCGCCGTTTAACCGGGGCCTGCCACCTTAGGGAGACTTTGACACGTCGCCGGTAACTTTTGCCGTGGCCGCCGACGTCTTACCCGAGCCACGGCGACATCCTTATCGCCGGCGAGCCAATCCTTATCCACGGCGATTTTACTGAAAACCGATGAACAGTGCTTTGGATTCAGTAAAAAGCTTGACTGACAGATCAAATTGGAGCCCTGTTTTCTCCAATTTTTATGTGGAACCTAAGCCTACTTTCTGCAACAAAGTTGTTCTTGTATGGTAGCTCTACAACTTTGTTATAACAACCCAAGGTAGATTCCCACTGGATCTTAGTCTAGATGTCCCTTAATGTTGGATCAAGGTCACTGTCCAACTGAAGTTCAGTCTATACCAGCCTGACAGTCCAACTTCAGGCATGATTATCTTCAGTTTTTCCTTAACAACAATGCTCACACCTTTAAGCAAAGTTGTTCTCCTATAGTTGAGCTTCAATTTTGATGTGGTGACCTAGGGCAAAAACCCCATATTTTGAAAGTTGCAAGGTCACAAAGATGAGCACAATACACTAAAATTAGACTTAGTCAAAAGAGTTCAAATGTGACTCTTTTGCAAATAAGTCCAAAACTCAGGGTTTGGCTTTCAAGTCCCCATATTTGTGAACCAAAGGACTTAAGAAACTTATTTGACTTGGTTTTTGCACTTTAGCCCAAAAGTGGACTAATTTTGCACATAGGTCCCTAGGGTTTGGTTTTAGGGTTTTCCAGGGTTCCAATTAGGGTTTCTGGTATCTTAGGGGTATAAAGGTGATTCAACTTTATTCTTGGGGTCATTTTATGACTTTTCCCCCAAAGCTTTTAGGTTTTCTCAACTTGGGTTAGGTTTTACCCCTTTAATCCCTATTTAGGGTAAAGTTTCCTATCCAGGGTCCTAATTGCAAAACACTTAAACAATACAACTTGTTTGAAATTTTTGCCTAGTGAATGCATTCTAGGTGTGTCAAACATATGCAATGCTAATGCTTATGATGCCCTGCTCAAGTTTTAGTTATAGTAACACCAGGAGTGTTACATATATGAGTCTATGAAAGACCTTCGGAACAAGTGCACAGACTTTGCCACCCGCTGCGTAAACTGACTGAATGGAATATTCAACTCAGTTGGGGCTACCTCTGAAGAAATTGCCCCTTCGGCTGAAGATATCCCCAAAGCCTTTGAAAGGGAAATAGGGTAAAACCTTTTCCTAAGTAATTTTGGTGGTTGAACTGCCCAACACAAATAATTGGACTAACTAGTTTGCTCTAGATTATAAGTTCTACATGTGCTAAAGGTTCAACACAAACCAATAAAAAGTCCAAGAAAGGGTTCAAATAAAAAGGAGCAAAAGAAACCGAAGGCAGCCCTGGTCTGGCGCATCGGACTATCCGGTGCACCAGGGTGAATCCACTCGAACTGCTCAGCTTCAGGTTTCTGGAAATGGCTCTCCGCTACAATTCACCGGACCGTCCGGTGTGCCATGCGAAGCAACGGCTAACAGCGCCAACGGTCGTCTGCAAAAGTCAACAGTGCGTGAAAAGTGCGCGGACAGCGCGCACAGAGTCAGAGCAGGCGCCAGAAGGCGCACTGGACAGTGAACAGTGACTGTCCGATGCACCACCGGACTGTCCGGTGGCCCCACTTGTCAGGGCTCCAACGGTCGAACCCCAACGGTTGGGTGACATGGCTGGCGCATCGGACTGTCCGGTGCGCCCGTCGACAGACAGCCTCCCCAACGGCCACTTTGGTGGTTGGGGCTATAAATACCCCCAACCACCACACTTCAAGGCATCCAAGTTTTCAGCCAACACATTCAATACAAGAGCTGGTGCATTCAATACAAGACACAAATAGATTGAATCAAAATCCCTCCAAGTCCCAATTCCACTCAAAGCAATTAGTGACTAGAAGAGAGAGTTTTGTCGTGTTCTTTTGAGCTCTTGCGCTTGGATCGCTTTTCCTCTTCCTCTATTCTTGTTCCCAAGACATTTGTAATCAAAGCAAGAGACACCAATTGTGTGGTGGTCCTTATGGGGACTAAGTGTCCCAATTGATTGAGGAGAAAAGCTCACTCGGTCTAAGTGACCATTTGAGAGAGGGAAAGGGTTGAAAGAGACCCGGTCTTTGTGACCACCTCAACAGGGAGTAGGTTTGCAAGAACTGAACCTCGGTAAAACAAATCATCGTGTCACACTCTTCATTTGCTTGTGATTTATTTTTCACCCTCTCTTCCGGACTCGCTTTTATTTCTAACGCTAACCCCGGCTTGTAGTTGTGCTTAAAGTTTATAAATTTCAGATTTACCTATTCACCCCCCTCTAGGCGACTTTCAGCCTTCGAGCATATTGAAAACGAAGTTGATGCTCTCGATGAAGTTATGACTGGGCACAGGGATTTTTGTGCTCTGCTAGCTTCTCGTGGCACAGCTGCTATGTTTTTGAAGGCCGGATGCACTCATGCGAAAACGGTTCACAAGCCAACCTTCAGCCTTTCAACGTCAGATTTAGTTGATATTCCCGCTGAAGCCCAAAGCATCGGAAACAGGTTTATTACTCAAATTTGGGCAAAGGGCGGGCGTGAGCTAGCTGGAGATGAAGCTCGGAAACTGCTTAACTCAGTATGAAGCTTTTATCTTTTTACCTTAGTTTACCTTTATTAGATTGTCGACCGCCTTATACCTTTATCTATCTGCAGGATGGTGGTGCCGAAGACCGTTAGACTGAAGCATGTTCCAAAGGTCCTGAAGACTTTAGGATTCCTGTGTTGCATTTATCTATAGGAAAACTTAGACTTCTGTTTGGCGAAAGATTGTAATCGACATTTGAGCAGAATATTGTACATATTTATCCATACCTTGTAATATAATCTTACCTCTTCATCTATGTATGAATTGCTTTGTTGTCGGCGAAACCAATACTTAAATTTTTTTGAGCCGAAGGCGAAAAACACCTTCCCTTCTTTTCGTTCACATCGAAGCATTTTTCATTAAAGACAAAGCGCCTCCATACACCATGAAGTTTTCTCTGAGACGAAGCATCTTCGTATTCAATGAAGCATTTTGTCACCATAGAGAGGCATATTTTTTCTTTTCTGTTAACGCATGTGCTTCATGTCATGATGATCCTACAAATGTCTAATGAATGCTTATATGAATGCAAAAATGATGTGATGAGACATGCAAATGTATGTCACACACATAAAACCACACCCAGACTCTGCATCCCCTTAGGAACGACTTTGGAGTCTCTTCACCTTTTACTTAGGTGGTAATTTAGCTCTACATCCCCTTAGGAACGACTTTGGAGCTTCTTCACCTCTGATTTAGGTGGTATTTTGGCTCAGCATTCTCTTAGGAATGACTTTTGAGCTTCTGAATTTACTCTGCGCTCCCTTAGGAACGACTTTTGAGCATTGGAACTTACTATGCGCTCCCTTAGGAATGACTTTTGAGCGTCGGAACCTACTTTGTGCTCCCTTAGGAACGACTTTGTAGCTTCTTCACCTTTTATTTAGGTGCCATTTTAGCTCTGCATCCCCTTAGGGACGACTTTTGAGCTTTTCCCTGTCTTTTTGCACTCGATGGTGCGAATTGTGTTGTTACATGTTACATTCTTGGGGGAATTTGGCCCTTGTATTTCATAGGGCTAAACAAGAAAAATTGAAAATTACAACCTATGGCCCCATTAAAAAACCTTTCTCCCCTCTTGAATGGAAAAGGGTGTCAAAGGGAAAAAATAAGAAAATTACATCAATTACACATAATATCGCTGAAGCTCATCCGCATTCCAAGACCTGGGTATGTCATTGCCGTGCATATCCTTTAGTCTGTAAGAATCGGGTCTTGACAAAGATACCACCAAGAAAGGGCCTTCCCATTTGAGCTAAAGCTTCCCTATTGTATCGGGGTTAGCCACTCTTCGAAGCACTAGATGACCTGGCTTGATGCTTTTCAATCTAACTTTTCTGTCACACCATTTTATTGTTTCAGCCTGGTATTTGTTGATGTGCTCTATGGCTTGAAGTCTGGTCCCTTCTATGGTATCTTTTGTTACTTGGCAGTCACTCTCATCTTCTGTCGAAGCTAAGGTTCTTATTGAACCCGTTCTTGCTTCTTCTGGTGTTATTGCTTCGTCACTGAATATAAGCTTGAACAGAGTAAACCCTATTGACCTTGATACAACAGTATTGTGGCTCCAAACCTCCTTTATTAATTCGTCTGGCCACTTTCCTTTAGGCTGATTGAAAATTGACTTCATTATTCCTATTATTATGATTCCATTTGCCCTTTCTACCAACCCATTTGACTCAGGATGTCTTACTGATGCAAAGTGTATTTTTGTACCAATTTGACTACAAAAGGCTTTGAAAGTCTCGGCATCGAACTGAGTTCCATTATCAACAGTGATATCCTTCGACACGCCGAAGCGACAAACGATGTTTTGCCAAAAAAAATTTACTGTGGCCGAAGTTATTGTAGCCAAAGGCTTTGCTTCAATCCACTTAGAGAAATACTCCACTGCCACCACAACATATTTCAAATTGCCCTGTGCTGGTGGGAGTGGTCCTAACAGATCCAAACCCCATCTTTGCAGTGACCATGTTGGTTGTGTTAGTTGAGTCAAAGACGAAGGTTGCTTCTGATCTCTGGCACATCTTTGGCAATTTTCACATTTCTGTACTAATTCTGCTGCATCTGAAGCTGTCTTCGGCTAGTAGAAACCTTATCTAAAAATTTTCCCTAGCAAAGGCCTAGACCCAATGTGGGCTCCACATATCCCATGTATTTCCTTCATTAGTTCTTGTCCTTCGGTTCTAGACAAGCATTTGAGCAATGGAGAGCAAACTCCGTGCTTGTACAATTCCCATTCTATTATTACATATGACCTTGTCCTTGCTTCCATTCTTTTGTTGTAAGCTTCATCATCTGAAAAACAGTTACCCTGGAGGAAGGATACAATTTCAGTCCTCCAATCTTCACTATGTATAGGTGAAATTGTGAGCACTACTCTTTTTATGAGCTCGACCGAAGGTGCTTTTATTGTTTCAAAAAATACTTCCGAAGGTAAAGGCAGCCCCTGTGCCGCTGATTTAGTTAGTAAGTCTGCATGCTCATTCTCTCCCCTTGGGATATTTTTCACAGAAAAACCTTTAAAAGAAGCTTCCAACCTTCGGATTGCATCTAAATACTTTTCAAGCTTCAGGTCTCTTGCCTTACTGCTTTGGTCCACATGGCCTGAAATAACTTGTGAATCAATCTTGAGGATTGCCCTTCTTATTCCCATTGCCTTTAGCTTCCGAAGCCCCAAGAGAAGAGCTTCGTACTTGGCAATATTATTTGTGCAGCTGAAGTCCAATTTTATTGCATAACATGTTCTGACTTTGGAAGGTGCAACTAGGACAGCTGCTCCCCTGCACTGAAGGTCCCCTAATGCCTAGCGCAAAATACTGTCCAAGCTTCGGCATCTTTTATTGTCTCTTCATCTTGAGCCCCTAGCATCCAATCAGCAATGAAGTCTGCTAACGTCTGAGATTGTATTGAAGATCTATGTACATAATCAATGGTGAATTCATTGAGTTCTGCATCCCATTTTCCGACCCTTCCTGTAGCTTCTCCGTTCCTCATTATGTCCTTCAAGGGTTGTGATGAAGGCACTATTATGTGATATGCTTGGAAGTAGTGTCGAAGCTTTCTGGAGGCCATCAATACAACATACATAACCTTCTATAATTCTGTGTAATTTTTCTTCGATGGGCTGAGTACTTCGGAGACGAAGTATACCAATGCTTGCTTTTTTATTTGGCCATCTTGCTTCTCCTGTACAAGTGTCGCACTAACCGCAGCATGGGAGGCAGCCACATATAGAAGTAATGGGGTCCTTGATGAAGGTGGGGTTAGAGTTGTTAAATCTATCAAGTACTGCTTCAGCTCCTCGAAGGCTTTCTGTTGAGCTGGACCCATTGGAAGACTTCGACTGATTTCAATATTCCAAAGAAAGGTAGATTCCTCTCCGCTGATCTTGAAATGAATCTGTTTAATCATGCTAGCCTTCCTGCTAACCGTTGAGCCCCCTTTTTTGAATTTGGCGGCTCCATCCAAAGGATAACTTCGATTTTGCTCGGGTTAGCTTCAATACCCTTTGTCGATACCAGGCAACCAATAACCTTGCCCTTCTTCACTCCAAAGACACATTTTTTGGGTTTAACTTGATACCAGCTTGTATGAAATTGGCAAATGTCTCTTGCAAATCAGCGACATGGTTTTCTTGCTTTGTGCTTTTTACTATGATATCATCAACATATGTCAGCACATTTCTGCCAATTTGGGAGTGAAGAACTTTGGCAGTCATTCTGCTAAAGCTTCCTCCAGCATTCTTGAGCCCCTTAGGCATCTAAAGATAGCAATAGGTGCCACTAGGAGTTATGAAGCTTGTCTTCGGCTCATCCTCCTTTTTCATCCAGATTTGGTGATAGCCTGAGTAGCAATCCAATAAGCTCATGAGTTCCAAAGTAGTTGCTGCATCTACAAGGGAATCTATCATTGGCAATGGAAATTCATCCTTTGGACATGCCTTATTGAGATCTGTAAAGTCAATACACATCCTCCATTTTCCGTTGGCTTTCTTTACCATGACTGTGTTGGTCAGCCACTCTGGGTATGTTACCCCTAATAACACCGACACTTAGAAGTCTTTTCACTTCATTTCGTGCACCTTCGGCTTTGTCATCGGACATTTTCCGAAGTCTCTCCTTCCTTGGTCTGAAGGGTGAGTCTACATTGAGTGAGTGCTCGATAATGTCCCTATTAAAACCACAGAGATCATTGGTTGTCCAAGCAAAAACATCTTTGTTGTTAAACAAGAATCTTAGCAAAGTCTTTTCCTGCTCATCAGATAACTGAGACCCTAGCAGCACTTTTTGCTATGCTATATCTTCACACAAAAGCATAGCCATTGGTTGATCTGCTGAAGCAGTGTTTTCTCTTTTATGCTTATACTGCTGATAAGCTTCGGTTTCATCTATGTTATGAATAGACTTCAAATCTGTCCAGCTTCCTTCGGCTCTCCTAGCAGCTTCTTGACTCCCATGCACGGCAATGGGCCCTTGTTCCGATGGTATCTTCATGCAAAGGTATGATGGGTGGAGTATAGCTTTGAAAGCATTGAGCGTCCCTCGACCAATGATTGCATTGTATGGATATTCCATATCAACAATATCGAAGACAACCTGTTCTGTCCTTGTGTTGTGAATGTAGCCGAAGGTGACTGGCATTGTTATCTTGCCAAGTGCCACTATCTGCCTCCCTCCGAAACCACATAGAGGGTGTGTTGCATCATGTATCTTGTCATCTGGCTCTTGCATTTGCCTGAAAGCCTTTGCAAAGATGATATCTGCTGCACTGCCTGTGTCTACCAAGATATTGTGGACCAGAAATCCCTTAATGACACAAGATATGACCATTGCATCGTTATGGGGATAATCCTCAAGCTGAAGGTCTTATTGAGAGAAGGTGATTGAAATATGAGACCACTTGGACTTGATGAAGGGCGCTTGCACCCCCAACATGTTATACCCTTCTCTGTGCTTCTTTCTTCTGCCTCTTGTTATCTGGTTCAGAAGTTGAACCGCCCGTGATCGGGAGCACTAGCTTCGTAGCCAAAGGTTGGTTGCTTCGGAGAGCCATCACCACAGTTATGGAAGTGAGTTCACTAGAGGTGGGCGCCAATGTTGATCACTTGTTCTAAAATGCTATAGGTTAAGAACAAGGGAACATAATTGTTAATAGTTAAAGACCTTCGTTCTTTGAAGATTATTTCCTTTTGGATATAATGATCTTCAGACGAAGGTCATGAAGGACATACCTTCATTATTTTAGCATATAAACATAAATATAAATAAGAATGCGAAAGAACATTAAGGAATATAGATAATGATTAAATCCTTGCAATTTATTTATATTTATATCCATAGACAAGAATTAATATTAATGACATTTATAATACAATGGTACCTTCGGTTCGCTAGAAGCTGAGAATACAAAGACGACGTGAGAGAGAAATTACAATCCAGCGTGAACAGTATGGTGGTACTGTTCATCTATTTATAGGCGCGGGAAGCCCGGACATAATTACATTTATGTCCCTGACATTTACATGCAATCATGATACGAGTGATCATGGACTAAACAGTCTTTTTTCCTTGAGTCGGTGACGACCTTCAGCTTCGTCATAATTCTAAGCCGAAGCTTTTTCAGCCATAGCTCCGGCTTCCTTCCGTATCATCATGTCACATATGTCTTTGTGTTATCTTGTCGAAGGTGTTTTTTGCCTTGAGGACCTTCGGCAGGGAAAAAGACCTCTAACAGTTACCTTTCAATCAAGTTCTTCACTCCCTTGTTATTGTTGGTCATCTCGGTTGTTGATTATGAATCGGAGATCTGATCGGTGAACCCGAAGCGCGGTGATGAAGATCTCGAGAGCTGGTCACGGCGATGTTATGGGCTGCCCCGGAAGATAAATGGACAGTGAGAAATTACTCGCTGAAGTTGTCGCTAGAGTTGAGGAGGAACTCGAACTTCGACGAGTTGGTTATAGCGGCTTATGGCTACGAGCTTAGCTGTTGGTGGGTTGCTGTGACTTGGATGGTGGCGGTGTTACTGTGAGGCTATAGAGAAGACGAGTCTATGATTGATGGCTTGATGTGTTATGGTGGCATGTATTTATATAGGCTAGGTTGTGGATGGTTACATGACAGACGTAATCTGGTATTTATAATTTACAATGATATCCTATCTCTTAAGAACTCGAACTTGTCTCTTTTATTCCAATAATATTATTGTTAATTTGTACTAATCATATTAGACCTCCAATTTAAATAAACCTTAGAATACATTTTTATTTAAACTTTTAAATTAAAATTTTGGGTGTTCCACGCGAGCTAAAAGAAGCATTTTCTTAAATATTTTATCGTGATATCCTAATTTGTATTGACTTTATCTAAAGTACGTCGTGTACAAACAAACCAACCGAACATATATCGATCCATTATGTTAGCTTTTATTTCTAATTTCTGCTTTCTATTTTAAATTTAAAATTCAACTATACTTTAGAATTAAGTTAAATTTTCTATTTCAAACATAAATTGCAATAACAAAAGCTCAATATGAATGCAAAGCATTTTTATTAATTAATTTATCCATTTAAGAAATGAAGCTTAATAGGAATAATTCATGTAAGATGTTTTACAATAATAATTATTAAAGAAAATAATTCAAACACATAGTCATATTTTAGAAGTACAATGAAATAAATCTATAATATTCATATGTTTATTTAAAAGGATATAATTTTTTATGTAAACTCTATATTAAAAGATAGTTTAACTTACTTTTTTTAGATAATATATCTTTAACACAAAGGATAGTTCACATAAGAATTTTTAGGTATTCTATTATTTGAAAACAAATTTATTTAAATCACAAAATGAGTTTTCCTAATTTATCTAGAATAGAATTTTGGAGTGTTATAAGAACCAGTGTCACAACTTTATTATATAAGTAAAATGCCTTTAAAATAACTAAATAGTAGAAACTAAACAATTATCACGATGACAACGACGGTACCAATCATAAGCCATAGGTAGATTGATCGGAGCAACGGCAGGCTATACAGCTCGGACTCATCATAGTAGTCTTTCTCTTGTTGACCTGATTCTCAACAACAAATCTCGCAAGGATGAGCACACTTATGTTTGGTACTCAGCAAGTGTGTAGGGGAAGTATAGTATAAGGTTTACCGAGGAATATGGTTGAGGATAAACATTAGCTTTTTATTTTTGTTGGTTATAACTTTATTAGCAATTACTAATTGTATATACCATCTCATTTAAATAAATGATCATAAAGGTAATATCAAAAATAAAAATGCATGACCGATTTAATTTAGTTCCATAATTTAAGCATGTGAGGGTCCAAACCGCTCTTAACCGTGAGCACATATGATATACAATTTTACACCGTAGAGGGGTTGCACATCTTACCCACAGACCGTTACTCATTTGCCAAGGGGACATGACTCTCACACACCTCTTCTAAGGAGTTGGACAGAGTTCACTCTGAAGCCTTTACAAAGTCCCACTAGTATGAGAAAATCCGCTACAGGCCAGACAAAGGTGATATAGGTCTTCCTGGGTTTGAAAAGCCATCAGAGCAAGATTAGTCCGACACTGTACTTGAGAAACTCCTCCCCGCTTTCCCCTTTCAGATAAGATTCTCACACACTAGCTTCCCCAATTAATTAGTCAATATGAAAGCCATGTATCTTTGAGGTTGCACTATTTTCTCGGGTAGTCATCTGTGTTCCAATTAAACAAAGTGATCTTATCATGCATAATAAATAATCTAACAATAATAAATCATGATCAATGTTTCA
The DNA here is from genome assembly GCF_902167145.1 of Zea mays. Classification (NCBI taxonomy): domain Eukaryota; kingdom Viridiplantae; phylum Streptophyta; class Magnoliopsida; order Poales; family Poaceae; genus Zea; species Zea mays. The sequence continues at coordinate 42,726,899 of NC_050097.1, read as the reverse complement.
TATGTAACATTATCCCCCACAACCAAGTATAGCACTTGCAAGTCTACCTAATAATAAATAACTCAAGTATAAATAAGATATAGAGAAAACAAATCTAGGTAACTTATTGGGTCATGTCATATTAACCTAATTATGCAATGCATATGTGAGAACATAAAAGTAAATATTAGTAGGTCAAACAACGTAATGAAGGACACAATTTACCTTCCTTACACAACAGGATTCGGGAAAATCCATGTTCGTCAGATGCCGTTGGGAATTAATATATTACTGATGGGAGTTACTAACTCTCGTCGACATATGGCCCATGAGAATTGTTCGACAAGAATTAATTAACTCTCGTGGGTCACCAACGAGGTTTATTTATTTCACGTCGGTTGCTTGTGTCTGACGAGGATTATTATGTTCAGGTAATAACTCTCGTCGGCTAAGGAGGCCGACGAGAACTAAACAGAACACTGTCACGTAAGCATTTAACTCTCGTCGACCTTATTATAGTGGACGAGAATTAGCATATTATGCTACCTCAGTAGACTATTTCATCAATTTCTCCTCCAATTTAAACACAACGACACAAAGATAATATTCAGATATGAAAAGACAATCTATGCTACGAATTTAGCCCAAAAAAGCCACCCAACTTCAAAAATACAAGATATTCAAAGCACACTATGTCATAGGCATTCACTTATCCATCTCTAGGATAATGCCTTTAAAATAACTAAATAGTAGAAACTAAACAATTATCACGATGACAACGACGGTACCAATCATAAGCCATAGGTAGATTGATCGGAGCAACGGCATGCTATACACCTCGAACTCATCATAGTAGTCTTTCTCTTGTTGACCTGATTCTCAACAACAAATCTCGCAAGGATGAGCACACTTATGTTTGGTACTCAGCAAGTGTGTAGGGGAAGTGTAGTATAAGGTTTACCGAGGAATATGGTTGAGGATAAACATTAGCTTTTTATTTTTGTTGGTTATAACTTTATTAGCAATTACTAATTGTATATACCATCTCAATTAAATAAATGATCATAAAGGTAATATCAAAAATAAAAATGCATTACCGATTTAATTTAGTTCCATAATTTAAGCATGTGAGGGTCCAAACCGCTCTTAACCGTGAGCACATATGATATACAATTTTACACCGTAGAGGGGTTGCACATCTTACCCACAGACCGTTACTCATTTGCCAAGGGGACATGACTCTCACACACCTCTTCTGAGGAGTTGGACAGAGTTCACTCTGAAGCCTTTACAAAGTCCCACTAGTATGAGAAAATCCGCTACAGGCCAGACAAAGGTGATATAGGTCTTCCTGGGTTTGAAAAGCCATCAGAGCAAGATCAGTCTGACACTGTACTTGAGAAACTCCTCCCCGCTTGCCCCTTTCAGATAAGATTCTCACACACTAGCTTCCCGAATTAATTAGTCAATATGAAAGCCATATATCTTTGAGGTTGCACTATTTTCTCGGGTAGTCATTCTGTGTTCCAATTAAACAAAGTGATCTTATCATGCATAATAAATAATCTAACAATAATAAATCATGATCAATGTTTCATATGTAACATTATCCCCCACAACCAAGTATAGCACTTGCAAGTCTACCTAATAATAAATAACTCAAGTATAAATAAGATATAGAGAAAACAAATCTAGGTAACTTATTGGGTCATGTCATATTAACCTAATTATGCAATGCATATGTGAGAACATAAAAGTAAATATTAGTAGGTCAAACAACGTAATGAAGGACACAACTTACCTTCCTTACACAACAGGAATCGGAAAAATCCATGTTCGTCAGATGCCGTTGGGAATTAATATATTACCGATGGGAGTTACTAACTCTCGTCGACATATGGCCCATGAGAATTGTTCGACAAGAATTAATTAACTCTCATGGGTAATTCACGTCGGTTGCTTGTGTCTGACAAGGATTATTATGTTCAGGTAATAACTATCGTCGGCTAAGGAGGCCGACGAGAACTAAACAGAACACTGTCACGTAAGCATTTAACTCTCGTCGACCTTATTATAGTGGACAGGAATTAGCATATTATGCTACCTCAGTAGGCTATTTCATCAATTTCTCCTCCAATTTAAACACAACGACACAAAGATAATATTCAGATATGAAAAGACAATCTATGCTACGAATTTAGCCCAAAAAAGCCACCCAACTTCAAAAAATACAAGATATTCAAAGCACACTATGTCATAGGCATTCACTTATCCATCTCTAGGATAATCCTATGGGCGTGTGACATAGTTTTACTTGATCACTCTCTATATGAGATGTAATAAGTGGTCATGAGTGGTCAGCAAAATATAAACTTATATGATAAGTGTGTATTTATAAAAAGAGTCCCATTTGCAACAAATATCAGCTGATGTAGGTTAAGTAAAGAAAGAGATCACTAAGGAAACTAAATGTAATTCTATATGTGAGATATTTTGAGTGATCCAGAAACATTATACATCCCACATTCACGTATATATGACGCAGTCCAGTGAATTATAGCTGACGCAGGCTGAAATTCCCAAGAGCAAGCAGTACGGCGGACCGTGCACGAGACTGTTTGGTGCACATCGGACTCTCCAGTGGGTGGCACCGGACCGTCCGATGCAACACAGTCGAACCCAATTTCTCCTTTTTCAATCTTATTCACTTTTGCTCCTTTTGGCTTGACTTCATAAAGTCCTTAACACTTAGACAAATATGATTAGTACCCAAACAATAGACTAAGTGTCCAGAGCTTACCTATTTCACTTGGTCCCATACAGATTTGTATTATGTCCTCTTCCAAGCTTAATTTGCTTCATGTACCTATGCTCATTTCTCGTTTTATTCTAAACATAATGTGTTGAGCATTTAATCACCAAAACAATATAGAAATAACTCAAGGGTACATTTCTCTTTAAATCTCCCCCTTTTGGTGATTCATGCCAGCATATCAAAAGCAACTCAAAATGCAATAACATATCCAAATGCGAGATAAAAAATGCAAATTAATGTGAAACTTAAAATGATCATAACATTTGGCATATTTTGATCATTTTTTGCCACCACTTGGTTTGTTTTCATAGAACAAATTCATTTTCCTATTTCTATGTCAAAAATACTTTGTTTTGGCAAATCGAAATATCTTTCAAGACTAGCTTTGATCAAAAATCCAAAAACCACCCCCTTTTCCCGTAATCAAATTTCTCCCCCACAAGAGAGTAGTTTTTGCAATAAGAGGGTTTTGGTCAAAAACTAAGTATATACTTACTGAGAGCACTTAAAGGAGGGGGTGAATAGGTGATCTTGTAAAATTCAACACTTAAACAACACAAGCTTGGTTTATGAAATGTTAGTGAGGTCAAAACCAAGGTGCTATAGAGAGAACTCTTCACTTGATTGTTCCTTTAGAATGTGTATTGAACTTAGAAACAATAGCACAAGTGATTAAGTGAGAACTCTAAGAAAGAAATCAATCACAGTGAAAAGTGGCACAAGAGACACGGTGATTTTATCCCGTGGTTCGGCCAATGCCTACTCCACGTTGTGGTTACCTCGTTTGGTCAAGGATTGCACTCAATCCCTCTCAAGTGATCCAATGATCAACCTTGAGTACCACAGTTTCTTCCTTATAGCAGATGTTTCCCTTTATGAAGAATCTCAACAAGTTGGAGCCTCTCACCCTTACAATATTGATCACAATAGAACCATGAGAGTAAGGGAGGGAATAGAAACACACGCAAGCGCTAGAGTCGCAGCAACACCACACATAGAAGTCAAGAAACGAGCACACAAACACAACGCAACGAGTTCACAACTCAACAAGTGCTCAAATTTCAAACACAACGAATCGAATGCGTGTTTGTGGAGTCTACGCGTCTTAGAATGTTCAATGGAGGCTTGGTGTACTGCTCCATGTGCGTAGAGGTCCCTTGTATAGCCCCAAGGCAGCTAGGAACCGTTGGAGCTCCATTTGGTAGGCAATTCTTGCCTTCTGTCCGTGGGCGCACCGGACATGAACAGTCCATGATTTCTTTCATTGTTTGGCGAGACCGACCATTGCAGCCGTGACCCCCTTGGCACACCGGACAGTCCAGTGCGCCCTGATGACCGTTGGCTCTGGTCACGTGTCGTCCGCTGAGTGTGCACTGATCGCGCAGTCGATGGTTGGTGCGGACGTTGTTGGCTCACCGGACAGTCCGGTGAATTTTAGCCGCAGCGTCCCGAGTGATTCCTGAAAGCAGCGAGTTCGTCGATGCGCCAGCCTAGGCACCGGATAGTGTCCGGTGCACCCACAGTTAGTGCAAGTCTGGTTGTTTCAGCTGAACTCCTTTTGCTCCTTTTTGACTTTACTCAACTGAGTTCCTGGCACTTAGACAAGCATGTTTAGCACATAAAACAAATGACTAAGTGTTTGTAGCTTACCTTTATACTTTATCCATCTAGATTTGCTTCATATAACTTTACTCAACATCATGTTAGTTCTCACATAGTGTGTTGTGCATCTAATTACCAAAACAATATAGAAATGGCCCAAGGGCACATTTCCCTTTCAATCTCCCCTTTTTGGTGATTTATGCCAACACATAAAAAAGCAATTCATTTTGAACTAACATAACTAAAAGAGCTCAAAAGTGCAGATTTATGTCAAATTGAAGACCAATAAGACTTTCAAGGAATTTGGCATATTTGGATCACTTTTGCCACCACTTGGTTTATTTTCACAAAACAAATTATTTTTCCTATCTCTATGTTAAAAGCACTTTATTTGGTAAATCAAAAGATCTTTCAAGTGTAAATTTGATCAAATGCCAAAACTCCCCTTTTTCCCATAATTGAATTTCTCCCCTATAAGAGAACAATTTTGCAATGAGAGGGTTTTGATCAAACACAAAGACTCTAACACTAAAATTTTGAAATTCACAAGTGGTTGGTTGATCTAGTTGCTTTGGCCTTAATTTCTCCCCTTTGGCATTAAGCACCAAAACATGAGATCTTTTTGGGCCTTTTAACCCCATTGCCTCACCAAAATGTCAAATAAGAGCAAAAGGCAATGAGAACACAAGTAAGAACTTGGGACAAGATACATTGATACCGGAATGTAGTGGAAGCCCTTTATTTGTCCAAGTTCATTGTTTCCCTTTCAATGCAACTTTGAGACTATATCGAAAGTACTCAACAAACAATTTAGTCTAAAAGGAGTCAAGTTGTACCACATCCTCCCCCTAAACATGTGCATCAATTGCATAAGGACTTGTGAGGTCCAGGGATGACTTGTACAACTTGAGCACCCAAAGAGTAATCAAGTAAAGACATTAATGCTTAAAGTAACATGATCAAAGGCATATAACACATGTATGCTATAGATCAATCCAAGTTACGTGAATCTAAGACATTTAGCTCACTACGCAACCTGCAAAACGTTTATCTCATCTAAAGGCTTGGTGAAGATATTGGCTAGCTGGTTCTCGGTGCTAATATGATAAATATCGATATCACCCCTTTGTTGATGGTCTCTCAAAAAGTGATGTCGGATGTCTATGTGTTTAGTGCGGCTGTGTTCAACAGAATTATCCACCAAGCGGATTGCACTCTCCTTATCACATAGAGTGGGACTTTGCTCAGATTGTAGCCAAAGTCCCGGTGGGTTTGCCTCATCCAAAGCAGTTGCGAGCAACACTATACTGCGGCAATGTACCCAGCCTCAGCGGTGGATAGGGCAACAGAAGTTTGTTTCTTAGAGCTCCAAGACACCAGGGACCTTCACAGAAACTGACAAGTCCCTGATGTGCTCTTCCTATCAACCTTGCACCTGGCATAGTTGGAATCTGAGTATCCGATTAAGTCAAAGGTAGACCCCTTTGGATACCAGATCTCGAAGCAAGGCGTAGAAACCAAATATCTAAGAATTCTCTTAACGGCCACAAGGTGACATTCCTTGGGGTCCGATTGAAATCTAGCACACATGCGTACACTTAGCATAATATCCAGTCTACTAGCACAAAGATAAAGCAAAGATCATATCATAGACCGATATGCCTTTTGATCAACAGACTTACCTCCTTTGTTGACGTCCAAGTGCTCGTCCGTTCCCATCGGTGTCTTTATGGGCTTTGCATCCTTCATCCCAAACCTCTTGAGCAAACCTTGAGTATACTTCATTTCGGAGATGAAGGTCCCTTCCTTGAGTTGCTTCACTTGAAATCCAAGGACGTAGTTCAACTCGCCCATCATAGACATCTCAAATTTCTACATCATCACCCTGCTAAACTCCTCACAAGACTTTTGATTAGTAGAACCAAATATTATATCATCGACATATATTTTGCATACAAAAAGATCACCATTACAAGTCTTAGTAAAGAGAGTAGGATCAACTTTCCCAACCTCGAAAGCATTATAAAAAAGGAAATCTCTAAGGCATTCATACCATGCTCTTGGGGTTTGCTTAAGTTCATAGAGCGTCTTAGAGAGCTTGTAGATGTGGTCGAGATACCTATCATCCTCGAAGCTAGGGGTTGTTCCACATACACTTCCTCCTTGATTGGTCCATTAAGGAAGGCGCTCTTCACGCCCATTTGAAACAACTTAAAAGAATGGTGAGCAACATAGGCCAATAATATTCGAGTTGATTCTAGTCTAGCTACAGGAGCAAAAGTCTACTCAAAATCCAAACCTGCGACTTGGGCATAACCTTTTGCCACAAGTCGAGCCTTGTTTCTTGTCACCACACCGTGTTCATCTTGCTTGTTGTGTAACACCCACTTGGTTCCCACAACATTTTGCTTCGAACGTGGCACCAGGCTCCAAACTTCATTTCTCTTGAAGTTGTTGAGTTCTTCCTGCATGGCCAGCACCTAGTCCGGATCCTACAAGGCTTCTTCTACCCTGAAAGGCTCAATAGAAGAAACAAACGAGTAATGCTCACAACAATTAGCTAAACGTGAGCGAGTGGTTACTCCCTTGTTGATATCACCCAGAATCTAATCCACTGGATGATTTCTTTGAATTGTCGCTCGGACTTGAGTTTGAGGAGCTTATGGTGCTTCTTCCTCATTATCATGTTCTTCATGTGCTCCCCCTTGATCCAACCCTTCATCTTGAGGTACATGTTCCTCATCTTGAGTTGGGGGATGCACCAATGTGGTGGAAGAGGGCTGATCTTGTTCTTGTTGTTCCTGTGGTCGCACATCACCTATCGCCATTGTTCGCATTACGGCCGTCGGAACCTCATCCACATCTACATCATCAAGATCAACTTGCTCTCTTGGAGAGTCATTAGTCTCATCAAATACAACGTCGCTAGAGACTTCAACTAATCATGTTGATTTGTTGAAGACCCTATACGCCTTTTTATTTGAGTCATAGCCTAGTAAAAACCCTTCTACAGCTTTGGGAGCAAACTTCGAATGTCTACCTTTCTTTACCAAGATGTAGCATTTGCTCCCAAATACTCGAAAATAGGAAACATTGGGTTTGTTACCGGTTAGGAGTTCGTATGATGTATTCTTGAGGAGGCGATGCAGATAGAGCCGGTTTATGGCATGGCAAGTTGTATTCACAGCTTCTGACCAAAACCGCTCAGGCGTCTTGTACTCTCCAAGCATTGTCCTCACCATGTCAATTCGTGTCATGTTCTTCCTCTCTACTACACCATTTTGTTGTGGTGTATAGGGAGCGAAGAACTCGTGCTTGATGCATTCCTCTTCAAGATATTCTTCGATTTGAAGGTTTTTGAACTCTAATCCATTATCGCTCCTTATCTTTTCACCTTTAGCTCAAACTCATTTTGAGCTCTCCTTAGGAAGCACTTTAGAGTTTCTTGGGTTTCAGATTTATCCCGCAAAAAGAAAACCCAAGTGAAGCGGGGAAAATCATCAACAATAACAAGACCATACTTACTTCCTCCGATGCTAAGATAAGCAACAGATCCGAAGAGATCCATATGTAGGAGTTCCAGTGGTCTTGATGTCGTCATCACGTTCTTGCATTGATGAGTACTTCTTGAAAGGGAAATTGGGTTAACCATTTCCTATAATTAATTTTGGTGGTTGATCGTCAACACAAACACATGGACTAACTAGTTTGTCTAGAATTCATGTATTACAGGTGCACAAGGTTCAACACAAACCAATAAGATATTCAAGTTAGGGACTCAATTTGAAATGGAGCAAAGAACTTGAGTGTGCTGAGAATTGGCGCACCGGACTGTCCGGTGCCACCGGACAGTGTCTGGCACACCAGGACCGTACAGGTGTCAACCAGCCACTCTCGGGAAAACGAAGGTGAGCTCCGCTATAATTCACCGGACTATCGGGTAAGCCAGCGGAGCAACGGCTATCTACGCGCAATGGTCGACTCTGACAGATGAACAGCGTCACGACACAAGTCAGAGCAGGAAGTTAGAGGGTCCGGTGCCGCAAGAGGACAAAGCTCCAATGGTCAACCGAGCTCCGAACCCTAACGGTTGGGTGACATAGCGGCACACCGGACAAGGAACAGTGCCTGTCCGGTGGCGCACTGGACTGTCCGGTGCGCCCATCGCCAGCAGCCTCCCCAACGGCTACTCAAGTGGTTGGGGGCTATAAATACCCCCAACCACCACAACCTTTGGTATCCAAGTTTTCTGAAGATCACATTCAATACAAGAGCTCTAACATTTGTTCCAAGACACGATACAAAAGATCAAATCCCCTCCAAGTCCCAAATTCATTCCAAACAATTAGTGGTTTATGAGAGAGAGATTTTTGTGTTCATTTGCGCTCTTGTCGCTTGGATTGTCTTTCTTATTTTCCCACTCTTATTCTCAAGTGCTTTGTAAGCTAAGCAAGAGACACCAAGTGTGTGGTGGTCCTTGCGGGGTCTTAGTGACCCGTGAGATTAAGGAAGAAAGCTCACTCGGTCTAAGTGACCGTTTGAGAGAGGGAAAGGGTTGAAATAGACCCGGTCTTTGTGACCTCCTCAACGGGGACTAGGTTCTTTGGAACCGAACCTCGGTAAAACAAATCTTCGTGTCATTCGCATTAATTCTTGTTTGATTTATTTTCCCCTCTCTTTTTGACTTGAATTTAACTCTAATGCTAACCCCGGGTTGTAGTGTGTGTTTAAAGTTATAAATTTCAGGTTTCGCCTATTCACCCCCCTCTAGGCGACTTTCACTTCCCACCTACTTTCCTGTCTGGCACGCTGCACAATGTCTGTCTTTCTCAAAACTGACATCGGTTAGTCCTAACACATGTTCTCCCTTTAGAAGTTTATGAAGGTTCTTCATCCCAGCATGTGCTAGACGGTGGTGCTAGAGCCAACCCATATTAGTCTTAGTGATTAAGCATGCATCTAGATCGGCATTCTCTTTTGACAAATCAACTAAGTAGTCTTGTCGTCTAATACACCCTTAAAAGCTAATGAACCATCACTTCTTCTTAAGACAGATACACAATATTTGTAAATAAGCAATTATAACCCATATGACATAATTGGCTTACAGGCAACAAATTGTACCCGAGCGATTCTACTAGAAACACATTTGAAATCGAATGCTCAGTAGTGATGTCTATTTTTCCTAAACCCTTGACCTTGCGTTGGTTCCCATCTCCAAAGATGATAGTGTCTTGGGAATCCATGTTCTTGATGTAGGAAGTGAACATTTTCTTCTCCCCTATCATGTGGTTTGTGCATCCGCTATCAATGATCTAGATTGAGCCCCCGGATGCATAAACCTGCAAGGTAATTAAGCTTGGGTTTTAGGTACCCAACTCTTGTTGGGTCCTACAAGGTTAGTCACAATAGATTTTGGAACCCAGATGCAAGTTTTGTCTCTCTTGCACTTAGGTCCCAAACTTCTAGCAACTACTTTATCATTTTTGCATAACAATACAAATGAAGCATCACATGTTTGATAAAGCGTAGCCAATTTATGCCTTCCTAGGCACATGAGAAGCAACATGATGGCGCCTAGGTCTGTTCCTACCATGAGCATATGAAGAGCTAGATGCAAACATGGCATGAGAATTAAATGTAGCATCATGACAAACAGGTGAAACAGCATGACCATGACACCTACCATGATGAGCAATACTAGTAACTTTCTTATCATGAGCATAAAGATATGCATGGATCTTTTGAGAGCTACTAGCCACAAGAGCCTCCCCTTTCTCCTTGTTGAGATTGGAAGTCATTTGACTTGTTAAGTTCTTGGTCCCTTTTTGGAAACCAAGTCCATCCTTAATAGAGGGCTGTCTACCAATGGTGTAGGCATCCCTGGCAAATTTTTAGTTTCTCATAATCATCCTTGCAACTCTTAAGTTGAGCATTAAGACTTGCAACATCATTGTTTAACTTAAGAATGGTAGAGGCATGTTCATGGCAAGCATCAATATTAAAATCTTTATACCTATTGCAGATAACAACACGCTCTACAGATGAACTAGCAAAATTTATTTCTTCTAACTTAGCATTTAAATCAACATTTAAATTCTTAAGCTTAGAGATAGAATCATTGCAAGCATATAGCTCAGAAGACAGTAGTTCGTTTTTCTTAGTTTCTAGAGCAAGAGATTTTTGAACATTGATAAATTTATCATGTTCTTCATAAAGAATATCTTCTTGCTTTTCTAGTAGCCTATCTATTTCATTAAGAGCATAAATCAGTTCATTTATTTTATCCACTTTAGATCTATCTAATCCCTTAAATAGATCACTATAATCTACTTCACCATCAGAAGATTCCTCATCACTAGAAGAAGTATACTTAGGTGTATCTCGTGTATGTACCTTCTTATCCTTAGCCATGAGGCACGTGTGGCGTTCGTTGGGGAAGAGAAAGGACTTGTTGAAGGCCGAGGCAGCTAGTCCTTCATCATCGGAGTCAGATGAAGAACAGTTGGAGTCCCATTCTTTTCCAATGTGCGTCTCGTCCTTTGCCTTCCTATAGTTCTTCTTCCTTTTCTTCTTCCCTTTCTTTTCTTATGCCTGGTCATTGTCATTATCGGGACATTGTGCTATAAAATGACAAGACTTATCGCACTTGAAGCAGGAGCGCTTTCCCTTGGACTTGCTCTTGTTGGGATATTCCTTGCGTCCCTTCAAAGCGGTCTTGAAGCGCTTGATTATAAGTGCCATTTTGTTCTTGTTGAGCCCGGTAGTGTCCACTTGTGCTACCTTGCTAGGTAGCGCCTCCTTGCTACTTGTTGCTTTGAGAGCAACGGGCTGCGGCTTGTAGAGAGAAAGCAGTCCGTTTGCGACATCGTCCACATACCTCGCTAGCTTCACCATCATGCGCCCGCTCACGAATTTTCTGAGAATTTCCTTGGGCGTTGTGGCGGACAGATATCCCCCGGGTCTACTAGAAGGCTAGAAGACCTCGTGAAAGGCCTTGGGCCCATTGTTTCGCAAGGCCATCCCTTCGTGGGCCTGGGGAGAAATGTCTAGCAGAATGGTTCGATGCAAGATTGGATCAACTCGAGCCCAGGCGGCCCAAATGAATTAAAGCATTATCCACAGCCGTGATCCAATTCTCCCGCACTGCGCCCTCAGGCGTCGGAACTGAATGATGATAAGTCGACAGAATTATAGGAAGATAAGCTCAGTCGGTTCACTATTACTTAGGCGCGCATTGTTATCATATCCTCATGTAACGCCCCACGGTCGAGTATATAAGGCCTAGGGGGCACCCCCTTGAACATCATCTCACTCATTAACCATCTACTCAGCTCTCTAGCTTCCCTCGTACTAGAGAACTCCCCTGTAACCCGCCACATAAAAAATCCACACCAGGACGTAGGGTGTTACGCATCTCAAAGCGGCCCGAACCTGTACAAGATCGTCTACTCTCTCTCGTGCATCTGGCACAAACCATCGAGCTACAGTCGGTAACACCGTCCTACTCCAAAAAGCACCTCGAGGGGCAACCCTGGGTGCGCGGTCGGACCCAAAACACCGACAGGCGTCATCTTTGTGTACCTGAGGTTCTCACAAATAAGATTTATAAGATGAGGATCAATAAAGGTAAATGACCTTAGCATGAGTCGGACGACGTCATGGTACGTCCATCTTGTACTCCCATAGCTTCGAATCTTGTTGACGAGGGTCTTGAGCCTGTTGTAAGTTTGAGTTGGCTCCTCTCCCCTTATCATGGAGAATCTCCTTAGTTCGCCTTCCACCAGCTCCATCTTGGTAATCATGGTGGTGTCATTACCTTCGTGAGAGATCTTGAGAGTATCCCATATTTGCTTGGTGTTGTCCAAGCCGCTAACTTTGTTGTATTCATCCCTGCATAGAGATGCTAACAAAACATTAGTAGCTTGGGCATTTTTATGTATTTGTTCATTAATCAATATAGGATTATCAGTGCTATCGAAATGCATTCCATTTTCATCAATTTCCCAAATACTAGGATGGAGAGAAAATAAGTGACTACACATTTTATGACTCCAAAATGAATAGTCTGATCCATCAAAGTGTGCAGGTTTTTCGAGTGGAATAGATAGCAAATGAGCATTTGAATTATAAGGGATGCGAGAATAATCAAAAGAGTAATTCTGATTAGCCGTTTTCTTTTTCTACAAAGAGTCTTCATCGTCGTCATCCCTTAAGAGGAGGAGGTGTCACTGTCGTAGTAGATGATCTTCTTTATTCGCCTCTTCTTCTTCTTCCCATCCCTCTTCTTGTGACTTGAGCTTGAGTTAGTGGGCTTGTCGCCTTTTGGCTCGTCGACGTAGAGGGTCTCCTTCTCCTTGTCATTGATCGCCATCCCCTTGCCTTTAGGATCCATCTCTTTGGGCAGTTAGTCCCTAAATGAAGAGTACGACTCTGATACCAATTGAGAGCCCCTAGAGGGGGGGTGAATAGGTGATCCTGTAAAATTCAACACTTAAACAACACAAGATTAGTGAGGTCAAAACCAAGGTTCTATAGAGAGAACTCTTCACTTGATTGTTCCTTTAGAATGTGTACTGAACTTAGGAACAATAGCACAAGTGATTAAGTGAGAACTCTAAGAAAGAAATCAATCACAATGAAAAGTGGCACAACAGACACGGGGATTTTATCCCGTGGTTCGGCCAATGCCTACTCCATGTTGTGGTGACCTCCTTCGGTCAAGGATTGCACTCAATCCCTCTCAAGTGATCCAATGATCAACCTTGAGTACCATGGTTTTCTTCCTTATAGCATATGTTTCCCTTTGTGAGGAATCTCAACAAGTTGGAGCCTCTCACCCTTACAATAGTGATCACAATAGAACCACAAGAGTATGGAAGGGAATGGAAACACACACAAGCGCTAGAGTCGCAACAACACCACACACACAAGTCAAGAAACGAGCAGGCAAACACACAGCGCAACGAGTTCACAACTCAACAAGTGCTCAAATCTCAAACACAACGAATCGAATGCGTGCTTGCGGAGTCTATGCGCCTTAGATTGTTCAATGGAGGCTTGGTGTACTGCTCCATGTGCCTAGGGGTCCCTTTTATAGCCCCAAGGCAGCTAGGATCCGTTGGAGCTCCATTTGGTATGCAATTCTTGCCTTCTGTCCATGGGCGCACCGGACAGTCTGGTGCACCACCGGATATGAATAGTGCACGATTTCTTTCCTTGTTTGGCGAGGCCGACCGTTGCAGCCACGACCTCCTTGGCACACCGGACAGTCCGATGCGGCCTGGTGATCGTTGGCTATGGCCAGACATCGCCAGTAGATTGCGCGCTGATCGCGCTGTCGACTGTTGGCACGGACGTTGTTGGCTCACCGGACAGTCCGGTGAATTTTAGCCATAGCGTCCACAGCGATTCCCGAGAGCAGCAAGTTCGTCGATGCGCCTGCCTGGGCACCGAACAGTGTCTGGTGCACACCACACTGTGTTCGGTGCACCCGCAGCTGGTGCAAGTTTGTCTATTTCAGCTGAACTCCTTTTGCTCCTTTTTGACTTTACTCAACTGAGTTCCTGGCACTTAGACAAGCATGTTTAGCACATAAAACAAATGACTAAGTGTCTAGAGCTTACCTTTATAATTGATCCATCTAGATTTGCTTCTTATAAGTTTGCTCAACATCATGTTAGTTGTCACATAGTGTGTTGTGAATTTAATCACCAAAACAATATAGAAATGGACCAAGGGCACATTTCCCTTTCACTTACACTAAAGTTTTGGAAAATTCACAAGTGGTAGTTGATCCAGTTGTTTTGTACTTAATTTCTCCCTCTTTGACATTAAGCACCAGAATGGAAAAACTACTGGCCTTTTAACCCCATTGCCTTACCAAAATTGCAAAGAAAACACCATGGACAATGAGAAAACATCTTAGTGATTTGGAACAAGATACATTGATACCATAATGCAGTGGAAGCCTTTTCTTTGTCCAAGTTCATCGTTTCCCTTGCAATCCATCTCTGAGACTATATCTAAATCACTTAAGCAAACATATTTGTCCCAAAGGGTCAAGTTGTAGTACATCCTCCCCCTAAACATATGCATCATTTGCATAAGGACTTGTGAGGTCCAGGGATGACTTTGTATAGCTTGAGAACCAAAATAAGTAAGTAAATACATGATGCTTAAAATAATGTGATCAAAGGCATGAAGACACATGTATGCTATAAAATCAATCCAAGTTCTACGAATCTAAGACATTTTGCTCATTACGCAACCTGCAAAACCCTTTTTCATCTAAAGGCTTGGTGAAGATATCGGCTAGCCGGTTCTCGGTGCTAATGTGGCAAACATCGATATCTCCCCTTTGCTGGTGGTCTCTCAAAAACTGATGTCGGATGTCTATGTGCTTAGTGCGGTTGTGTTCAACAGGATTGTCCGGCAAGAGGATTGCACTCTCGTTATCACATAGGAGTGGGACTTTGCTCAGATTGTAGCCAAAGTCTCGGAGGTTTTGCCTCATCCAAAGTAGTTGCGCACAACACTGACCTGCAGCAACATACTCAGCCTCAGCGGTGGATAGATCAAGAGAAGTTTGTTTCTTCGAGCTTCAAGACACCAGGGATCTTTCCAGAAACTGACAAGTCTCCGATGTGCTCTTCCTATCAACCTTGCACGCGACATAGTCGGAATCTGAATATCTGATTGAGTCAAAGGTAGACCCCTTTGGATACCAGATTCTGAAGCAAGGCGTATGAACTAAATATCAAAGAATTCGCTTCACGGCCACAAGGTGACATTCATTGGGGTCAGATTGAAATCTAGCACACATGCATGCGCTAAGCATTATATCCGGTCTACTAGCACAAAGATAAAGTAATGAACCTATCATAGACCAGTATGCCTTTTGATCAACGGACTTACCTCCCTTGTTGAGGTCCAAGTGTTCGTCGGTTCCCATAAGCGTCCTAGTGGGCTTTGCGTCCTTCATCCCAAACTTTTTGAGCAAGTCTTGAGTGTACTTCGATTGGGAGATGAACGTTTCTTCCTTGAGTTGCTTCACTTGAAATCCAAGGAAGTAGGTTAGCTCGCCCATCATCGACATCCCAAATATCTGCATGATTACCCTGCTAAACTTCTCACAAGACTTTTGATTAGTAGAACCAAATATTATGTCATCGACATATATTTGGCACACAAATAAATCACCATTGCAAGTCTTAGTAAAAAGAGTAGGATCAACTTTCCCGACCTTGAAAGCATTAGAAATAAGAAAATCTCTAAGGCATTCATACCATGCTCTTGGAGCTTGCTTAAGCCTATAGAGTGCCTTAAAGAGCTTATAAACATGGTCGGGATACCTGTCATCCTCGAAGCTAGGGGGTTTGCTCCATGTATACCTCCTCCTTGATTGGCCCGTTGAGAAAGGTGTGTTTCACGTCCATTTGAAAAAACTTAAAGGAATGGTGAGCAGCATAGGCTAATAAAATGTGAATCGACTCAAGCTTAGCTATAGGAGCAAAAGTCTCCTCAAAATCCAAACCTACGACTTGGACATATCCTTTTGCCACAAGTTGAGCCTTGTTTCTTGTCACCACCTTGTGCTCATCTTGCTTGTTGCGAAACACCCACTTGGTTCTCACAACATTTTGGTTTGGACGTGGCACCAGGCTTCACACTTCATTTCTCTTGAAGTTGTTGAGCTCCTTCTACATGGCCAATACCCAGTCCGGATCCTGCAAGGCTTCTACCCTAAAAGGCTCAATAGAAGAAACAAAGGAGTAATGCTCACAAAAATTAGTCAATCGTGAACGAGTAGTTACTCCCTTGCTGATGTCACCAAGTATTTGATCCACCGGATGATTCTTTTGAACTCATCAGGTTCAGGTATGCACATTAGCATTTGATCTCCCCTCCGCAGAACAATGTCCTAGTGAAAGGGAAATGGCCTCAACATTTCCTATAATCGATTTGGTGTTTGACGACCATCACAAACCTTATGGACTAACTAGTTTGCCTAGTTGGTCATTTCTCAGGTGCATAAGTTCATCTACAACTATTCTAAGTCGACTGTACGGAATACCGTAGATTATTCCAGACAGGAGAAGCTTTTTAGAAAAACACTTATGTGCGGACCGTCTGGGCCCTTGCGGCGGACCGTCCGCGACACCAGGGT
This sequence comes from Zea mays, assembly GCF_902167145.1. NCBI lineage: Eukaryota > Viridiplantae > Streptophyta > Magnoliopsida > Poales > Poaceae > Zea > Zea mays. The sequence continues at coordinate 42,710,334 of NC_050097.1, read as the reverse complement.
GAGCCTCGGACAAGAACGCTGCAAAAACATACGTTAACACTATGGACCGTCCGAAGGAGAAGCGAGCACCGTCCGAGACCAAGCACGGATCGTCCATCCTCAGGCGCGGACCGTCTGGTTGTTGAAAAACCAGAAAAACCCAAAGGTGACATGTTCGGTAAAATGCATTTCTAGTGTCCTCGCGGACCATCCGGGGTGCACGGCCGGACCGTCCGCGACTACTTTATCTGACATCTGACAACATATTAAATACGCTATAGCCGTTGATATAGTCGTTACTGCTGACCGTTGCGATTTCAGCCATTGATGTGCTAGGGCGGACCGTCCGGACAGGAGGCGCGGACCGTCCGTGGTCGGCAGAAAAGGAGCAACGGCTAGGAAGTGGTTGAAGGCTATAAATACAAACACAACCACCTCCATTCACTTGATTCAAGCACTCCACTCATACACATTCAATACAAGATATAGCAATCCATTTAAAGCTTCTAATCTCTCCAAGTTCCACGATTGAGACAAATGATCATTAGTGATTAGTGACTCGAGAGAGTGTGATTAGTGTTTCATTTGTTGCTCTTGTTGCTCTTGTTGCTTGGTTTTCTTAATCGTGCTTTCTTCATCTCTCTCTAAACTCTCTAAATGTTTTGTAAAGTTTGCAAGAGACACCTAATGTAACGCCCTAAATCCATCAATTAAAGGAAACCTAGTTTAATCATTTAGTTTCTATTAGAAAGGAAATATTTGTGTTTTCAAATAATGAAATGGGATATAATTAAACCGCACAATTTCTTGAATAGATAAATTTTACCAAGTGTTTGATGCATTCATGTCGATGCATGTATTTTGCTTGATTTGAATTTAAAATCCAATTTTGGATTATGTTTTGTGATAAAAAAACTCATTTTATAAAATAAGAATGAACTATTAAATAAGTGTTTTTGGAACATGCATTTTGATATGCTAATATTTTTTTGTAGGTATTTGTGAAAGTTTCATTTTATTGATTTCCTTTTTAGAGCTCAGTTTATTTAAATAATAGAAATTTCGTAAAGATTATTTATTATAAATTTTATTTATTAAAATATTATTATTAGATTTATTATACTTTTGAAATATTTAAACATATCTATTAATGAATAATGTATTCTAAAAAAATAAAAGAAAATAAATTTCGAAATTAGGAAAAAGACAAAAAAAAAGAAAACTCATCGCACTCACTCACGCATTAAAAAGGAAACAAAATTTGAAATTTAAAGAACGGACGTACGCACCTAGTCTCCGAAACCAACTCACTCGTAGCCTCCTCTCACGTTCTCTCACCAGCGCTTGGGTCCCACATGTCAGTCATTTTTTTTTATGTTTCTTCTCCTTTGCATCTTTCGATCGGAAGTCAGCACGCAGCCTCTCGCTGCTGACCAGCCTCTGGCCTAATTTGCTACGCCCGATACCGAGCGCCCCCTCATCTCCATAGCAACACAGCCAAGCAACACCGCTGCCTCGCCTGCTCAGCTCAGAAATGGAGCACCTCTACCGTCGTGACCTCTCTCCTTCCTCTCTCTCTCTCCCACCACGACGTTGATTCCTCTTCACGCCATTAATGGTTGTAACCGCTCTGCTCTCCTCTTTAATTGGTCATCCATTTCTTCTCCCCACTAGCCTATAAATGGTAGCACCCCGGCCGAGTTTCTCCTCGCCCGCTCGCTCGTAAGCCCCTGCTCGCTCTCATTTCTCACTAATGCCCCATTCTCTCTCGCTTCCTACGTGCTTTGCTCCACTCAGTGACATCGCTGCTCTGCGCCTCGCCCTCGTCGGTGCCGTGGCGACACCGTCGCTGGTCTCCTGAGCCCACGCCGTGACCGAACCCCACCGGAGCACTTACCCCCTATGCCTGTGGCTGTACGTGCTGCTCGTCGGAGTTTTGCGTTCTGCCACACTGCACGCCATCGTCCGCTTCCTGTTTGTGTGTTGTGTCGTGCTCGCTGAGCGTCAAGGTTTCACTTCTTTGCTGTTGGGACCCGATCGTGGCGGCCGGCAGCGGTGATGGCTATGGCGACGAGTGGCGAAAGCTGCGCCTGGACGCGATCACCACGACGCAGACGCCAGTACGACGAACACACACACGCAGGTATGAGTAGACACAAGTATTGGCCTACGATTAACAACTGCTGTAGCTTTTCTAGGTAGATTACAGAGAGTTAAACACCTTATTAAGCTAACATTTGCGGTGCTGAACACCTCTCCTCGTCGTCGCTGAGGTTCGCCAGCCACCTTCGCAGCTCGTCGACGACCCCGTTGGTGCTCGGCCAGACTGCCCAGCTCGTCACGTCAAATGTTGTTGTCGTTCTCTATTCCGCGGCCACCGTTCTCAGCTTCCCTGCACACTGAAGTCGAGAGGTAGAAGACAATTCAAATCGCGCACTACCCATAGAAGCTACGATTAATTCTGTTTATCTCCCTGCAATAATTTTCTCAAGATAAAATCTTATCTCTAGCTCAATTTAAATAAAAATTTGTATTATTAACTTTATAATCATGTGCTAGCCATATTAAAATATCTTGTGCATCAATTTTCATAAATCATTTTAAACTATAATTGTTTAAGCGTAGTTTTCGATAAACAAGAGATTAAAATGAAATATATCCCATCTTTCTAACCAAAATAAAGGATATGTATTTATTCATAAAAGTGATCTAAATATATATTCAAGGTTTTTTTGAAATAAAATGATTTATGCTTCATTAGCTTCATAATTTTGTGCTAATCGTATCAAAATATTATATTTGTGGTAGTTTCCATGTTTTCATTATGTAATTTAATAATGCTTAATGTAGTTGTTATTTTAGTTTTTTTTCTAAAGCTTAAAAGAAAAGGTAGACCATATGCTTTCCATAAAAATATAAGACACTTATTTATTTAATTATCTTCTATCATGAAACTTAATTTAGTTATATAATTACATTATATGCTTTTCAATATAAGATATGCCATAGTGTATTTTCTAAAAATGTTAAAATAGATTAATTAGTAGTTACATTATTTTGAATGCAGATTTGTTAATTAAATGATTTGCCATGTGTTTTCTTAATAAAAGCAAAGATAATTATTTGTTTGAATTATCATTCCACCTAAAATCTATGTCATGCTTTTCATAAACAACTTTTAAATAAATGTCTAACAACAAGTTTTCCTGAAGATGATTATTGGTTTAAGTATCTTTTCACATAGGCATATACATTGGATTCTCATTAATAAATGTTTTAGAATATATTTCTTAGTGTTTCATAATTAATGTTTAATAATGTTAATTCATTAACCTTAGATATATAACTCATATTTTTTCTAAAAGGTTAAAAAAAGTTTACTAAAGTCATAATATGTTTATTCATCTTATAAACCCTTAATCTTAGACATATCGCGTATCACGTTTTATAAAAGATTAAATTGGTGAACCAAATATTTGTATATTTTAATTAAGATATTTTAAGCTCATGTCTTGTTTTATAAAGTATAGATAACACATTTTTGAAAATAATACCTTCTTATTATAACCATTACTTGCGACGTTTTTGAAAAGCGAATGCTCTTTTTCGTTAAGCTTTCTTTTAGCTTTACGTATGGTGAATGTGGCATGTTATTGAGTGGTGTTTGTTCTTCTTGTTTGTTTGTGTGATATTCAGTGGTTGATCTAGTAGTTAAGAATCAAGATCTATTCCTATCCGTGGAAGAACCTCAAGTTTTCAATAAGCAAGGCAAGTGGACTTCTCCCTTTGCATACTCCGTTTGATCCCAAACAATACATTTAATAAAGTTTATTCTTTTGGATATATATGCATAATTTGACGGGTTACTGTCGGGGACCATAATTAGGGGTACCCTCAAGACGCCTAATTCTCAGCTGGTAACCCCCATCAGCATAAAGCTGCAAAGGCCTGATGGGCACGATTAAGTTAGGGATCAGTCCACACGAGTGACTCGATCACGCTTCGCCCGAGCCTAGCCTCGGCCAAAGGCAGCCAACCTCGAGAGACTTCCGTCTCGCCCGAGGCCCCCTTTTTATGGCGGACACATCACCGGCTCGCCCGAGGCCTTGGCTTCGCTCAGAAGCAACCTTGACTAAATCGCCACACCGACTGACCAAATTGCAGGGGCATTAAACGTAAAGGTGGCCTGACACCTCTATCCTGACACGCGCCCCCGGCAGGGCCGAAGTGACCGCCGTCACTCCACCGCTCCACTGGCCAGTCTGACAGAAGGACAGCGCCGCCTGCGCCACTCCGACTGCAGTGCCACTCGACAGAGTGAGTCTGACAGGCAGTCAGGCCTTGCCACGGCGAACTACGCTCCGCCCGACCCCAGGGCTCGGGCTCGGGCTAAGACCCGGAAGACGGCGAACTCCGCTCCGCCCGACCCCAGGGCTCGGACTCGGGTTAAGACCCGGAAGACGGCGAACTCCGCTCCGCCCGACCCCAGGGCTCGGACTCGGGCTAAGACCCGGAAGACGGCGAACTCCGCTCCGCCCGACCCCAGGGCTCGGACTCGGGCTAAGACCCGGAAGACGGCGAACTCCGCTCCGCCCGACCCCAGGGCTCGGACTCGGGCTAAGACCCGGAAGACGACGAAACTCCGCTCCGCCCGACCCCAGGGCTCGGACTCGGGCTAAGACCCGGAAGACGACGAAACTCCGCCTCGCCCGACCCCAGGGCTCGGACTCCGCCCTGGCCTCGGCCGAACGACTTCCGCCTCGCCCGACCCCTTGGCTCGGGCTCGGCCGCGGCAACAAAAGGCAGACTCAACCTCGGCTTCGGAGGAACCCCCACGTCGCCCTGCCTAGGGCATAGACCGCCATGTCAACAGGAGGCGCCATCATCATCCTACCCCGAATCGACTCGGGTCACGAAGAACAAGACCGGCGTCTCATCCGGCCAGCTCCGCCAGAGGGGCAATGATGGCGCTCCACGAGCTCTATGACGACGGCGGCCCCCGGCTCTCTTACGGAAGCAGGACAACGTCAGCAGGGACTCGACCGCTCCAACAGCTGTCCCTCCATCAGGCTCCGCCGCACCTCCGACAGCCACGACATCACGCCAGCAGGGTGCCCAGATCTCTCCGGCTGCCACATTGGCATGTACCTAGGGCGCTAGCTCTCCCTCCGCTAGACACGTAGCACTCTGCTACACCCCCCATTGTACACCTGGATCCTCTCCTTACGACTATAAAAGGAAGGACCAGGGCCTTCTCAGAGAAGGTTGGCCGCGCGGGACCGAGGACGGGACAGGCGCTCTCTTGGGGCCGCTCGCTTCCCTCACCTGCGTGGACGCTTGTAACCCCCCTACTGCAAGCGCACCTGACCTGGGCGCGGGACGAACACGAAGGCCGCGGGACTTACACATCTCTCACGCTCGACTCCGGCCACCTCGCCTCTCCCCCCTTCGCGCTCGCCCACGCGCTCGACCCATCTGGGCTGGGGCACGCAGCACACTCACTCGTCGGCTTAGGGACCCCCCTGTCTCGAAACGCTGACAGTTGGCGCGCCAGGTAGGGGCCTGCTGCGTGCTGGCGAACAGCTCCCCGTCAAGCTCCATATGGGCAGTCTCCAGCAACCTCTCCGGCCCGGGACGGTGCTTCGTTTCGGGACTCTTGAGTTCATGTCCTTCGACGGCAGCTACGGCATGATACTTCTTCCACCGCCGCGTGACTACGACAATGGCGGCCGACAACCCGCCCGCCGGCGGCGGAATCGACGACGTCTTCCCCGCGTGGTGGAAGAGCAACATTCGGGCTCGCTCCGTTCCCTCCCCCGCCAACGGAGGAGGAGGCGGGGCCGTCAAGGCCAGACGGGAGGCCGCGCTTCGTCGGCCGTCGAGCGAATCGACGCCCCCGACGCCCCGACGGAAGGCACGCCGGACGTCGACCTCACGTTCAAGACGGAGGCAAGCGCCGTCCCCCCGCGGCGCGCTGACCCCGAGCAAGAAGACGACGCCGGCGCGCTCGCGGAAAGCCTGCAGGACGTCGCCCTCGAACCAGAGATGACGGCGCAACCAGTCCCCGATGTGACTACGTCGCTCCTCGTCGACCAAAAGGTAACGACTAACTCCCATCTTGCGTCATTTCGACTCGGCCTCAACCCGCCAAACGACCTCGTTTTGGCGGGCGCTCTCATTGAGGCGAGTGCAACCCCACTGAGGTTCCGTATGCGGTCGCCTTGGGACCGGCTGACGGACGTCTCGACCTACGGGCCCTCTGGGTCCGAGGAAGATGACGATCCCGGCATCGGTTGGGATTTCTCCGGACTTGGCAACCCCAGTGCCGTGCGGGACTTCATGACCGCATGTGACTACTGCCTATCCGACTGTTCCGATGGAAGCCGCAGCCTTGGCGACGAGAGCTGTGGCCCAAGCCGCGAATGTTTCCACATCGAGCTAGGGGATCCCACCGAAGGCAACCATCTTGGCATGCCGGAGGATGGAGATCTCCCTAGGCCGGTGCCTCGCGCCGACATCCCACGGGAGCTAGCTGTGGTCCCCGCTCCGGCGGGGGGTTACGACCCACAACTCGAGCAAGTCCGCGAGGCGCAGGCCAGGCTCAACGAGGGAACAGGAGCGCTTGAGCCGATCCATCGGGACGTCGGACAGGCATGGGTGGGCCAACCCCTGGCCGGAGAAATACGTCATCTGCCCCAAGGTCTCCAGCACCGCGTCGCCAACGATGTCAGGATCAGACCACCGCCCGCATCCAGCGGGGTTGGTCAGAACCTGGCAACCGCAGCAATGCTCATCCGCGCGATGCCGGAGCCGTCAACCACCGAGGGTCGGCGAATCCAGGGAGAACTCAAGAATCTCCTAGAAGGCGCTGCGGCCCGGCGGGCCGAGAGCACTGCATCCCGAAGGCAAGGATATCCCTCGGAACCTCATGCCGCGACTTCCCGATTCATGCGGCAAGCCTCGGTCTACACCGGGCGCACGCGCAACACCGCGCCTGCGGCCCCGGGCCACCTCGGCAACGAGCACCATCGACGCGACCGTCGGGCTCACCTCGACGAAAGGGTGCGCCGAGGCTACCACCCCAGGCGTGGGGGGCGCTACGACAGCGGGGAGGATCGGAGTCCCTCGCCCGAGCCACCCGGTCCGCAGGCCTTCAGTCGGGCCATCCGACGGGCGCCATTCCCGACCCGGTTCCGACCCCCGACTACTATCACGAAGTACTCGGGGGAAACGAGACCGGAACTGTGGCTCGCGGACTACCGCCTTGCCTGCCAACTGGGTGGAACGGACGACGACAACCTCATCATCCGTAACCTCCCCCTGTTCCTCTCCGACACTGCTCGCGCCTGGTTGGAGCACCTGCCTCCGGGGCAGATTTCCAACTGGGACGACTTGGTCCAAGCCTTCGCTGGCAATTTCCAGGGCACATACGTGCGCCCCGGGAATTCCTGGGACCTTCGAAGCTGCCGGCAACAGCCGGGGGAGTCGCTCCGGGACTACATCCGGCGATTCTCGAAGCAGCGCACCGAGCTGCCCAACATCACCGACTTGGATGTCATCGGCGCGTTCCTCGCCGGCACCACTTGCCGCGACCTGGTGAGCAAGCTGGGTTGCAAAACCCCCACCAGGGCGAGCGAGCTGATGGACATCGCCACCAAGTTCGCCTCTGGCCAGGAGGCGGTCGAGGCTATCTTCCGAAAGGACAAGCAGCCCCAGGGCCGCCCGTCGGAAGAAGCTCCCGAGGCGCCTGCTCCGCGCGGCGCCAAGAAGAAAGGCAAGAAGAAGTCGCAATCGAAACGCGACGCCGCCGACGCGGACCTTGTCGCCGCCGCCGAGTATAAGAACCCTCAGAAGCCCCCCAGAGGTGCAAACCTTTTCGACAAGATGCTCAAGGAGCCGTGCCCCTACCATCAGGGGCCCGTCAAGCACACCCTCGAGGAGTGCGTTATGCTTCGGCGTCATTTCCACAGGGCCGGGCCACCCGCCGAGGGTGGCAGGGCCCGCGACGACGACAAGAACGAAGATCGCCCAGCAGGAGAGTTCCCCGAGGTCCGCGACTGCTTCATGATCTATGGAGGGCATGCGGCGAATACCTCGGCTCGGCACCGCAAGCAAGAGCGCCGGGAGGTCTGCTCGGTGAAGGTGGCGGCGCCAGTCTACCTAGACTGGTCCGACAAGCCCATCACTTTCGACCGGGCCGACCACCCCGACCATGTGCCAAGCCCGGGGAAATACCCGCTCGTCGTCGACCCCGTTGTCGGCGATGTCAGGCTCACCAAGGTCCTGATGGACGGGGGCAGCTGCCTCAACATCATCTACGTCGAGACCCTCAAGCTCCTGCGCGTTGATCCGTCCTTCGTCCGGGCAGGTGTTGCGCCCTTCCACGGGATCATCCCTGGGAAGCGCGTCCAGCCCCTCGGGCGACTCGACCTCCCAGTCTGCTTCGGGACACCCTCCAACTTCCGAAGGGAGACCCTGACGTTCGAAGTGGTCGGGTTCCGAGGAACCTACCATGCAGTGCTAGGGAGGCCATGCTACGCGAAGTTCATGGCCGTCCCCAACTACACCTACCTGAAGCTCAAGATGCCGGGCCCCAACGGGGTCATCACCGTCAGCCCCACGTACAAACACGCGTTCGAATGCGACGTGGAGTGCGTGGAGTACGCCGAGGCCCTCGCCGAGTCCGAGGCCCTCATCGCCGACCTGGAGAACCTCTCCAAGGAGGTGCCAGACGTGAAGCGCCATGCCGGCAACTTCGAGCCAGCGGAGACGGTCAAGGCCGTCCCCCTCGACCCCAGTGGCGACACCACCAAGCAGATCCGGATCGGTTCCGGGCTCGACCCCAAATAGGAAGCAGTGCTCGTCGACTTTCTCCGCGCAAACGCCGACGTCTTTGCGTGGAGTCCCTCGGACATGCCCGGCATACCGAGGGATGTCGCCGAGCACTCGCTGGATATTCGGGCCGGAGCCCGACCCGTCAGGCAGCCTCTGCGCCGATTCGACGAGGAGAAGCGCAGAGTGATTGGCGAAGAGATCCACAAGCTAATGGCAGCAGGGTTCATCAAAGAGGTATTCCATCCCGAATGGCTTGCCAACCCTGTGCTTGTGAGGAAGAAAGGGGGGAAAATGGCGGATGTGTGTAGACTACACTGGTCTCAACAAAGCATGTCCGAAGGTTCCCTACCCTCTGCCTCGCATCGACCAAATCGTGGATTCCACTGCTGGGTGCGAAACTCTGTCCTTCCTCGATGCCTACTCAGGGTATCACCAGATCCGGATGAGAGAGTCCGACCAGCTCGCGACTTCTTTCATCACGCCGTTCGGCATGTACTGCTATGTCACCATGCCGTTCGGTTTGAGGAATGCGGGCGCGACGTACCAGCGGTGCATGAACCATGTGTTCGGCGAACACATCGGTCGCACAGTCGAGGCCTACGTCGATGACATCGTAGTCAAGACGCGGAAGGCTTCCGACCTCCTCCCCGACCTTGAAGTGACATTCTGGTGTCTCAAGGCGAAAGGAGTCAAGCTTAATCCTGAGAAGTGTGTCTTCGGGGTGCCCCGAGGCATGCTCCTAGGGTTCATCGTCTCCGAGTGAGGCATCGAAGCCAACCCGGAGAAGATTGCGGCCGTCATCAGCATGGGACCCATCAAGGACTTAAAAGGGGTACAGAGGGTCATGGGATGCCTCGCGGCCCTGAGCCGCTTCATCTCACGCCTCGGCGAAAGAGGTCTGCCTCTGTACCGCCTCTTAAGGAAGGCCGAATGTTTCGCTTGGACCCCTGAGGCCGAGGAAGCCCTCGGCAACCTGAAGGCGCTCCTTACAAAGGCGCCTGTCTTGGTGCCGCCGGCGGACGGAGAAGCCCTCTTGGTCTACGTCGCCGCGACCACTCAGGTGGTTAGCGCCGCGATTGTGGTCGAAAGGCAAGAGGAAGGGCATACATTACCCGTTCAGAGGCCGGTCTACTTCATCAGTGAAGTGCTGTCCGAGACTAAGATCCGCTACCCACAAGTTCAAAAGCTGCTGTATGCTGTGATCCTGACAAGGCGGAAGCTGCGACACTACTTCGAGTCCCATCCGGTAACTATGGTGTCATCCTTCCCCCTGGGGGAGATCATCCAGTGCCGAGAGGCCTCGGGCAGGATCGCGAAGTGGGCGGTGGAAATCATGGGCGAAACGATCTCGTTCGCCCCTCAGAAGGCCATCAAGTCCCAAGTGTTGGCGGATTTCGTGGCCGAATGGGTCGACACCCAACTGCCAACGACCCCGATCCAACCGGAGCTCTGGACCATGTTTTTCGACGGGTCGCTGATGAAGATGGGGGCCGGCGCGGGCCTGCTCTTCATCTCGCCCCTCGGAAAGCACTTGCGCTACGTACTGCGCCTCCACTTCCCGGCGTCCAACAATGTGGCCGAGTACGAAGCTCTGGTCAACGGATTGCGGATCGCCATCGAGCTAGGGGTCAGACGCCTCGACGCTCGCGGTGATTCGCAGCTCGTCATCGACCAAGTCATGAAGAACTCCCACTGTCGCGACCCGAAGATGGAGGCCTACTGCGACGAGGTTCGGCGCCTGGAAGACAAGTTCTTCGGGCTCGAGCTCAACCACATCGCTCGACGCTACAACGAAACCGCAGACGAGCTGGCTAAGATAGCCTCGGGGCGAACGATAGTCCCCCCGGACGTCTTCTCCCGGGATCTGCATCAACCCTCCGTCAAGCTCGACGACACGCCCGAGCCCGAGGTACCCTCGGCTCAGCCCGAGGTACCCTCGGCTCAGCCCGAGGTACCCTCGGCACAGCCCGAGGTACCCTCGGCCCCCGAGGGCGGAGCACTGAACGTCGAGGAAGGGCAGAGCGGGGCCACACCAGATCAAGATTGGCAGGCCCCGTACCTGCAATATCTCCGTCGAGGAGAGCTACCCCTCGACCAAGTCGAGGCTCGGCGGGTAGCGCGACGCGCCAAGTCATTCGTCTTGCTGGGCGACGAAGAGGAGCTCTACCATCGCAGCCCCTCGGGCATCCTCCAGCGGTGCATCTCCATCGCCGAAGGTCGGGAACTGCTGCAAGAAGTACACTCGGGGGCTTGCGGCCACCACGCAGCGCCCCGAGCCCTTGTCGGAAATGCTTTCCGGCAAGGCTTCTACTGGCCAACAGCGGTGGCTGACGCCACTAGAATTGTCCGCACCTGCGAAGGGTGCCAATTCTATGCGAAGCGGACACACCTGCCCGCTCAGGCCCTGCAGACAATACCCATCACCTGGCCCTTCGCTGTATGGGGTCTGGACCTCGTCGGTCCCTTGCAGAAGGCGCCCGGGGGCTACACGCACCTGCTGGTCGCCATCGACAAATTCTCCAAGTGGATCGAGGTCCGACCTCTGAACAGCATCAGGTCCGAGCAGGCGGTGGCATTCTTCACCAACATCATCCATCGCTTCGGGGTCCCGAACTCCATCATCACCGACAACGGCACCCAGTTCACCGGCAAAAAATTCTTGGATTTTTGCGAGGATCATCATATCCGGGTGGACTGGGCCACCGTGGCTCATCCCATGTCGAATGAGCAAGTAGAGCGTGCCAATGGCATGATTCTACAGGGGCTCAAGCCTCGGATCTACAACGACCTCAACAAGTTCGGCAAGCGATGGATGAAGGAACTCCCCTCGGTGGTCTGGAGCCTAAGGACGACGCCGAGTCGTGCCACGGGCTTCACGCCGTTTTTCCTGGTCTACGGGGCTGAAGCTATCTTACCCACTGACCTGGAATACGGCTCCCCGAGGGCGAGGGCCTACACCGAACAAAGTAACCAAGCTAGTCGAGAGGAATCGCTGGACCAGCTGGAGGAAGCTCGGGACAGGGCCTTACTACACTCGGCACGGTACCAACAGTCCCTGCGACGCTACCACGCCCGAGGGGTCCGGTCCCGAGAACTCCAGGTGGGCGACCTGGTGCTTCGGCTGCGGCAAGACGCCCGAGGGAGGCACAAGCTCACGCCCCCCTGGGAAGGGCCATTCGTCATCGCCAAAGTTCTGAAGCCCAGAACATACAAGCTGGCCAACAATCAAGGCGAGATCTACGGCAACGCTTGGAACATCAAACAGCTACGTCGCTTCTACCCTTAAGATATTTTCAAGTTGTTCATATACCTCGCACCTACGCAAAGTTTAGTCGTCAAGGAAGGGTCGACCTAGCCTCGGCAAAGCCCGACCCTCCCTCGGGGGCTAAAAGGGGGGAGACCCCCTCTGCGTCGAATTTTTTCCTCGAAAAAGGATCTCTTTTTAGCAGGATTTCTTTCGTGCTTCTTGACTACTTCGGAAAGCGGATCCTGGAAACGACGAGGTACACGTAAGCAGCCAAGGCTGACCGAGCCGAGGGACTCCTACGCCTCCGGGATACGGATACCTCACTCATCACCTTCTGCGATAAGTAACTTGCGCTCGGATAAAGCGACTCCGTGGACCGAACGAGTCATCACGCTCGGAAGCTCTCCTGCCGAAGCAGTCCTTCAAGCTTTCTCGACTAAGTCGGGGACAGGGCCTCATGGACGAGTGAAAGTACGCGTAAGCCGCAAGGCCGACCGAGCCGAGGGATTCCCACGCCTCCGGGATACGGATACCTCACTCGTCCCTTCCGCGAAAAGCAGCTCTCGCTCACACAAACATCCCTGTTACCGACAGAGTCCAGACGCTCGAAACAAGAGGAAAAAAGACGCAGCTTCGCAAGCGCGGCGAGGGTGTGTTCTTCTGGCCTCGGCGGCCGCAGAAAGCACACGCTACAAGATGATCTGATCCTGCAGGCTCGGGTCTTCACGCTGAAGGGAGCCGTAGCACCCACGGCATCGACGACGTCTTCAGCAAAGCCCGACCCAGCCTCGGGCGGCGCCGCGGTCCAGGGACTCCTCCGGGAATCCGGCCCGAGCAGGCGGCTCAACCGGTTACCCCTGGGGCCTCGGTCAACCGGCTTCCAAGGGCGCCAGTCCAACCCGAGGCATCGACTGGTCGACTTTGGCGTCGGCTCCGCTGACGGACAACACGGCTAGGCTCCGGCCAACCAGGTTCCCATTCTCGAGCCAACTCCGCCTCTGTTCATACTGATATCGCTACCCCTGGCCTCGGTCCACCGAAGGGCGGCCGAGGGGTCTCTTCAACTAAGCTAGAGGAGCCCCAGACAACAAGGCCGAACGGGCCGAGGGATTCCTACGCCTCCGGGATACGGATACCTCACCCGTCACCTTGACACGGGGCAACTCATGCTTGGTAAAGCGGTTCAGATAATCAACAGGCGAGACTTAATGCTCGAAAATGAGGAAAAAACACGGCTCCGTGCCGAAACTACATACACGTTCAGGCCTCGACAGCCGCAATGAACAAAAAACACTGGCATCCAAGGTGCCATCACAAACGGGACTCCGGTCCCATCCCCGAGGGTACGAGCGACCTCGGGCCTGCGGGGCGACGAACGCCGGGAGGCTCGCCAGCGACCTCTGCAGCGGCAGCCATGGCCCCAGGTGAACGCAGTCACCGGAAGGCTCTTGTTCGCGGTCCCGCTCAAGGGATGCGAACAAGCCATCAAAGCCAAAGAGCGGGCCGCTCCCAAGCGCTCCGGTAGATCCTCGCTGCCGTCCTCGCCCCGAATGCGAGGGGGAAGACGGAATGTTGCATCCTAGCCGGACAGCAACAGTTCACCTTCCCCGGCATGACTGGAGGACGACTCCGTCGTAGCGCGGGAGGACGATTGCCACCACCAGAAGCTGGAAGAGGAGGTGGTTCGCCGACCCGCACGCGAGGTAGAGCCCCGGCTCGCCTCGACCCCCGCCCCAGCAAGGATGACGAACACACCCGATGCTGAGGGCAGGATCACAGCCTGGTTTGCCTCTCCCCATCCAGGAGCTGGAGGTCACCGTCTTGGGTGGCCACCGGCGGAAGGGAGCAACCAGGCTGCCTGATGAAAATCCTTGAAGCCGAACGATGGCTGAGAGGTACCAACTCCCATGGAGTTGCGTTCCTCCAACGAGGAGGCGGAAAGGCGGCGGATACCCCCCATCCGGGGGCTTGGAAGATGGGAAGACACGACGCTTAAGGGAGGAAGAAGACATGGTTGCCTTACGAAAGGGGTCTCCCTCCTTTTAAAGGCAACCCTCCCTACGTGCGCCCCCAGGCGCCGCGGGCTGAGTCTTCTCCAACACGCTCCAAGGCCCTCCCCTGCGACTCGGGGGCTGGGTCCCGCATGTCATGCAAGCCGGCTCAGGGCAGAAGAAGCCAAACCGCCGCGCGTGGTGCGCACGACCGACCGGCGGTTACAGGCGACCCCCCATTTCCGCCCAGACCAACGGGCAGAAGGGGCGGGCAGCCATGCAGGCGGCATGCAACCGCGCCAGATGGACGCGCTTCTCCGACTTCTGACACGCCAGCTTGGGAACCCAGGCCCACGCGTCGAGCAACCGGCGCGCCAGTTGCTGCATGCAAGCAACCGCACCGCCACTTGTGCCACCATCGCGCCTCTTCGGTTGCAAAGCCTATGCCACGACTCGAGGCGACTCAACAGCGCCAGCCTGGCGCGTCGAAGCGACCGAAAGTGGGCCGGCAGGAATAGCGGTGGCAGGCGGGCGGGCGCAGCGGTCACGTCGTCAGCCAGGCTCACGTCCCATCCTGAGACAGCAAGAGAGCCTCTGATAGTCGCCTAGAGGGGGGGTGAATAGGGCGAAACTGAAATTTACAAAAATAATCACAACTACAAGCCGGGGTTAGCGTTAGTAATAATAAATGAGTCCGCAAGAGAGGGCGCAAAACAAATCGCAAGCAAATAAGGAGAGTGACGCGTGGATTTGTTTTACCGAGGTTCGGTTCTTGCAAACCTACTCCCCGTTGAGGAGGCCACAAAGGCCGGGTCTCTTTCAACCCTTCCCTCTCTCAAACGGTCCCTCGGACCGAGTGAGCTTTCCTTCTTCTCAATCAACCGGGAACAAAACTTCCCCGCAAGGGCCACCACACAATCGGTGCCTCTTGCCTCGGTTACAATTGAGTGTTGATCACAAGAGCAAAAGAGAAAGAAAGAAAGCGATCCAAGCGCAAGAGCTCAAATGAACACGGCAAATCACTCTCTCTAGTCACTAGGGTTTTGTGTGGAATTGGAGAGGATTTGATCTCTTTGAATGTGTCTAGAATTGAATGCCTAGCTCTTGTAAGTGGTTGAGAAGTGGAAAACTTGG
Organism: Zea mays; assembly: GCF_902167145.1. NCBI lineage: Eukaryota > Viridiplantae > Streptophyta > Magnoliopsida > Poales > Poaceae > Zea > Zea mays. Next base: position 42,695,148 of record NC_050097.1, on the reverse strand, counting down.
ATGGCAATGAATGTGGGGTGGTTGGGGTATTTATAGCCCCAACCACCAAATGTGGCCGTTGGGGAGCCAGTCTGCTCGATGGCGCACCGGACAGTCCGGTGCACACCGGACATGTCCGGTGCCCCTGCCACGTCATCAGTGCCGTTGGAATCTGACCGTTGGAGTTCTGACTTGTGGGCCACCCTTGATGTCCGGTGGCGCACCGGACAGCTCCTGTTCATTGTCCGGTGCGCCAGTATGGGCAAACCTGACGTCTGCGCGCGCTGCGGCGCATTTAATGCCTCTGCAGGTAGCCGTTGGCGCGGGATAGCCGTTGTGCTGGAGTCACACCGGACAGTCCGGTGCACACCAGACTTGTCCGGTGAATTATAGCGGACGTGCCGTCGGCTTTTCCCGAAGCTGAAGAGTTCCTGAGGCCGCTTCTCCATGGCGCACCGGACACTGTCCGGTGTACACCGGACAGTCCGGTGAATTATAGCGCGAGAGCCTCTGGAAATTCCCGAAGGTGGCGAGTTCGAGCTGGAGTCCCCTGGTGCACCGGACACTGTCCGGTGGTGCACCGGACACTGTCCGGTGGCACACCGGACAGTCCGGTGCGCCCAGACCAGAGGGCCTACGGTTGGCTCTTTGCCCTTTTGTTGAACCCAACACTTGATCTTTTTATTGGCTAGTTGTGAACCTTTTGCACCTGTATAACTTATACACTAGAGCAAACTAGTCAGTCCAATATTTGTGTTGGGCAATTCAACCACCAAAATTATTTAGGAAGTAGGTGTAAGCCTAATTCCCTTTCAATCTCCCCCTTTTTGGTGATTGATGCCAACACAAACCAAAGCAAATATAGAAGTGCATAATTGAACTAGTTTGCATAAAATAAGTGCAAGGGTTGCTTGGAATTTAGCCATTGTAACTACTTCATAAGATATGCAAGGATTGTTTCTTTCTTATATAACATTTTGGACCACGTTTGCACCACATGTTTTGTTTTTGCAAATTCTTTTTGTAAATCCATTTCAAAGATTTTTTGCAAATAGTCAAAGGTACATAAATAAGAGTTTGCAAAGCATTTTCAAGATTTGAAATTGTCTCCCCCTATTTCAAATGCTTTTCTTTTGACAACACAAAACTCCCCCTAAAAGAGATCCACCTCTTAGTGTTCAAGAGGGTTTTGATATACCATTTTTGAAATACTACTTTCTCCCCCTTTTGAACATAATAGGATACCAAATGATAAAGACTTTTTGGAAAGCACTAAGTTTTTGAATTTGGTGGTGGTGGTGCGGTCCTTTTGCTTTGGGCTCATTTCTCCCCCTTTTTGGCATGAATCGCCAAAAAACGGAATCATTAGAGCCCTCTAAGTGCAAGCTTCCCTTTTGGTCATAAACAAATGAGTTAAGATTATACCAAAGACGAAGTCCTTTTGCGTTTGAGCTTTTACTCTCTCCCCCAAGGATGAAGTCTTTATCCTTGATGCTCATTTCTCACCTGAAGAAGAGAGAGTTGCTCGGAGTGATGGCGAAGCATGAGTTACGGAGTGGAAGCCTTTGTCTTCGCCGAAGACTCCAATTCCCTTTCAATATACCTATGACTTGGTTTGAAATAAACTTGAAAACACATTAGTCATAGCATATGAAAGAGATATGATCAAAGGTATTCAAAAAAGGGCTATATGTGCAAGCTTAGCAAAAGAAATTTCTAGAATCAAGAATATTGAGCTCATGCCTAAGTCTGGTAAAAGATTGTTCATCAAGTGGCTTGGTAAAGATATCAGCTAATTGATCTTTAGTATTAATGTAAGAAATCTCGATATCCCCCTTTTGTTGGTGATCCCTAAGAAAATGATACCGAATGGCTATGTGCTTAGTGCGGCTATGCTCGACGGGATTGTCGGCCATTTTAATTGCACTCTCATTATCACATAGCAAAGGGACTTTGGTTAATTTGTAACCGTAGTCCCGCAGGGTTTGCCTCATCCAAAGCAATTGCGCGCAACAATGTCCTGCGGCAATGTACTCGGCTTCGGCGGTGGAAAGAGCGACGGAATTTTGCTTCTTTGAAGCCCAAGACACCAAGGATCTTCCCAAGAACTGGCAAGTCCCCGATGTGCTCTTCCTATTGATTTTGCACCCTGCCCAATCGGCATCCGAATAACCAATCAAATCAAACGTGGATCCCCGAGGGTACCAAAGCCCAAACTTAGGTGTATAAGCCAAATATCTCAAGATTCGTTTTACGGCCGTAAGGTGGGATTCCTTAGGGTCGGATTGGAATCTTGCACACATGCAAACGGAAAGCATAATGTCCGGTCGAGATGCACATAAATAAAGCAATGAACCAATCATCGACCGGTATACCTTTTAATCCACGGACTTACCTCCCGTGTCGAGGTCGAGATGCCCATTAGTTCCCATGGGTGTCTTGATGGGTTTGGCATCCTTCATCCCAAACTTAGCAAGAATGTCTTGAGTGTACTTCGTTTGGCTAATGAAGGTGCCCTCTCGGAGTTGCTTGACTTGGAATCCTAGAAAATACTTCAACTCCCCCATCATCGACATCTCGAATTTCTGTGTCATGATCCTACTAAACTCTTCACATGTAGACTCGTTAGTAGACCCAAATATAATATCATCAACATAAATTTGGCATACAAACAAGTCGTTTTCAAGAGTTTTAGTAAAGAGTGTAGGATCGGCCTTGCCAACTTTGAAGCCATTAGCAATAAGGAAATCTCTTAGGCATTCATACCATGCTCTTGGGGCTTGCTTGAGCCCATAAAGCGCCTTGGAGAGCCTATAGACATGATTAGGATACTCACTGTCTTCAAAGCCGGGGGGTTGCTCAACATAGACCTCTTCCTTGATTGGTCCATTGAGGAAGGCACTCTTCACGTCCATTTGATAAAGCTTGAAGCCATGGTAAGTAGCATAGGCTAATAATATGCGAATTGACTCAAGCCTAGCTACGGGTGCATAGGTTTCACCGAAATCCAAACCTTCGACTTGTGAATACCCTTTGGCTACGAGTCGAGCTTTGTTCCTTGTCACCACACCATGCTCATCTTGCTTGTTGCGGAAGACCCATTTGGTTCCTACAACATTTTGGTTAGGACGTGGAACTAAATGCTAGACCTCATTCCTCGTGAAATTGTTGAGCTCCTCTTGCATCGCCACCACCCAATCCGAATCTTGGAGAGCTTCCTCTACCCTGTGTGGCTCAATGGAAGAAACAAAAGAGTAATGTTCACAAAAATGAGCAACCCGAGATCGAGTAGTTACCCCCTTATGAATGTCGCCGAGGATGGTGTCGACGGGGTGATCTCGTTGGATTGCTTGGTGGACTCTTGGGTGTGGCGGTCTTGGTTCTTCCTCATCCTCCTTTTCTTGATCATTTGTATCCCCCCCTTGATCATTGCTATCATCTTGAGGTGGCTCGTCTTCTTGATTTTGCCCTTCATCAGCTTGAGCCTTATCCTCATTTTGAGTTGGTGGAGATGCTTGCGTGGAGGAGGATGGTTGATCTTGTGCATTTGGAGGCTCTTCGGATTCCCTAGGACACACATCCCCAATGGACATGTTCCTAAGCGCTATGCATGGAGCCTGTTCTTCACCTACTTCATCAAGATCAACTTGCTCTACTTGAGAGCCGTTAGTTTCATCAAACACAACGTCACATGAGACTTCAACTAGTCCAGTGGACTTGTTAAAGACCCTATATGCCCTTGTGTTTGAGTCATAACCAAGTAAAAAGCCTTCTACAGTTTTAGGAGCAAATTTAGATTTTCTACCTCTTTTAATAAGAATGAAGCATTTGCTACCAAAAACTCTAAAATATGAAATGTTGGGCTTTTTACCGGTTAGGAGTTCATATGATGTCTTCTTGAGGATTCGGTGAAGATATAACCGGTTGATGGCGTAGCAGGCGGTGTTGACCGCTTCGGCCCAAAACCGGTCCGGTGTCTTGTACTCATCAAGCATGGTTCTTGCCATGTCCAGTAGAGTTCGATTCTTCCTCTCCACTACACCGTTTTGTTGTGGCGTGTAGGGAGAAGAGAACTCATGCTTGATGCCCTCCTCCTCAAGGAAGCTTTCAATTTGAGAGTTCTTGAACTCCGTCCCATTGTCGCTTCTTATTTTCTTAATCCTTAAGCCGAACTCATTTTGAGCCCGTCTCAGAAATCCTTTTAAAGTTTCTTGGGTTTGAGATTTTTCCTGTAAAAAGAATACCCAAGTGAAGCGAGAATAATCATCCACAATAACGAGACAGTACTTACTCCCGCCGATGCTTATGTAAGCGATCGGGCCGAATAGATCCATGTGTAGGAGCTCCAGTGGCCTGTCAGTCGTCATTATGTTCTTGTGTGGATGATGAGTGCCAACTTGCTTCTTGGCATGCGCTACAAATCCTGTCTTTCTCAAAATGAACATTGGTTAGTCCTAAAATGTGCTCTCCCTTTAGAAGCTTATGAAGATTCTTCATCCCAACATGGGCTAGTCGGCGGTGCCAGAGCCAACCCATGTTAGTCTTAGCAATTAAACATGTGTCGAGCTCAGCTCTATCAAAATCTACTAAGTATAGCTGACCCTCTAACACACCCTTAAATGCTATTGAATCATCACTTCTTCTAAAGACAGTGACACCTATATCAGTAAAAAGACAGTTGTAGCCCATTTGACATAATTGGGAAACAGAAAGCAAGTTGTAATCTAATGAATCAACAAGAAAAACATTGGAAATGGAATGGTCAGGTGAAATAGCAATTTTACCCAAACCTTTGACCAAACCTTGATTTCCATCCCCGAATGTGATAGCTCGTTGGGGATCTTGGTTTTTCTCATATGAGGAGAACATCTTTTTCTCCCCTGTCATATGGTTTGTGCACCCGCTGTCGAGTATCCAACTTGTGCCCCCGGATGCATAAACCTACAAAACAAATTTAGTTCTTGACTTTAGGTACCCAAACTGTTTTGGGTCCTTTGGCATTAGATACAAGAACTTTGGGTACCCAAATACAAGTCTTGGAGCCTTTGTGTTTGCCCCCAACAAATTTGGCAACTACTTTGCCGGATTTGCTAGTAAGCACATAAGATGCATCAAAAGTTTTAAATGAAATGGCATGATCATTTGATGCATTAGGAGTTTTCTTTCTAGGCAACTTGGCATGGGTTGGTTGCCTAGAGCTAGATGTCTCACCCTTATACATGAAAGCATGGTTAGGGCCAGAGTGAGACTTCCTAGAATGAATCTTCCTAATTTTGCTCTCAGGATAGCCTGCAGGGTATAAAATGTAACCCTCGTTATCCTGAGGCATGGGAGCCTTGCCCTTAACAAAGTTAGACAAGTTCTTAGGAGGGGCATTAATTTTGACATTGTCTCCCCTTTGGAAGCCAATGCCATCCTTAATGCCCGGGCGTCTCCCATTATAGAGCATGCTTCTAGCCAATTTAAATTTTTCATTTTCTAAGTCATGCTCTCTAATCTTAGCATTTAGTTGAGCTATGTGATCATTTTGTTTTTTAATTAAGGCTAGGTGATCATGGATAGCATCAACATTAATATCTCTACATCTAGTACAAATGGAAATATGCTCAACATTAGATGTAGAGGGTTTGCAAGATTTTAGTTCAACAACCTTAGCATGCAACATATCATTTTTAGTTCTAAGGTCGGAAATAGTAGCATTGCAAACATCAAAATCCTTAGCCTTAGCAATTAGTTTCTCATTCTCATTTCTAAGGCTAGCAATGGAAACATTTAACTCATCAATCCTAGCAAGCAAATCAACATTATCATTTCTAGGATCAATGCAAACATGAGAATCTACCTTAGCAATTAATTTAGCATTTTCATTTCTAAGGTTGGCAATAGTGTCATGGCACATGCTTAGCTCACTAGATAATTTGTTACATTTTTCTACTTCTAGAGCATAAGCATTTTTAATCTTAACATGTTTCTTATTCTCCTTGATTAGGAAGTCCTCTTGGGAGTCCAAGAGATCATCCTTTTCATGGATGGCACTAATTAGTTCATTTAATTTTTCCTTTTGTTCCATGTTAAGGTTAGCAAAAAGAATGCGCAAGTTATCCTCCTCATTTTTATCATCATCCTCATCACTAGATGTTTCATATTTAGTGGAGGACCTTGATTTTACCTTCTTTTTGCCGTCCTTGGCCATGAGACACTTGTGGCCGACGTTGGGGAAGAGAAGGCCTTTGGTGACGGCGATGTTGGCGGCGTCCTCGTCGTCGGAGGAGTCGCTTGAGCTTTCATCGGAGTTCCACTCCCGACAAACATGGGCATCGCCGCCCTTCTTCTTGTAATACTTCTTCTTCTCCTTTCTTCTTCCCTTCTTGGCGTGATCTCCCGACATCACTTCGAGCGGTTAGGCTCTAATGAAGCACCGGGCTCTGATACCAATTGATAGTCGCCTAGAGGGGGGGTGAATAGGGCGAAACTGAAATTTACAAAAATAATCACAACTACAAGCCGGGGTTAGCGTTAGTAATAATAAATGAGTCCGCAAGAGAGGGCGCAAAACAAATCGCAAGCAAATAAGGAGAGTGACGCGTGGATTTGTTTTACCGAGGTTCGGTTCTTGCAAACCTACTCCCCGTTGAGGAGGCCACAAAGGCCGGGTCTCTTTCAACCCTTCCCTCTCTCAAACGGTCCCTCGGACCGAGTGAGCTTTCCTTCTTCTCAATCAACCGGGAACAAAACTTCCCCGCAAGGGCCACCACACAATCGGTGCCTCTTGCCTCGGTTACAATTGAGTGTTGATCACAAGAGCAAAAGAGAAAGAAAGAAAGCGATCCAAGCGCAAGAGCTCAAATGAACACGGCAAATCACTCTCTCTAGTCACTAGGGTTTTGTGTGGAATTGGAGAGGATTTGATCTCTTTGAATGTGTCTAGAATTGAATGCCTAGCTCTTGTAAGTGGTTGAGAAGTGGAAAACTTGGATGGCAATGAATGTGGGGTGGTTGGGGTATTTATAGCCCCAACCACCAAATGTGGCCGTTGGGGAGCCAGTCTGCTCGATGGCGCACCGGACAGTCCGGTGCACACCGGACATGTCCGGTGCCCCTGCCACGTCATCAGTGCCGTTGGAATCTGACCGTTGGAGTTCTGACTTGTGGGCCACCCTTGATGTCCGGTGGCGCACCGGACAGCTCCTGTTCATTGTCCGGTGCGCCAGTATGGGCAAACCTGACGTCTGCGCGCGCTGCGGCGCATTTAATGCCTCTGCAGGTAGCCGTTGGCGCGGGATAGCCGTTGTGCTGGAGTCACACCGGACAGTCCGGTGCACACCGGACTTGTCCGGTGAATTATAGCGGACGTGCCGTCGGCTTTTCCCGAAGCTGAAGAGTTCCTGAGGCCGCTTCTCCATGGCGCACCGGACACTGTCCGGTGTACACCGGACAGTCCGGTGAATTATAGCGCGAGAGCCTCTGGAAATTCCCGAAGGTGGCGAGTTCGAGCTGGAGTCCCCTGGTGCACCGGACACTGTCCGGTGGTGCACCGGACACTGTCCGGTGGCACACCGGACAGTCCGGTGCGCCCAGACCAGAGGGCCTACGGTTGGCTCTTTGCCCTTTTGTTGAACCCAACACTTGATCTTTTTATTGGCTAGTTGTGAACCTTTTGCACCTGTATAACTTATACACTAGAGCAAACTAGTCAGTCCAATATTTGTGTTGGGCAATTCAACCACCAAAATTATTTAGGAAGTAGGTGTAAGCCTAATTCCCTTTCAGCCTCCACTCACGGCGTGGAAACGGTGCACCCGTGACCCGTTCCTCGAACGGATCGCACGCGCGCAACGGCCGCCCCGCCAACCACTCGCCCCGTCGCATTAACTCCGCGGCGGGACACGCGGCGCCTCTGGCAGGAGGAGCGCGCGACGCTTCACCTTCGCCGTGATAACCGCTTCAGAAAAGGTACGCCACGTCGTCCGATTTCGTATCCTTTTCCGTTTTTCTCTTTCTCTATCTCTTGCAACAGGGACCGAGAAAGGGGGACACCCCGAAAGGGATCCTTCCCCGCGAAGGAACCGGGCTCCGAGCCCCCCATTACTGATCAGGGGTTCGAAGACTGGCCCCCCGAAGGGTTCAACAGTCGCCTCAGACCGCGTGGGCCCGACACCCACTACTAGTCAGGGGTTCGAAGGCCAGCCCCCCGAAGGGCTCCATGGCCGCCTCAGGCTACTCGGGCTCCGTGCCCATTACTGATCAGGGGTTCGAAGGCTGGCCCCCGAAGGGTTCACAGTCGCCTCAGACACCGAGCGAGGGATGACCAGGGGTACGTTCGATACATAACCAAGGCTCGGGCTGCGCTCCCGAGGTACCCTAGGACATTTCCGAGACCAGCGGGAACGATCTTGTAACGGAATCCCATCGGAGGGAGGCATCGAGCCCTCGGACCCCGTCGCCAGGGGACCGGGTCCGGCAAATCACCCGCAGGTACTTTTGGGCGTGCCTCTGGGCCCCTAGCCGACCCCCAACGAACGGGGCACGGACGTCCACTCGGATTACCCGCTCGCAGCTCACCGGAGACACCATGTTCGGTGCCCATCGAGGGTAACATGGCGCACTCCCCCCCTCCTCCTTGCGGAAAGGCGACGTAGGGGCGTATGTAAAAAGTCGAGTCTGTCCCTGATCGTCCTCTCGCCCTGTGCAGAGGCTCGGGGGCTGCTCTCGCAAAAACTGGCTCCGGCCAAATCGTTGACAACGTCAACATACCAGCCCGAGAGCTTGGGCCCCGACCGTGCACCCGGGCTACGGCCAGTTCGCATGAGGGAACGACCAGACCAGCCGAAGCGTTAAGCGAAGTATTAAGACCTCGAAGGAGTGTAACCACTCTTCCGAGGCCTCGGGGGCTACACCCGGCGGGTGTGCTCGCGCGCACCCACCGGAACGAAATGCAACCGAGAAAGGCTGGTCCCCTTGCAAAAAAGTGCGACAAAAGCCTCCAAGCGAGTGCTGACACTCCCTTCGAGGCTCGGGGGCTACTGTCGGGGACCATAATTAGGGGTACCCTCAAGACGCCTAATTCTCAGCTGGTAACCCCCATCAGCATAAAGCTGCAAAGGCCTGATGGGCACGATTAAGTCAGGGATCAGTCCACACGAGTGACTCGATCACGCTTCGCCCGAGCCTAGCCTCGGCCAAAGGCAGCCGACCTCGAGAGACTTCCGTCTCGCCCGAGGCCCCCTTTTTATGGCGGACACATCACCGGCTCGCCCGAGGCCTTGGCTTCGCTCAGAAGCAACCTTGACTAAATCGCCACACCGACTGACCAAATTGCAGGGGCATTAAACGCAAAGGTGGCCTGACACCTCTATCCTGACACGCGCCCCCGGCAGGGCCGAAGTGACCGCCGTCACTCCACCGCTCCACTGGCCAGTCTGACAGAAGGACAGCGCCGCCTGCGCCACTCCGACTGCAGTGCCACTCGACAGAGTGAGTCTGACAGGCAGTCAGGCCTTGCCACGGCGAACTACGCTCCGCCCGACCCCAGGGCTCGGACTCGGGCTAAGACCCGGAAGACGGCGAACTCCGCTCCGCCCAACCCCAGGGCTCGGACTCGGGTTAAGACCCGGAAGACGGCGAACTCCGCTCCGCCCGACCCCAGGGCTCGGACTCGGGCTAAGACCCGGAAGACGGCGAACTCCGCTCCGCCCGACCCCAGGGCTCGGACTCGGGCTAAGACCCGGAAGACGGCGAACTCCGCTCCGCCCGACCCCAGGGCTCGGACTCGGGCTAAGACCCGGAAGACGACGAAACTCCGCTCCGCCCGACCCCAGGGCTCAGACTCGGGCTAAGACCCGGAAGACGACGAAACTCCGCCTCGCCCGACCCCAGGGCTCGGACTCCGCCCTGGCCTCGGCCGAACGACTTCCGCCTCGCCCGACCCCTTGGCTCGGGCTCGGCCGCGGCAACAAAAGGCAGACTCAACCTCGGCTTCGGAGGAACCCCCACGTCGCCCTGCCTAGGGCACAGACCGCCACGTCAACAGGAGGCGCCATCATCATCCTACCCCGAATCGACTCGGGTCACGGAGAACAAGACCGGCGTCTCATCCGGCCAGCTCCGCCAGAGGGGCAATGATGGCGCTCCACGAGCTCTATGACGACGGCGGCCCCCGGCTCTCTTACGGAAGCAGGACAACGTCAGCAGGGACTCGACCGCTCCAACAGCTGTCCCTCCATCAGGCTCCGTCGCACCTCCGACAGCCACGACATCACGCCAGCAGGGTGCCCAGATCTCTCCGGCTGCCACATTGGCATGTACCTAGGGCGCTAGCTCTCCCTCCGCTAGACACGTAGCACTCTGCTACACCCCCCATTGTACACCTGGATCCTCTCCTTACGACTATAAAAGGAAGGACCAGGGCCTTCTCAGAGAAGGTTGGCCGCGCGGGACCGAGGACGGGACAGGCGCTCTCTTGGGGCCGCTCGCTTCCCTCACCTGCGTGGACGCTTGTAACCCCCCTACTGCAAGCGCACCTGACCTGGGCGCGGGACGAACACGAAGGCCGCGGGACTTACACCTCTCTCACGCTCGACTCCGGCCACCTCGCCTCTCCCCCCTTCGCGCTCGCCCACGCGCTCGACCCATCTGGGCTGGGGCACGCAACACACTCACTCGTCGGCTTAGGGACCCCCCTGTCTCGAAACGCTGACAGTTACCTATTTAGATAACCTTTCCAACCTTATTCCTTGTTAACCTGGGTTTTGATCAAATCAAGTAGCTATGCTATTGCTACAACTTTAACTTTTTGATGTTACTCCAACTGATGATATTAAATGTTCCAAATGGTAAGTTACATTATTGTTGTTAATCCGATGATTAAGCAAGATCATATTGTGATAATTGGAACATGGAGTGACCACCCGGGAAAACAGTGCAACCATGAGTGCTATCATGGCTCTGGCTTTGGTAATTAGCTTTATATGCTTAGTGCCTAGCAACCTTACCTGAAATATGGGCAAGAGGGGGAGCGGTAGGTGTTGGCAGCCCACGTTAACATGGGGACGTATTCTTGGCTAAGGTACCTCACCCAGGGGGCCTCCACCATCGTCTTTAGAAACCTTAGCGGGTTGCTTCGTATTAAGTGTATTTTGTGAAAGCCTCATAGTGGATCCCTAGCCACTCACCTCGGAAGTGTTTACGGGTTTTGGCCGACCCAGGCTAGAGGGGATACACGGCTTGTGGGTAAAGTTGTACCAACTCTGCAGAGTGTAAAACTGATATATCAGCCGTGCTCACGGTTATGAGCAGCCTGGACTCCTCACATGATAATTGAACTTGAAGATGGAAATAAATCAAGATCCGATGATCTGCCAACGGTTTGCTTAAGTGGTTTCACTTAAGTGTTTTTGGTATACTCTTATATCTTTGTTTAATGGGAATACTTGGGATTCACACTTATTAGTAAGACAGGCGTTGTTAATAAAATGTTGACCAACTAAAATGCTTACTGCTCAACCTTAGCCTCACCTTGTTATACCTGCATTAGTTTTTCCCCCACTTGCTGAGCCCCGACCATAAGTGAGCTCACCCTTGCTTAATTTTGATCAGAAGTTGCAGATGAAGATATGATGCTGAACTCCATGGATGCTAGTCTAGTGATACCCTCGGTCATCTTCCTGTGGATGGATGTCCATGTCTCGCTGTACTTTGATGAATAAAGGTTAAGACATTATGTCTGTTCGAAGTGTAATATGTTAATATATTCTTTATTTATGCTTTATGCATTGTTCTTTTGATATATTACACTTGTGACGTCAACATATGTGTGGAAATAGATCCTGGCACACATATGCTATGCACCCGGCTCTGCCCCTCAGAAACGGGTGTGACAGAAGTGGTATCAAAGCAATGTGACCGTAGGTCGCTAGATTAGTTAGAAATGGAAAGCCCAGTCAGTCGTTCAAAACTTGACTTAATTGTCTTCATAAAAACTTACTTTATATCAAAACTCGTCTCTTTTATTTTCAACTCTTCTTGTCTGATTCTTCGTCTATCAGAAGGTTCTAATGAGAAGCATTGCAAGATGATCAAGCTAGGATTGTGGAACTTGAAGCGAAGTTTGCCAGAAGAAACCCTTTCGAAGCTATCAACGATGCCCTATTCTCTGTCTTATCCCCACTCCACAAGAAGTCTTGTTATGGATCCCCTGGATCTATTATTCGACTTCTTGGTTAGGTTGATAGGATAGTTCTATAGTGTTAAGTTTTCGGCTAGATCGGTAAAGACGACGTTATATTGTGGTTGTTTTCTAACTCATAATATTGCTATATAACCCTTGATTTCTTCTACTCTTGTTTTGTTGCCATTGTATTGTCATCCTTGGACAATATCTACCTCGATATATTGAACCCTTGTCTCTCTACTTCTCTCCTTGATAATGCCTTTATATTTTGTATCCTTAAAAAAACTTTCTCATATCCTTGGTTGTATAATTTATCCTCGCTTCACCAATTAGTGGTTATCTTATTTCACTCTTGGTCATTAACAATAATGTTTTGATCTTGTCTATCTCCTTGTTATTTCTAATCTGATTCCTTGATTTTATAATATCTTCCTTATTCCTAACCTTGTCTCGCCTTTCAAAAAAACTATAAGAAATTGTTTTCCTTGGGAAAGATTGCCTTTTGATTGAATGAATAACATCGAGTTATGTTGTGCTGATATGTTTGAGTTCATGTTAGTTATCTTTGTGACTATGTTTGATTTGCTTCTTTGTAATGATTGTTGTTGTATTGTGTGACTTTTGTCCATAATGACATCAGTTAGCTAGGAAAAACCTTAGATAGATGGGTTTTCTCTGCTCTCTATAATCTGTCTTTGCTCAACCCTTTCATCCCTTCCATTCTTCCATACCCATACAGATGTCAGACCTTGGAATGTCAACTACAAGTGATGTCACTAAGTGCAAAGAGTACATTGTGTTGGCAACTCCTCCAACTAAGTCGCAGATGGAACAGTTCAAGAAGGCGCATGCACAGTTTCTGCAAGCAACCTCTCAAGTGGTAGCTAGACTCCAACAAGTTGATTTAGCAAAATTTATAGCACATGAGCAGACTACTGATAACCATATGACATCAACCACAACATCACCCTCGATAGTTGCCTTAGAAAAGCTATTACATGCACAAGCTCTTGTAATACAGAATGTATCGCAACTCACCTCCTCATACCAGCAAGTGTTGGCAAGTCGAAACGTCACTAGAAATGAAACAACTGATGAACAAAAGGATGCACACCAACAGACAAATGATCTTGGAACATGTTGTTGTTGTGAGTTCTATGGAATTCCTTGTCGCCAGATCAGTACAAACGAAAGCGAAACTACAAAACAGAAGAACCGGATTTTATTTTCTGGTATAAAAAGTCAATGGTCTTCCCAAGAACAACTAGTAGCAGATGCACTGTCAGACGATGAATTGCCAGGTTTTCCAAAAAGGAAACATCACAAGGATGCCCAGCTCCAAAAAGAAACAAATGAGTGTTACATTGATGGATGGACTATCACCTGCACACAGTTTCAGCCTCATCGTTGCATCAGTTCCAAGAAACAAAAATGGAAACATGGAAAAAGTCAAGAAATAACTTCAAGAAAGTCTTGCTATCAATGTGGACGTGAAGGTCATTACTTCCGTAACTGTCCTGAGAAGAGTTCACTACCAGATACCTCCAAGATAAAGCTATCTCAGTCTCCAGACATGGAATATGAACACAAATGTACAGAAACTTCTATCAACATCGTGAAGAACAACAAAAGGAATAGGAAAATGGTTGGATACATGAGTAGTCCATCTCAACCACAAGCAAAGGCCCCGAAAAACATGGATACCCAAACAAAAGAATCAAGCCAGACTAAGCTATATGAGATACAGACACTCAATCATCCCTCACCCCTTGTTAGTCAAGCAAAGTTGACTCGCAAAGAAATCAAAGCAAGAGTTGCTTGCTACTACTGCAAAAGTGAAGGACATATTATTCCTGAATGCCCCAAGAAGCGTCTAGACCGACTAGAGAAGAAAGTTGCCAAGCAAGACCCAAACAATAACCCAGAAGACCAACCAGTTGTAAGTACGATGGTGAAGATCGCGTGATTAGTATCCATCGCGGAGCGAAGAAACAATAAAGTTCCTTAAGTTTAGAAGAGTTCAATGTGAACCAAGAATATACGAGTAACCATTGTTTTCTTGCTAGCCTTCCCTAATCTCGAGGACAAGATTCTTTTTAAGAGGGGTAGATTTTGTAACGCCCTAAATCCATCAATTAAAGGAAACCTAGTTTAATCATTTAGTTTCTATTAGAAAGGAAATATTTGTGTTTTCAAATAATGAAATGGGATATAATTAAACCGCACAATTTCTTGAATAGATAAATTTTACCAAGTGTTTGATGCATTCATGTCGATGCATGTATTTTGCTTGATTTGAATTTAAAATCCAATTTTTGGATTATGTTTTGTGATAAAAAAAACTCATTTTATAAAATAAGAATGAACTATTAAATAAGTGTTTTTGGAACATGCATTTTGATATGCTAATTTTTTTTTGTAGGTATTTGTGAAAGTTTCATTTTATTGATTTCCTTTTTAGAGCTCAGTTTATTTAAATAATAGAAATTTCGTAAAGATTATTTATTATAAATTTTATTTATTAAAATATTATTATTAGATTTATTATACTTTTGGAATATTTAAAACATATCTATTAATGAATAATGTATTCTAAAAAATAAAAGAAAATGAATTTCGAAATTAGGAAAAAGACAAAAAAAAAAGAAAACTCATCGCACTGACTCACGCATTAAAAAGGAAACAAAATTTGAAATTTAAAGAACGGACGTACGCACCTAGTCTCCGAAACCAACTCACTCGTAGCCTCCTCTCACGTTCTCTCACCAGCGCTTGGGTCCCACATGTCAGTCATTTTTTTTATGTTTCTTCTCCTTTGCATCTTTCGATCGGAAGTCAGCACGCAGCCTCTCGCTGCTGACCAGCCTCTGGCCTAATTTGCTACGCCCGATACCGAGCGCCCCCTCATCTCCATAGCAACACAGCCAAGCAACACCGCTGCCTCGCCTGCTCAGCTCAGAAATAGAGCACCTCTACCGTCGTGACCTCTCTCCTTCCTCTCTCTCTCCCACCACGACGTTGATTCCTCTTCACGCCATTAATGGTTGTAACCGCTCTGCTCTCCTCTTTAATTGGTCATCCATTTCTTCTCCCCACTAGCCTATAAATGGTAGCACCCCGGCCGAGTTTCTCCTCGCCCGCTCGCTCGTAAGCCCCTGCTCGCTCTCATTTCTCACTAATGCCCCATTCTCTCTCGCTTCCTACGTGCTTTGCTCCACTCAGTGACATCGCTGCTCTGCGCCTCGCCCTCGTCGGTGCCGTGGCGACACCGTCGCTGGTCTCCTGAGCCCACGCCGTGACCGAACCCCACCGGAGCACTTACCCCCTATGCATGTGGCTGTACGTGCTGCTCGTCGGAGTTTTGCGTTCTGCCACACTGCACGCCATCGTCCGCTTCCTGTTTGTGTGTTGTGTCGTGCTCGCTGAGCGTCAAGGTTTCACTTCTTTGCTGTTGGGACCCGATCGTGGCGGCCGGCAGCGGTGATGGCTATGGCGACGAGTGGCGAAAGCTGCGCCTGGACGCGATCACCACGACGCAGACGCCAGTACGACGAACACACACACGCAGGTATGAGTAGACACAAGTATTGGCCTACGATTAACAACTGCTGTAGCTTTTCTAGGTAGATTACAGAGAGTTAAACACCTTATTAAGCTAACATTTGCGGTGCTGAACACCTCTCCTCGTCGTCGCTGAGGTTCGCCAGCCACCTTCGCAGCTCGTCGACGACCCCGTTGGTGCTCGGCCAGACTGCCCAGCTCGTCACGTCAAATGTTGTTGTCGTTCTCTATTCCGCGGCCACCGTTCTCAGCTTCCCTGCACACCGAAGTCGAGAGGTAGAAGACAATTCAAATCGCGCACTACCCATAGAAGCTACGATTAATTCTGTTTATCTCCCTGCAATAATTTTCTCAAGATAAAATCTTATCTCTAGCTCAATTTAAATAAAAATTTGTATTATTAACTTTATAATCATGTGCTAGCCATATTAAAATATCTTGTGCATCAATTTTCATAAATCATTTTAAACTATAATTGTTTAAGCGTAGTTTTCGATAAACAAGAGATTAAAATGAAATATATCCCATCTTTCTAACCAAAATAAAGGATATGTATTTATTCATAAAAGTGATCTAAATATATATTCAAGGTTTTTTTGAAATAAAATGATTTATGCTTCATTAGCTTCATAATTTTGTGCTAATCGTATCAAAATATTATATTTGTGGTAGTTTCCATGTTTTCATTATGTAATTTAATAATGCTTAATGTAGTTGTTATTTTAGTTTTTTTTCTAAAGCTTAAAAGAAAAGGTAGACCATATGCTTTCCATAAAAATATAAGACACTTACTTATTTAATTATCTTCTATCATGAAACTTAATTTAGTTATATAATTACATTATATGCTTTTCAATATAAGATATGCCATAGTGTATTTTCTAAAAATGTTAAAATAGATTAATTAGTAGTTACATTATTTTGAATGCAGATTTGTTAATTAAATGATTTGCCATGTGTTTTCTTAATAAAAGCAAAGATAATTATTTGTTTGAATTATCATTCCACCTAAAATCTATGTCATGCTTTTCATAAACAACTTTTAAATAAATGTCTAACAACAAGTTTTCCTGAAGATGATTATTGGTTTAAGTATCTTTTCACATAGGCATATACATTGGATTCTCATTAATAAATGTTTTAGAATATATTTCTTAGTGTTTCATAATTAATGTTTAATAATGTTAATTCATTAACCTTAGATATATAACTTATATTTTTTCTAAAAGGTTAAAAAAAGTTTACTAAAGTCATAATATGTTTATTCATCTTATAAACCCTTAATCTTAGACATATCGCGTATGACGTTTTATAAAAGATTAAATTGGTGAACCAAATATTTGTATATTTTAATTAAGATATTTTAAGCTCATGTCTTGTTTTATAAAGTATAGATCACACATTTTTGAAAATAATACCTTCTTATTATAACCATTACTTGCGACGTTTTTGAAAAGCGAATGCTCTTTTTCGTTAAGCTTTCTTTTAGCTTTACGTATGGTGAATGTGGCATGTTATTGAGTGGTGTTTGTTCTTCTTGTTTGTTTGTGTGATATTCAGTGGTTGATCTAGTAGTTAAGAATCAAGATCTATTCCTATCCGTGGAAGAACCTCAAGTTTTCAATAAGCAAGGCAAGTGGACTTCTCCCTTTGCATACTCCGTTTGATCCCAAACAATACATTTAATAAAGTTTATTCTTTTGGATATATATGCATAATTTGACGGGTTACCTATTTAGATAACCTTTCCAACCTTATTCCTTGTTAACCTGGGTTTTGATCAAATCAAGTAGCTATGCTATTGCTACAACTTTAACTTTTTGATGTTACTCCAACTGATGATATTAAATGTTCCAAATGGTAAGTTACATTATTGTTGTTAATCCGACGATTAAGCAAGATCATATTGTGATAATTGGAACATGGAGTGACCACCCGGGAAAACAGTGCAACCATGAGTGCTATCATGGCTCTGGCTTTGGTAATTAGCTTTATATGCTTAGTGCCTAGCAACCTTACCTGAAATATGGGCAAGAGGGGGAGCGGTAGGTGTTGGCAGCCCACGTTAACATGGGGACGTATTCTTGGCTAAGGTACCTCAACCAGGGGGCCTCCACCATCGTCTTTAGAAACCTTAGCGGGTTGCTTCGTATTAAGTGTATTTTGTGAAAGCCTCATAGTGGATCCCTAGCCACTCACCTCGGAAGTGTTTACGGGTTTTGGCCGACCCAGGCTAGAGGGGATACACGGCTTGTGGGTAAAGTTGTACCAACTCTGCAGAGTGTAAAACTGATATATCAGCCGTGCTCACGGTTATGAGCAGCCTGGACTCCTCACATGATAATTGAACTTGAAGATGGAAATAAATCAAGATCCGATGATCTGCCAACGGTTTGCTTAAGTGGTTTCACTTAAGTGTTTTTGGTATACTCTTATACCTTTGTTTAATGGGAATACTTGGGATTCACACTTATTAGTAAGACAGGCGTTGTTAATAAAATGTTGACCAACTAAAATGCTTACTGCTCAACCTTAGCCTCACCTTGTTATACCTGCATTAGTTTTTCCCCCACTTGCTGAGCCCCGACCATAAGTGAGCTCACCCTTGCTTAATTTTGATCAGAAGTTGCAGATGAAGATATGATGCTGAACTCCATGGATGCTAGTCTAGTGATACCCCCGGTCATCTTCCTGTGGATGGATGTCCATGTCTCGCTGTACTTTGATGAATAAAGGTTAAGACATTATGTCTGTTCGAAGTGTAATATGTTAATATATTCTTTATTTATGCTTTATGCATTGTTCTTTTGATATATTACACTTGTGACGTCAACATATGTGTGGAAATAGATCCTGGCACACATATGCTATGCACCCGGCTCTGCCCCTCAGAAACGGGTGTGACACCTAATTGTGTGGTGATCCTTGTGGGGTCTTAGTGACCCGTGAGATTGAGAAAAAGCACTCGACCAGTCTAAGTGACCGATTGAGAGAGGGAAAGGGTTGAAATAGTGCCGGCCTTTCTGGTCTCCTCAACGGGGAGTAGGTTCTTTGGAACCGAACCTCGGGAAACAAATCGACGTGTCCACTTGTATTAATCTTCACCATTCGATTTGTTTCTCCCCTCTCCTCTCTCTCTAAAGTTATCTTGCTCACATCGCTTTGAGTTTGCTCCCAAAGTTATCCCCATTGATTGAGCAACTCATTGCAAGAGAAACTATCTTTCGCACTTCGAATTATTTCTAACACTAATCCCGGCTATAGTGTGTGTTCAAAGTTTATAATTTTAAGGTTTCGCCTATTCACCCCCTCTAGGCGACTTTCACCTAGGCCCATACCCCATAGCTTCACCTTTACTTTCTATCTCCACAGCTTATTTGTCATCATGTTCATTGCCATCAAGATGCCTCACGAAAAAGCCAAGCTCATCTAGCTCTTCACATGTAGTCTGAGTAGGCTCGACTGCGTCTTTTTCTAGCAAAAGGTTTGGATCCTTCAGTTATTTTCCCACTCTTTCATGACCCAAAGAACCGCCACCTTCGACAGTCTTCTTCCTGTTGTCTTCATCGAAAGGTGATGAACCTCCGAAGGCAGCATCTTCAAGACCCAAATTACATGGGCTCTCTACTTCTTCCTCAAATGGAATTTCTTTACCCTTTGAAGGGTGGCTGAAGGAAACATGTGACGCCAAAGAGAGGGGGGTGAATTAGAACTTCTAGAACTTTCTCTAAACTAGGCCACAAATAAATCTCTAGAGCAAAACCTATGCAAATAATCAAACTAGAATGTGCAAACTAGGTTTTGTCTATGTGTTGCTAGCTCTACCGCAATGTCTAAGTTTTAATTCTAAACAATCTAAGTATAGATACAAGATTGAAACTTAAATGCTTAATATAAATGCGGAAGCTAAAGAGAAAAGTAGTGATGCAAACTCTCATGGATGACGCTGGTATTTTTACCGAGGTATCCGAAACCACGTAAGGTTCCGACTAATCCTCGTTGGTGCCCCTACGCAAAGGGAAGCCCACGCCAGGGCCAAGCACCTCGGTCGAGTAACTCCGTAGAGAGCCGCAGGCCTCCTCCACGCGCAAGTGGTGCTCCGCTTTCGGCTCCTCTCGGACGCTCCCCACTGTCTCTGCCAGTGCCACCTAGAACTAGTCGTTGAGCTACTGTTCCGTGGTGCACCGGACAGTCTGGTGCTCTCAACCGGACAGTCCGTGAGTGGCAACACTATTCTTCGTTTCTTGGACTTTGCTTGATACTTGTTGATCTTCACTTGTTGATCTTCATAATGTCTTATTTTGAGGTGTTGCTTTCCTCAATGCTTTAGTCCAAGTCACTTTAGCATCCTGTGAACTATAAACATAAACACTAGTAAACACATTAGTCCACAGGTTATGTTGACCATCAAACACCAATACTGAAAGTCTCCTAGAGGGGGGGTGAATAGGCGAAACCTGAAAATTATAAACTTAAGCACACACTACAAGCCGGGGTTAGCGTCAGAAATGAATTCGAGTACGAGAGAGAGGGAAAACAAATCAACCAACAAATAAAGCGGATGAACACGGTGATTTGTTTTACCGAGGTTCGGTTCTAAAGAACCTAGTCCCCGTTGAGGTGGTCACAAAGACCGGGTCTCTTTCAACCCTTTCCCTCTCTCAAACGGTCACTTAGACCGAGTGAGCTTTCTTCTTTACTTCTCACGGGTCACATAGACCCTGCAAGGACCACCACACAATTGGTGGCTCTTGCCTTGCTTACAAAGCACTTGAGAGTAACAAGGAAAAGAAAAGAAAGCCAACCAAGCAAACAAGAGCAACAAGAAACACAAGTGATCCTCTCACAAGCCCTAATGCGCTAGAGTTGAATTTGGGACTTTGAGTGGATCGATCGCTTTGATTTGTGTCTTGGAGTGAAGTCTATTGCTCTTGTATTGAATGCAATGTGTGGAATGCTTGGATGGTTGGAGTGGTGGTGGTTGGGGGGGTATTTATAACCCTCAACCACCAAACAACCGTTGGGGGTGGCTGCTGTCGATGGGCGCACCGGACAGTCCGGTGCGCCAGCCACATCACCCAACCATTAGGGTTTGGGAGCTTCTGACCGTTGAAGGCTTTGTCCTCCAGTGGCACCGGACAGTCCAGTGTCGCACCAAACATGCATTGTTTAATGTCCGGTGCGCCTCTGACGACTGCTCTGACTTCTGCGCGCACTGTTCGTGCACTATAGCATTGCAGGGTGTCCGTTGCAGTCGACCATTGCGCTGGATAGTCGTTACTCCGCTGGTGCACCGGACTGTCCGGTGTTCCGGTGGCACACCGGACAGTCCGGTGAATTATAGCGGAGCACGCTGGCGAAAACCCGAGAGTGGCTAGTTTGGGATTGTACGGTCCTGGTGCACCGGACACTGTCTGGTGGCACACCGGACAGTCCGGTGCGTCAGACCAGGACACACTCGGTTTCTTGCTCCATTGTATTTGAACCCTTTCTTCAATCCTATATTGGTTTGTGTTGAACCTTTATGCACCTGTAGATCATATACTCTAGAGCAAACTAGTTAGTCCAATATTTGTGTTGGGCATTCAACCACCAAAATTAATACTAGGAAAAGGTTAACCATATTTCCCTTTCAATCTCCCCCTTTTTGGTGATTGATGCCAACACAAACCAAAGCAAATATATAAGTGCAGAATTGAACTAGTTTGCATAAGGTAAGTGCATAGGTTACTTGGAATTAAAACCAATTTATTGTTTCACTAGATAAGCATGGATTGCTTTGTTTTATTTAACATTTTGGACCACATTTGCACCACTTGTTTTGTTTTTGCAAATTCTTTTTGAAAGTCTTTTCAAGATCCTTTTGCAAATAGTCAAAGGTATATGAATAAGATTGCAAGAAGCTTTTTCAAGATTTGAAATTTCTCCCCCTGTTTCAAATGCTTTTCCTTTGACTAAACAAAACTTCCCCTGAATGAAATACTCCTGTTAGTTTTCAAGAGGGTTTTAATAGATATCAATTTTGAAAATCTATCTTTAAATATATCAATTTAAAATAACCATCCCAATAGAGGAGATTGTCATAGCAAGATACCAATTTTGAATATATATATACCAATTGAAGAAATTGCTATCAAAGAAATTGCTATCACAATATACCAATTGAAAAACAATCATTTGTGAATACCAATTAAATCTTTAATTTCGAAAATTTTTGAAGTTGGTGGTGCAGTCCTTTTGCTTTGGGCTTAATATTTCTCCCCCTTTGGCATTAATCTCCAAAAACGGAGACACTTGAGAGCCCTACTATTTTCTCCCCATTGGTATAAGTAAATAAGAGTGAAGAATTATACCAATTTGGAGTGATGTGGAGTGACAGCGAAGGGTAAATGATACCGTTAGAGTGGGGTGGAAGCCTTGTCTTCACCGAAGACTCCATTTCCCTTTCAATCTACGACTTAGTATAAAAGTATACTTGAAAACACATTAGTCATAGCCTTGGTACATAAATAATAAGAAATATGCATTTGTACCAAAATGAAAGAGACATGATCAAAGGTATATAAATGAGCTATGTGTGCAATGTTTCATTCAAAATTCTAAGAATCAAGTATATTTAGCTCATTCCTAAGTTTGTGAAATATTTTCTCATCTAATGGCTTGGTAAAGATATCGGCTAATTGTTCTTTGGTGCTAACATAAGCAATCTCGATATTCCCCCTTTGTTGGTGATCTCTCAAAAAGTGATATCGAATGTCTATGTGCTTAGTGCGGCTGTGTTCAACGGGGTTATCCGTCATGCGGATTGCACTCTCTTTGTCACATAGGACGAAAGGGGACCACGCCGGTCTTCATCCAACATCAAGCGAAGGGTAGCGTGTTCGCCTTCGCCCCAACATTTACCCTCTCAGGGACTAGTTCGACTAAGTCATCTGGTGCTGAAGACGCTGCTAGATGGTGGAGACGCTGCCCTCGGTCGAAGTGGTCCCGCGGGGGTTTTTTAAATGTGACCGTTGATGGACGTGTTACTGTTGGACTGTGTGTTTCCCGAAGCGTCGCGTCCTGTCTATAAAAAGGCGGTCGCGACCGAGACTGTTTCTTATCCTTGCATGTGCCGTAGAAACCCTAAATTTTGCAAACCGCTCGCCTGCCCTCCTTGCTCTCCCGCTTCGGAAATCTGGCCCGCGTCAAGCAGACCGCACGCCGCCGCCGACGGTACGTAGCAATGCCTTCTCCCTCATCTGCTGCGAGTGCGTCGTCGGCTGATCCGTCGTCCGAGGATACCTTGAGTGATTTGGTGGCGACGGAGTTGCAACCAGGCCACACCATGGAGTTCGACACTTCGAGGATTTTCTCGGTCCACGTGCAGGAGATGCAGCAGCTTGGATACTTTGGTGACGGTGTCGGGCGGGTTCTAGGCGCTGAGGAGATCCCTGAGCCTGAGGGCGAATTAGTTTTATTTGAGGCATTTTTTATTGCCGGCCTTCGTCTCCCGGCGCATCGCTTCGTGGCGGAGGTTTTGCGGAGGTTCGAAGTGCAGGTCCACCAGTTGACGCCTAACGCCGTGGTTGCGCTCGCGAAGTATGTTTGGGCGGTTGCTTCTTATGGTGGGCAGCCGTCTGTGGAGGTCTTCGCCAAAAACTATTGCCTGCACTGGCAAAAAAGGAAAATAGGAGATAAGATTGCATAATTTGGATCATGCACCTTTATGCCGAGGACTAGAAAGACTTCGGCGAAAGTCGTGGAGATAGTCCCTTGTGCCAGGAACAAGTGGGGCAACTGGTCAGACTTTTGGTTTTATGTTTCTTGTGGGGAAGTCGAAGATCTGCCTGGGCTCCCTCCGGCCATCATGTGCTCTCACTGCTATGTGGCGTTCCCAGGATTCAAGGTGGCGGAGGATGATGAAGACGAAGGGGCCCTTCGGTACGCTGTCCGCATGAGTAGCGGGCGCGATTTGGTTGAGGAATTTATTGGCTATGGAGTGTGGCCCTTGGCACACGGCTGGGTGCTTGGCGAAGTGTGCCCCCGCTGGATGCCGACCCTGGACGATCAGTTGGTGCGAAGTCCATCCTTCGCTGTGGATTTACGGGGTCGGAACCCGGCTGCGTTTGTGCACGAAGTGGAGGACGAGGCCGCAAGGATTGTAGGGCGATATGTGCCGAAGACTGAGACCTTGCGGAGTTGGGATATACGCGGTTCGAATGTTCGATTGAATCGTGTTTTTGAGTTGAATCGTCTGCCATATGGTGGCTACCCGGGAGACGACGATGCCGTTGTTGGCGACCGCCGGGGAAAAAGGGCGGTGGCAACGGTCGACGAAGGCCCTTCGCAGGGAGCAGTGCCGGCTGCGGCCACTAAGAAGAGGAAACTAGGTACGACAGTTGAGGGGTTGGGGACTTCCGATCGTTTTGCTGTGGATTTGTGGAGAGGATGTCTTCGTCCGGGCTCCGGGAATCTTCCGCGCGAATGCTGAAGGTTACAGGGGGACGCTGGCCTAGGAATGTTCCGATCCCCCGGACGACCGGCGAGGACATTCGTACGTCTTGATTAGCTCGTGAGATGAAGATTTTTCCTTATGGGCGGAATGTTGCTATTGTTGTATCGGCAGTGATGGAAAAGGATCGCCAAGACGCGTCGCGGAAACATCAGGCGTTCGCGAGGGTCGGGGACCCACGCCGCGAGGTCAAGATGGTGTGGGGGATCGCGAAGTATGTCGCCCCCGACACTAGCAAGCCTCCGCTGGGCACGAAGTCTAGCGCCCCCGGCCCCAGCAAGCCGCTCCCTGCCGTGCCCGCACAGGAGCGAAGGCCTCCATCCCCGCTGCGTACTGCTGAGACGGAGGTGGGCGGGGCCGAGGTCTCCATGGATATTTTCGTGGATGACTATGTTGTGCGCGGCGTCACGATATTCAACGCCCATACAGGGCGGGGACCTGTTGGTGAGTTTTTTTGGACTGGGTTTTTGACAAGACTATGGTGCAGGATCGGAGGCTGGGCAACTGGTTATTGTCCCGGTGCCGGTGGCGACTGGGTCGGTCACCATGGCGACTGGGGCGAAGGGGTCTGCGCAAGACCCATGGGCCAAGTTTTGCGCCAGCGGCGAGATCGCTTCGGCCACCGCCGCTAAGGACGTGGTGGGCTCAGTTGCGCAGCAGCTAAAGCATGTAAGTAGTCTTCGACAGTGTGTTCTTCTTATATGAATTCGAATTTTACGGTGTTTGATGCCAGGCGGCCGCCTTCGCCGAACAGATTGCGTCGGGGGCCCTGACCTCGTAGTTCGCTGCCGAAAGGCGATGACTCGAGGGGAGGATTGAGCACCTCCGGGCGCAGCACACTGAGGCCGTGCGGGACAAGTCGGCCGTGGAGAACAAGAGCCGCAACCTGATGGAGAAGCTGTCAGCTGCGGAGGCCGAAAAGGAGCACCTCGGCCGTCGGCTGGCAGCAAAGAAGGACGATGCGGACAAGGCCTGCGCGGAGGCCCAGGCTGCGCGCGCCGATGCCAAGCTTGCGCGCGCCGAGGCTAACCTCGCTCTTCAACGTGTTGCGGAGTTGGAGGCGAGCCACAGGAGCCTGCGCGGCTATCTAGACAAGGCGGAGGCCTCTACCCGCAAGGGGTGGACCGAGCGCGTGCGTTGCTCGTGGACGCGTACCGGTAGCTTGGTGCGCGCACGGCCCCCTTTGATGCGTCCGGTAAGGAGGTGGGCCTCCGCTTTCTCGGATGGTTGCAGGAGGAACTGGGGGTGCTTCCATCGATCGTGACAGGTCTCATGTCCTTTGCCTCGCTCATGACCTGTGAGGGAGCCGTGAATGCCTTGTCACGTGAGGGATGTAGGCACTTCGAAGTCTTTGATCGGTCCGACGAAGACTTCGACCGTGAGATCTTCCAGGTTGAAGATGCGGTGGTAAAGCGGTCCACTGGGGCGCTTTATGATAGGATGTGGGGCCCTCATGGCCGTGATAATGTTCGAGAAAGGTCTGACCGGGCGATGGAGCAGGTACGGATTGTTATTATTTTATTTTATTTGTTTTTAAGAAATATATACTTATGTTTGGTGCTATTTTTGTAGATGGAGAATGATGAGGAGGTCGAAGACTTGGGAGGCCTGGAGAGCATGATGCCTCTAGCGGAGGGTGCGAGGGCGGGGACTGAGGAGCAGCCGACGCCGCCAACTGGTGCTAGCAAAGACGACTCTGTGGCCGCCACCGTGTTGCCTAAAGACACTTCGGTGGCGGCCGCGCCAGCTGCCGAAGACCTTGCAGCGTCGACCGACCCTTCGCAGGTGGCGGGATAGAGTTGGGGGCATTGGATGTAGGGTTTTATTTTTGTGATACTAAAAATCGGTTGCTGCGCAGGTTCCGACGTCTGGGTTGCGCAAGCAACCCCTACTGATGGTACTAATTTTGTGGCGGCGCGAACGCAGTGCCTGCTTATGATAGTTTGTGTGGTTCTGAATCTGAGTCTTTTTCATCTGATGGCGGTGAGTTCGAGAGCCCCGTTTTCCTGGACTGAAGAGTCTTCGGATGAAGATTTGGATTATTTTGCCGCGTTAGATGTGGCCGCGGTGGAGTCTTCGCTGCGACTGGAGGTGGGCAAAGTGTTGGATCCCTCGGCTGGGGCAAGGGTCAAACGTCGTCGACGAAAAGTGGGGGCGAAGCATAGCGTTGGTGAGATGTCGCGAAGTGGTAGGCGCCGTCGGATGGGGCTGGAGCGAACTTGTCTTCGGGTAGATCGGGGTAGCCAATGCGATTTGCTGTCCTCGTCGTTTGGGACGAGTATTGGTGAGGGGGATATGCGGAATTTATTTGAGGGTGAGAAATTGAAAATGATGTTGTTTAATTATCAGGAGGCGGGCATTATTCCGAAGGCTAAGCCAATGTAGTGTGTGATGCCCTCACTTGTCGTGCGGTAGTAAGTGAAAACGCTACCCTCCCCCGGCTCGCAATAAAGAGGGAGGGGAGAACGCAATTGTATTTATTTGTGCGGTGGGTCTGGTGGCCCTTCGCTGTGTGTATGTAATCTGTGACTTGTATTGTAATGTGGCATGTTGCCCTGCGCGTGCCGGTGTGATGTTGTGACTGTCCGGCGGCACCCTTGGGCGACTTTTGCACGGATTTGTCTTGTGGAAAAGACTTCGTGCCGTGCACTTGTTGTGCTTTTCCGGCTGCACCCTTAGGCGACTTTTGCATGGATTTGTCTTTTAGTAAAAGACTTCGTACCATGCACTTGTTGTGCTTGTTCGGCTGCACCCTTAGGCGACTTTTGCGCGGAGTTGTCTTTTAGTAAAAAGACTTCGTATCGTGCACTTGTTGTGCTTGTTCGGCTGCACCCTTAGACGACTTTTGCGTGGAGTTGTCTTTTAGTAAAAGACTTCGTATCGTGCACTTGTTGTGCTTGTCCGGCTGCACCCTTAGGCGACTTTTGCGCGGAGTTGTCTTTTAGTAAAAGACTTTGTATCGTGCACTTGTTGTGCTTGTCCGGCTGCACCCTTAGGCGAATTTTGTGCAGAGTTGTCTTTTAGTAAAAGACTTCGTATCGTGCACTTGTTGTGCTTGTCCGGCTGCACCCTTAGGCGAATTATGTGCGGAGTTGTCTTTTAGTAAAACACTTCGTATCGTGCACTTGTTGTGCTTGTTCGGCTGCACCCTTAGACGACTTTTGCATGGAGTTGTCTTTAGTAAAAGACTTCGTATCGTGCACTTGTTGTGCTTGTCCAGCTACACCCTTAGGCGAATTTTGCGCGGAGTTGTCTTTTAGTAAAAGACTTCGTATCGTGCACTTGATGTGCTTGTTCCGCTGCACCCTTAGGCGACTTTTGCGTGGATTTTGTCGCACGCGAGGGTAGTGTACGCTACCTATCGCGGTGACTTCGAATCGGTCGAATGCCGAAGACCGTCGAAGCGGTCTTTTTCGACATGGTGATACTTGAATATTTTTGCGTGGGCTTTTCACTGGTATATTATATGACTCTGCCTCGTTAAAAACCTCACCCCCCGGGAGGAAAAGAGTGCGGGACTGAACAACATTGTTTGCAGAATTACAAAGGTGCGTAGGCCCTAAGACTTAAACAAAAAAATTTCGGAGATTATCGATGTTCCAGGAATGCTCTAATTCTTTGTCGGATGATGTTGCCAACCTGTAAGCATTGGGGGATGCCTTCGTCTTAACTATGAATGGACCTTCCCACTTCGGCTCTAGCTTGCCCCGTGACTCTGTCAGGGTGGTTCTTACGAGTACGAGGTCTCCTTCATTGAATTCTCTTGGGATGACTGCGTTGTCGCGCCAGGCCTTGGTTTGAACCTGATATTTGTCGAGGGCCTGCAGGGCGAAGACGCGGTCTCCGTTGATGAGGTCTTTGGAAGTTAGTTCGTCGACATCGGGGACGACTGATTTGTTTGTTCGAGGGACCCATGCTTTAATTCTTGCGGTGTCATGGCCTTAGATCCATACAATAGGCGGAAGGGTGTGAACCCAGTTGCCCGGCACTCTGTCGTGTTTAGGGCCCATACCACTTCAGGTAATTGGTCGGCTCATTTGCCCTTTTTGTCGTCAAGAAGCCTTTTCTTGATGGCACTAAATTTTTTGCCATTGGCGTGCTCAACAACACCGTTGGACTGTGGGTGGTACACCGAGGCGAAGACAGGCTTGGTGCCGATGGAAAAGCAGAAATCCCTGATGTCTTGGTTGTCGAACTATTTGCCATTGTCGACTGTGAGTTCGGACGGGACTCCGAAGCGGCAGACAATGTTTGCTAGAAGAATTTTTGAGTGGTCTTCGATGTTATTGTGGATACTGCCCTGGCCTCAATCCACATTGTGAAATATTCGACGGCGACGAAGGTGAACTTGATGTTCCCTTGAGCTGTAGGCAGTGGTCCAACGATGTCCAGCCCCCGGCGTTGAAGTGGCCATGTATGGGCGACGAGCTTGGTGTATTGCGAAGGGCTGCCTGAGCGAGGGGAGAACTTTTGGCATGCTTCACATGACCTTGTGACTCGATTGGCAGTACAAATTATTGCGGGCCAGTAAAATCCCTGACGAATCACCTTGGCAGCGAGGGCCCTAGGTCCTAAGTGGGAGCCGCAAGTTCCGCTATGGACTTCACGGAGGATTTTTATGCCTTCAGTTTCAGTTATGCACTTCAGCATGGGCAGGATGATCCCCTTTTTGTATAGCTGACCCTCGACTAATGCGAAGTCCCAGCTTCTGTGCTTTAGTCGTTTGGCCTCATTGCGATCGCTTGGATGGTAGTGGCCCTGCAGGTATAGAGTTATTGGGGCCCGCCAGTCTTCGACCATGATGTGGTTGACGATGCGGTGGCCTTCGGTGTCATGAGTTATTTGTAGACCTTTGGGGTTGCGGACAGCTGGCGTGCCGATGACGTGGTAGAACACGTCGGAGGGCAAGGCCTCGCCCTTGGCCGCTGCTTTGGCCAACGCGTCGGCCTCTTCGTTCTTGGCGCGGTCGACATGCTGCAGGGTGAAACCCTTAAATTGTCTCTCGAGGCTGCGGACGGCTGTGAGATACTGCATGAGCGTGGGGTCTTTTGCTGAGTATTCGTTCTCAACCTGGCCGGCGACTACTTTGGAATCTGTCCTGATTATGCATGTGGTGACACTGAGTGCTCATAATTTGCGGAGTCCCAGGATGACGGCTTCATACTCTGCTATATTGTTAGTGCATCTGTCGGACTCCAAGGTGAAGCTGAGGCGTGCTGCGTATCTGTACTTAACGCCTGTGGGTGATGTGATGATCGCCGCGGCGCCTACCCCCGCATGGCACCACGCGTCGTCGCAGTGGATGGTCCAAACTTTCTCTCGGGACTCTTCTTGTTGCCATGTTGGTCCTGTCCAGTCAACGATGAAGTCTGCCAGGACTTGTGATTTAATCGTTGTTCTGGGTTCGAAGGTGATGTGGTACCCGGAGAGTTTGGCTGCCCATTTGGTGATTCAGACGGATGCCTCCGGGTTCCTGAACAATTCTCCCATACCCCTGTCCGAAGTGACTTGTACTTTGAATGCCTCGAAGTAATGGTGCAGCTTGCGTGATGCCATGACGACTGCGTATGAAATTTTTTCTAGCTCAGTCATGTTGCACTTAGAAACCGTGAGGACTTCGGAGACATAGTACACTAGGCACTG
Source organism: Zea mays (assembly GCF_902167145.1). NCBI lineage: Eukaryota > Viridiplantae > Streptophyta > Magnoliopsida > Poales > Poaceae > Zea > Zea mays. Next base: position 42,665,302 of record NC_050097.1, on the reverse strand, counting down.
CCAAGTCGTGCCCTCTCTGTCCTGCTCTTGGATTAACGCTGCACTGACTGCACACGGTGAGGCCACAATGTATAGAAGAAGAGGCAGCGAAGGGTCGGGGCTAACAAGGGTTGCTAAGTCGGACAGGTGTTGCTTGAGTGACTCGAAGGCCGCCGCCTGCTCTGGTCCCCAAGCGAAGTCTTTTGCACCACGCAATGTCTTGAGGAAGGGTAGACTGCGCTCTGCGGATTTGGAGATGAATCTGTTCAAGGCGGCCAATCTGCCTGTCAGTCGCTGGACATCCCTGGCTGACTACAGGGGTGTCATGTTGATGATCGCTTGGATCTTGGTTGGGTTGGCCTCGATCCCTCGGTGCGACACCAGGTAACCAAGTATCTTCCCCTAGTGAACTCCAAAGACACACTTCTCGGGGTTGAGCCGAAGTCGTGCCTCGCGCATATTAGCGAATGTTTCTGCAAGGTCGGCCAGGTGATCCTCTTTGTTTTTGCTCGCGACGACAATGTTGTCTACGTAGGTGAAAATGTTGTGTCCTACTTGACTTTCGAGGACCCTCTTGGTGAGGCGAGAAAAGGTTGACCCAGCGTTTTTGAGTCCTTCTGGCATCCTGATGAAGAAGTACGTGCCGAAGGGTGTGATAAAGCTTGTGCTGGACTTGTCTTCCTCTTTCATGTAAATCTGGTGGTAACCGGAGAAGCAATCAAGGAGAGACGTGACTTCGCATCCTGCAGTGCTATCGACTATTTTGTCGATCCATGGCAGGGGGAAGTTGTCCTTGGGACAAGCCTTATTGAGGTTGGTGAAGTCTATGCACATGCGCCACTTGCCGCTTTTCTTTTGCACCATGACCACGTTGGCAAGCCATGTAGGATAAGCAATTGGCTCGATGAAGTTGGCTTCTAACAGGCGGTGCACCTCGGCCTTGGCGGCTTCAGTCTTCTCGTTGGACATTTTGCGCACTCGTTGCTTTTTTGGGCACACCGAAGGGTCGATGCCCAGGCCATGCTCTATGATGGTGCGGCTGACCTCGACCAAATCGAGGGCGGACCAAGCGAAGACGTCCTTCTTTCGGGAGAGGCAAGAGATGAGTTTTTCCTCGTCTCACAAGGTCAGGTCTTCGCTTATTACGACCGTTTGCTTAGGCATAGCCGGGCCGAGGGGTACCGCCTTCGTTCCGTCGTTGCTTTGGAGTTGTGCCTTTACTTTTTCGTCGGTGACTGGGCGGGTCCCTTCAAAACCTTCGCGCTGTGCCGTGAGGCAGTGTACGTTCCGTTGCCCTAGAACGAAGTCCCTTTCAATATTGCGCGCAGTCTGCTGGTTGCCATAAACTGTGATCACGCCTTGCGGACCTAGTGAAAGGGAAATGTGCCCTTGGGCCATTTCTAAGTATTTTGGTGATTTAGTGTCTAAACAAGTGCTTAAATGTAAAATGGTGGACAAAGTACAAACCAAGGATAAAGGTATGTTTCTCAGACTTAGTACATTGTTTTTAAAGACTAATGTGTTGTGTCTAAGTGCTGGAAACAGGAAAAATCCAATTGAAAATGTCTTGGCTCGAGCAGCCAAGAATCTGCTCAGTCTGGGAGCACCGGACTGTCCGGTGGTGCACCGGACAGTGTCCGGTGCGCCAGGCTGGTTCGAGCGAAGTGGTCGCTCTCGGGAATTTCACCGGCGATGTACGGCTATAGTTCACCGGACTGTCCGGTGTGCACCAGACTGTCCGGTGAGCCAACTGTCGGCTGGGCCAACGGTCGGCCGTGCGATCTGCGCGGGACACGTGGCCGAGCCAACGGCTAGAAGGGGGCACCGGACTGTCCGGTGTGCACCGGACATGTCCGGTGTGCACCGGATATGTCCGGTGCGCCAACGGCTCTCTGGCTGTCAATGGTCGGCTGCGCCGTTTAAGGAAAGAAATCGGGCACCGGACAGTGTCCGGTGTGCACCGGACTGTCCGGTGCGCCAGACGGCAGAAGGCAAGAATTGCCTTCCCAGATTGCTCTCAACGGCTCCTAGCTGCCTTGGGGCTATAAAAGGGACCCCTAGGCGCATGAAGGAGTAGGGCACCTTTTGTGGTGTGACCGAACCTCGGGATAAATCTTGTGTCTCTTGTGTTCTTGCTCATTGTGTTTGTTTGTGTTCTTCGTTCTCTCACCATTCCGTGGAAGAGTGTTTATATCTTTTTGGTGTGTGGATTTTGAGAAGTGCCCTTCTCTGATCTACTACTTTGAACCCTGTGGATCATTTAGAACATCTTATTTCCAAAGTTAACTGGGTGAATTTCGAGATCAATTCAGTTTTACCCAGTTTGCTTCTAGTTTTTGTTGAAAAAGTTTTAACTTGCCTATTCACCCCCCCTCTAGGCAACTTTCAATTGGTATCAGAGCCTAATCCTCGTTCTAACGCTTAACCGCGTGAGGAAAGATCATGTCGGGGGGACTAAGAAACGAAAGTGCTTCTAATCTTGAAAAAGTTGAGGTTGCCTCGACTTTATCTTTTGGTGCAGATGTTGATCCTAGGGCAATAGATCTTGCCATGAGAATCGCCGAAAGGATGTTCCTCAAAATGAAGGAAGATGAGGCGAAGAACATTATTGAAGAAGAAGAAAATGATCGATGGAGACCAAACGATGAATCCACCTCTTCACAAGGTTCGTCTTTCAAATCCACTTCTCATATGTGCTTTGTTGCTAATGAGAGTGACAGTGAAAGCGAAAGTGAGGATGAGGAGGAGCATGAAAGTGATAGTGAAGATGAGGATGATCTTCAAAAATTCTTCGCTCAACTAAGTAAGAAGAACCGGATGAGCTTGCTCAAACTTATGAAAAGAGCGGAAGAACAAAAGGAAATGCTTCATAAGCAAGAAGATATCCTCATCGAAAAAATCAAAGACTTGGAGAAGTTGACCAAAGAGCATGAGAAGCTAAAGTGCTCTCATGATGATTTGGTCCAAAGGTATGAAAAGATTTCAATTGAGCAAACTAGTACTTCAAATGCTTTATCTTGCGTTGCTCAATTAGAAAAAGAAAATACTATGCTCAAGAACACGATAGAAAGGCTAAATATTGAAAATCTAGCTTTGCAAGAAAAACATGATATGCTTGTGTGCTCTCATAATAAATTTATGGATTCACATATCATGTTAGAAATGGCTCATGAGGTTGTGTTAACTAATTTGAAATCATACCAACCTCACATATGCACATGTACTCAAGTAGAAACTATATTATCATGTGCTAACAAATGTTGCTCTCAAGAAAGCCAATCTTCCATTGAGCTAGAAATTTCAGGAATTAGTGATATTTCTATCACACAAGAAAATAAAGAGCTCAAGGAAGAAGTTGGAATGCTAAGAAGGAGCTTAACTCGTTTGAAGGGAAAGTGTCATGCTCAACCTTCTCAAGATAACCGTGATAATATGGTGAAAAAGCTTGAGAAGGGGACAACCGTAGCATGCACAAAACCCCTTCAAAAGAAAACCAAGCTTTCCAAGAAGGGCATGAGAAAAATCCATGGTGAGAAAATTAATGCTCATATGATTTGCTCTAACAATGTACCTATGTGCTTCAACAAAGAAAGATCAAAGAGAAGCGATAGGAGGTGCTATGGATGCAAGGAGAAGGGCCATGAAATTGATTCATGCCCCCACGTGAAGAATCAAGACCTTGCACGATCAAGAAAGATGACCATCAAAAAGGATGAAAGCAAAAGGCAAATGCATTGCAAGGACAAGCATCGCATTTGCTACAATTGCCATGAAAAAGGTCATCTATTCAAGGTTTGTCCAAAGGGTAAAACTCCTAAGCCTAACTTGTCAATACATCCAAATATGCTTAGGAGACCCAAATTTGACTCTTGTGCTAGAAAGGTGATGAGTTCACCACATTCTAGGACCAAGGCTATTTGGGTGCCTAAGTCCTTATTGGCTAACCTTGATGGACCCATCCAAAGATGGGTACCAAAATGTACTTAATAAGTGTTGCAGGTACCCACAGATGATATGAAGCTTTGGGGTGCTTGAGCGGTTTAACTCAATTCTTATCTCAAGCTATCAATCTTACATTGTATATCCTTTAAGATTGACCCAAAGATGAATTGAGTTGTTATATCACTAACTTCATATTCATCTCTACCAAGAACTTGTGTTGTAGGGAATAAGGATTAACCTTTGTGGGAATCAAGCAAAAGGCCTACAACCAAGTGATATCCAAAGGATGGTAACAATTAATTCTTAAGTGCACATTGCTTTTAATTAGTATATTCCTTTGTGTCTTTTGTAGCCACATAGGAAAAATGAAGCACTTGAGAATGAACTTAAAAGATTTTACCTTGCTTTGGAAAGGATCTAATTATATGGTAGATTGCAAGTTCATATTTTTATATTATGACAATCTACATGCTTTAAATTGGTTGTATTTATCTTGTGGCATATTTCAAATTGATTATCGTATTATTGCCATGACCTAGACATAAAGAGGATTATCCCATGTTCTTAAATGAATAGAGTGCTAAGTAAGAAATTCAAATTCTTAAAGCACTTACCAAAAGGGAAATTCTCTATATGACTAGAGTTGTGAGACTAATGTTTTTATCTAAGTGATTTATGTAGTTTCACAACATGAGAATGTGTTTCCCAAATGGAGTGTGACATTCAACGTTCAAAGAAGATCTAACCAATACTATGTGATGTATTCATTCTCATTTAAATTGGTTTTGAGTCTTCTACATTAATCACTCACCATGCTATGAATTAAACTTGCCATGTAAACTTAATTAAATAATCATGTTTTTTTCACCTTGTTTAATTTTGGTGTTATGCATGATGCATGTAAGGGCAATTTAGTTCATATCATGAAGTTTCCTTATTTTAGTAACCTTCTTGTCATTCATATACTAGAGGTTTCTAAATAGGAAACTATTGTTTGTGTTTCTAATGCAATCTCTTTTAAGCCATTTCATGGAAATTCATAAGTAGAGATTGTGCTCTTTCATTTGGTAAAATCACAAGCATTAAAGGTTAATCTTCAAACAAAGAAAGATTAGGAATGCTCAAGGCAAAGGTATGGAACTAGTTGTTTCATTTGGTATGTGACCAATAATAGTTCCTTTCAAGTGGCATCCTTTCAATTGGTAATAATCTATTTTATGGAAAGAAATGCCAATATGAAGGTTAAATTCCTTTTGGCTTAAATTTGTAAATTGGTGCATATTATTAATTCACTCATCCATGTGCATTAATTTAAAAGGAATTTAATTTATGCCTTTATGCCTCATAAATGATGATTTGTTTGCCATTCATATATAGTTATCATCATTCATTAAATACTTCCTCGTACTACTAATACCTCTTTTCAAAGTGTTTTATTGACTAGTTTTAAAAAGAAAAGAGATAACAAAGAAGGAAGTCTCCACAAATGATGAAAAGAAGAATACTAAGGTGACACCACCACAGATAGTAAGATCTGTCAAATTGGTATAAAAAATGGTACATTCTATTTGGTGGTAAGTACTCTTAGGCATAAGTTAATTCATTGCAAATTTATCATGCCTTGACCATGATATGTAATATACTCCTCATGAGACTCTTAACTAAATTGAAAGTGCATGTGGCAAGTCATTCAAATACTTGATGCACATATCTAGTGGGAGAACATTATATATCTTGTGTCATAGAGAATAAGTTTTACTTGAGTAAGCTATACTAAGACAATCCAAAATGGTAAATTTGTATCTTATTCATATGGATTGTAATCTTTGTTTTCTAAATAGCTACTCTTGATGCAGTTTAAAATTCCCTTATAGTTAAATCTAAAAATGCATAAGAACCTTTTTGTTGATATTCATCTCATACTTATGCACTAACATGGATATGATTTTTAAACTTTAAAAGGTACAATTAGTGATCCATACTCTTTAAATTTTGGAAACCCATATTTTGATATCTTAGAAATCTACTTCAATCGGTATCCATATGCTTCACATTGAATTGGATCACTAAGTTGTAAATTCCATGCATAACTTGTCTTCATGATATGAATGCTTGTGCGACTAACCTTGATAAGCTAGGTGCACCCAGGGTCAAGCTAGGTTCATCATCAAGAAGGCAACACAACAATGTATCAAGAAAAGGAGAAAAGGCTCCTATTCTTAACTCTAGTTTTTATCTATGTGATTAAATATTGAAATGAAACCATGTAAGATGGTTGTCATGTATATGTGGGTGCCTACACAAAGAGAAAGGCCACAATAAGGATTGTGTGGGTACTCAAGGCTTTTACTACTAATCTCAAAGGACCCAATTTAAATTGGGTACCAAGATACGAAGCTTAAACTTGTTTTGCAGGATCACTCCTTCAATGGATCAAGTTGGGTGCTTAATAATAAATGTATAAATCATATTTGGAGATAGTAGCAAGGGTGGTAACAATTGAATCTCAAGTGCATATTATTTTCAAATCTTATCTTTTTGTGACTTGTGTAGCCACTAAGGAAAAAGAAGCACTTGAGGATATACATCAGTTGTTGATTATGAAATAAAGGTCTAATTGGAAGATGAATGAATATTATCATATGGTGAACAATCCAAAATTATGTGACGTATTCTCTATCTAGTTAATTTGGATTTGATTCTTCTATATTAGACACTTACCATAATATGGATTAAGTCAGCCCTTTTAGACTTCATTGAATAACCATGCATATTATCCATGTCATTCAAAATATATTGTGCATGAGGGCTCAAGGGAAATTTAGTCCATATTATGAGGTTTCTCTATTTTAGCAACTCGCTTGCCTTCCACATATAAAGGGTTGCTAAATAAGAAACTAGTGCTTGTGCTACTAATGCCATCTCTTATGTTGAGTTTATCCATAGAAAATCTATGTTAAGAGATGGTGCTTGTTTTACATTGGATAAACCACAAGCTTAAAGGATACTATTCAACTAAAGTAAGATGAAGTTGATAAGAGGCCAAGGTATGAAAACTTCCTCTCCTTCAGTTGTTTTAGTATTTTATCCTTAGTGGAATGTACCATAGTGTAGGTTAAATTCCTCGCAATATAAAATGTTCAATAGTGCATATAACTTTGACATTAACTATATGTGTGCACTTATTTAAAAGAATTTAGTCTATCCTTTTGGGTTTCAATAATGATGATTCATTTGCCATCCGTATATAAGGATCATCATTTATGAAACCCTCCCTTGTGTTTCTAATGCTCTCTTTTCTAAGTGTTTCAATAAGGTCCTTCCAAGTGCTTTCAAGATGGATTCAGAATCTACGGATATAAGAGTCTTGGTTGTTTCAATCATTGAGTTTCAATTGATCTCATATCAAGTATGATCGAATCAAGAAAAGATGAAAGAAGTTCAAGATCACTTGGTTGGATGAAATCGTAAAGAGAAAAGAGATCACAGTGATTCAAGAAGGGAGTTATTTTTTTGTCAACCAAATAATGAAGATGTAGTGACATATTTATATGGATGGAAATTCATGATTATAATGGAGACCATGTGGCGTAGAACAAAGGTGTGTCACTCCATGAACTATTGTATTACATTTGTGTATCTAGGCTCTTACATGCTAGTGTGTGCATGTATATGCAATATCTTAAGTCACATCATAAGGTTGCACTTGTGGTGACGATTAAAGAATCTCTAGATATTTGATTAATACCTCTTGTGGTGATATCATAAGTTAGTCTTAAGTCATCTTAGTGAGGTATGAGTCAAACATGCTAACTTCTCAAGAATCTTGACTTAAAATATTGCATATCATGTCTATTAATATACCTTTTAATTATGAGTAATTCCTTAAATTGGTACAATTTCACATTTTCATACTTTATTTGTACCAAGGTTCAAATTGTAGGACTTAATCCCCTGGCCTCACAAGTCCAAGTGCATAAGCTAAACCAGTATTCATCACTTGTATGCACACATTTAGGGGGAGAATAGTCTATAATTTGAATCTTTGAGACTAACTTCATTTCCAAGTCTATTATGTGTGTAGTCTCGAATTAGAAAGGAATCTTCGGGCAAAGACAATCGCTTCCACTGCAAATTTTGATGGGTATCAAAGATTCTTTGCTCCAATAAATGTATCTTCTATACATTTCATAAGAGAATGAGTTTCTCCTGTATATGCTACTCCAACGTCATCTAAAATTGGTAAATATGTATCACATCTTTTTTGATTACAAATATCTGAAGTAGCATAACTTATAGATTCTCCTGTCTAGAACTTAATTGATTAAATAGTGCACATGTTTCTTATGTTGTATGATTATGTTCAATTGATACTCCTTTTATGCTAATGGTACTTTAAGTTGCAAATAAGTACTCTCAACAGATATCAATTGAATTCATATATATATGTGTGCACTAAAACTTGAGGAGAACTTAGTGTAATATGCTATTAGTGATCTATTTATCTATCAAATTGTATCAATTGGTGTTTTTAAATTGATATTTTTCATACATGATCACTAGTTGCATAATCCATACTTGTGCAATTATCATGTTGCCTCTTGTTGTGATAAGAAAATGCTAGGTGACATCTAGACTCCAGGTATCAAGATTTATCTTTCAGTTAGTATGACAATCTTCATTTGATATCTTGGACCTATGTCACAATTATGCCAACAAGAGCTTGCAAATGAATTCTAAATCCAACACAAGTTTGGAACACCCCCTTGAAAAGGTAAAACGCAAAGGTACATCACTTCATGTCACTTCTACATTACTTTTTTGTCATCTAAGGATCTTTTTCATGATAGTGTGTTCACATCTTGCTTAAATCATAATTTATACCCTTTATATTCTTTGTATCCTTTTTGGAGATTTATGACAAAGGGGGAGAAATTTTGCATTAAAGCTTATCTTTATTTTAGAAAAGGGGAGAAATAATTAACAAAAGGGGGAATCATAAGAAAAACATAAGATGAAGAAAGTTGATAAGTGCATTCCATGTCATGAGCATCACGTTTATTTTATGACACACTGCACCCTAAATTTTGCATTAAAGCTTATCTTTATTTTAGAAAAGGGGAGAAATAATTAACAAAAGGGGGAATCATAAGAAAAACATAAGATGAAGAAAGTTGATAAGTGCATTCCATGTCATGAGCATCACGTTTATTTTATGACACACTGCACCCTATGAATAGTATGATATAAGTTGTCTATACTTTGACCTAAATATGTGCTTTTGGCATTTGAGTACAAAAGTGTTATTTTCTGAAATGCACATGTTTAGGGGGAGGAAACTATATCATAGGATTCAAAATCTTATTTATCAAATCTTATGTAAGCTTTAAATGTGTTGTCATCAATCACCAAAAAGGGGGAGATTGAAAGTGCATTCATCCCTTTTGTGAGTTTTGGTGATTTGGATAACAACACATTTAAAGGTCTAACAAGTTTGCTAAGTGTTGAACAGGAAATTCAGTATGATGAACATACTTGAATAGTGTATAATGATCAGTGAACAAGGTTCAACACAAGGTGAAATAACCAGTGAGACAATGCAAATGGATATAATATGCTCTCTATATTGGTTTGAATATATGGACAAGTCCTGAGAAATCACTATGCATAAATATGATCATAATAGAGGTTGAAGTGATTAAGAGGATTGGTCAAGCCAAAGTGAATAAGATATGAGGAATCGTGAATTGGCTTGACCATATTACTATTAGTCCATATATGAATATATGAGAATCAAACTAAAGCTTGATTAATCTTAATAGTTATATCTAGAAGACATTCAAGCAAGGTTCACAATATTGAAGAAATGATTCTCTTAATGGATGCTCAATAGGATGTGACTCAAGAATGGCTTGATAGGGTGAAGATAGCAAGGAAAGGGCTTCGAGGAACTAAGCGAAGGTGAAGGCCAAGCGACAGCTTGTAGACCGAGGTACCATGGCTAAGGTGAAGAAGAGAGTACTTGCACTAAGTCGATGAACTAATCAGCTATGAAGAGTTACAACATGTTGATGCATCAGTAAGGTGACTTGAAGCCATGATTTGAACTCATATAAGGTGATATGGTACAAGTCACAGGGTTTGATTTGAGTTTGCTTCAAAAGGTGAGACAAAGATGTTTGTGATCCTTATGAAGCAATGCCATGGAGAAATCACACATGAGACACCAATGACTCAAGGAGTTTACTTCATTTTATTTTATTTAACTTGAGTATAGGAATCGTCGTACTATAAAGGGGGATCCAAAAAGAAGGTTGGTGTTTGCCAAAGCTCAAACCTCTCTATTCAAAAGCTATTTATGAAAAGCAAAAATCTCTTTATCGTTCTATGGTTGACCATAGTTAGGTTTGAGAAACCTAGAGTGTTCTTGCTGAAAAGCAGCTGAACTTGTTCAGCTGCAGCTGAGCTTTTCAGCTGAGCTGGACTTCAGCTGAGCTGAGCTCCTTCAGCTGCATCTGAGCTTTTCAGCTGAGCTGGACTTTAGCTGAGCTGAGCTTCTTCAGCTACAGCTGAGCTTTTCAGCTGAGCTGAACTTCAGCTGAGTTGAGCTTCTTCAGCTGCAGCTGAGCTTTTCAGCTGGGCTGAACTTCAGCTGAACTCAACTTCAGCTGTGAACCTCTTTGACCATACACCAGCTGAACTTGCCTCCGGGCAGTTGAGCTGGGGTTTTCTCTCCTAAACTCACTGGTCAAGACCAGTTGAACTGGTCCTGAGGGGCAGTTCAGCTGGTCTCTGACCCCTCTGACCTCTGATCTGCAGTCTGCCAGTCAGACTGGCAAACAGGTCGCCAGGAGCTGTCAGGGGCGGTTCAACCGCCCCCCCCTGGGCGGTTCAACTGGTTTTGGTCAACTTTGACCAGTCTGCGGTCAGTCTGCGCGTCAGTCTGCCAGTCAGACTGGCAGACAGGCTGCCAGGCCTGCCAGGGGAGGCTCAACCGCCCTAGGGGGAGGTTCAACCGCCCTCAAACAGAAAAATCTGCCCAACGGCTAGTTTTGAGCTCCACCTATATATACTACCTCCTACCTCTCTCCCTAAAGCAGTGAGCACGATTTGAACTCCATTTCTAACCCAAGAAACACCTCCCTCTCCCTCACACACATCTCTTGCCTCTCCCATTTCAAATCTTTGGAGAGGAATCTTTGAGTGAGCTTGAGAGCTGCGGTTTTTGTGCTCCATCTCTAAATCTCTCTTGCTCTTCTTCATTCGAGCTTTGGTACTACATCGAGTTCTTTGTGGATTCATTACTCTTGGAGCTTCTAGCTCCTAGACGACTAGGTGTCTCTTGTGAGTCTCCAAATCTTGTGGAAGACCACAAGAAAGTTTGTATTACCCGCTCGTTTGAGCAAAGATTATTGTGTGGGTTTGACCTTTGTGGTCGGCAAAGGGAGGATTAGGGTTGAAAGAGACCGTCTCTTTCAACCCTAATCCTCCCTTTGCCGACCACAAAGGTCAAACCCACACAATAATCTTTGCTCAAACGAGCGGGTAATACAAACTTTCTTGTGGTCTTCCACAAGATTTGGAGACTCACAAGAGACACCTAGTCGTCTAGGAGCTAGAAGCTCCAAGAGTAATGAATCCACAAAGAACTCGATGTAGTACCAAAGCTCGAATGAAGAAGAGCAAGAGAGATTTAGAGATGGAGCACAAAAACCGCAGCTCTCAAGCTCACTCAAAGATTCCTCTCCAAAGATTTGAAATGGGAGAGGCAAGAGATGTGTGTGAGGGAGAGGGAGGTGTTTCTTGGGTTAGAAATGGAGTTCAAATCGTGCTCACTGCTTTAGGGAGAGAGGTAGGAGGTAGTATATATAGGTGGAGCTCAAAACTAGCCGTTGGGCAGATTTTTCTGTTTGAGGGCGGTTGAACCTCCCCCTAGGGCGGTTGAGCCTCCCCTGGCAGGCCTGGCAGCCTGTCTGCCAGTCTGACTGGCAGACTGACGCGCAGACTGACCGCAGACTGGTCAAAGTTGACCAAAACCAGTTGAACCGCCCAGGGGGGGGGGGGGCGGTTGAACCGCCCCTGACAGCTCCTGGCGACCTGTTTGCCAGTCTGACTGGCAGACTGCAGATCAGAGGTCAGAGGGGTCAGAGACCAGCTGAACTGCCCCTCAGGACCAGTTCAACTGGTCTTGACCAGTGAGTTTAGGAGAGAAAACCCCAGCTCAACTGCCCGGAGGCAAGTTCAGCTGGTGTATGGTCAAAGAGGTTCACAGCTGAAGTTGAGTTCAGCTGAAGTTCAGCCCAGCTGAAAAGCTCAGCTGCAGCTGAAGAAGCTCAACTCAGCTGAAGTTCAGCTCAGCTGAAAAGCTCAGCTGTAGCTGAAGAAGCTCAGCTCAGCTAAAGTCCAGCTCAGCTGAAAAGCTCAGATGCAGCTGAAGGAGCTCAGCTCAGCTGAAGTCCAGCTCAGCTGAAAAGCTCAGCTGCAGCTGAACAAGTTCAGCTGCTTTTCAGCAAGAACACTCTAGGTTTCTCAAACCTAACTATGGTCAACCATAGAACGATAAAGAGATTTTTGCTTTTCATAAATAGCTTTTGAATAGAGAGGTTTGAGCTTTGGCAAACACCAACCTTCTTTTTGGATCCCCCTTTATAGTACGACGATTCCTATACTCAAGTTAAATAAAATAAAATGAAGTAAACTCCTTGAGTCATTGGTGTCTCATGTGTGATTTCTCCATGGCATTGCTTCATAAGGATCACAAACATCTTTGTCTCACCTTTTGAAGCAAACTCAAATCAAACCCTGTGACTTGTACCATATCACCTTATATGAGTTCAAATCATGGCTTCAAGTCACCTTACTGATGCATCAACATGTTGTAACTCTTCATAGCTGATTAGTTCATCGACTTAGTGCAAGTACTCTCTTCTTCACCTTAGCCATGGTACCTCGGTCTACAAGCTGTCGCTTGGCCTTCACCTTCGCTTAGTTCCTCGAAGCCCTTTCCTTGCTATCTTCACCCTATCAAGCCATTCTTGAGTCACATCCTATTGAGCATCCATTAAGAGAATCATTTCTTCAATATTGTGAACCTTGCTTGAATGTCTTCTAGATACAACTATTAAGATTAATCAAGCTTTAGTTTGATTCTCATATATTCATATATGGACTAATAGTAATATGGTCAAGCCAATTCACGATTCCTCATATCTTATTCACTTTGGCTTGACCAATCCTCTTAATCACTTCAACCTCTATTATGATCATATTTATGCATAGTGATTTCTCAGGACTTGTCCATATATTCAAACCAATATAGAGAGCATATTATATCCATTTGCATTGTCTCACTGGTTATTTCACCTTGTGTTGAACCTTGTTCACTGATCATTATACACTATTCAAGTATGTTCATCATACTGAATTTCCTGTTCAACACTTAGCAAACTTGTTAGACCTTTAAATGTGTTGTTATCCAAATCACCAAAACTCACAAAAGGGATGAATGCACTTTCACAAGCATTCCTACAACATTCCTAAGCACCAAGACATCGATTCCGCGCCTTTGATTCTTTGCGATAGCAATTAGAGCTCTAGTTGAGTAGTGAACTCTTTGAGTTGTGTTGTGAGCTCTCGTTGCGACTTGTGTGCGTAGTGTTGCTGTGATTTCTTGTCTTGAGTGCGTTGTTAATCCCTCCCTTGCTCCGTGCTTCTTTGTGAATTTCAAGTGTAAGGGCGAGAGGCTCCAAGTTGTGGAGATTCCTCGCAAACGGGATTGAGAAAAAAAAGCAAGCAAAACACTGTGGTATTCAAGTGGGTCTTTGGACCGCTTGAGAGGGGTTGATTGCAACCCTTGTCCGTTGGGACGCCACAACGTGGAGTAGGCAAGCGTTGGTCTTGGCCGAACCACGGGATAACCACCGTGTCATCTCTGTGATTGATTTCTTGTGGTTATTGTGTTTTGACTCCTCTCTAGCCACTTGGCAATTATTGTGCTAACGATTAACCAAGTTTTGTGACTTAAGTTTTCAAGTTTCACAGGATCACCTATTCACCCCCCCCTCTAGGTGCTCTCAATTGGTATCAGAGCCGTTCTCTTCACAAGGGACTAATCGCCCGAAGAGATGGATCCTAAGGGAAAGGGGATGGTGGTCAACAACGAGAAGGAGTCTATCTTCAACGAGCCGAAGGATGACAAGTCTACCGACTCGGGCTCGGGCCACAAGCGCAAAGACGGGAAGAAGAAGAAGACAAGGCGCATCAAGGAGATCGTCTACTACGACAGCGACAAATCTTCCTCTTCCCAAAAGGATGACGACGACTACGAGAAAAAGAAAACGATCAATTCAAACTTTTCTTTTGATTACTCTCGTATTCCTCAAAGTACAAATGCTCATTTATTATCTATTCCACTTGGTAAACCTCCTCATTTTGATGGAGAGGACTATGGATTTTGGAGTCACAAAATGCGTAGTCACTTGTTCTCTCTCCATCCTAGTATATGGGAGATTGTAGAGAGTGGAATGCACTTTGATAGTACTGATAGTCCCATGTTCATTAATGAGCAAATTCATAAAAATGCACAAGCTACTACTGTTCTTCTAGCTTCATTGTGCAGGGATGAATACCACAAAGTGAGCGGCTTGGATAACGCCAAGCAAATTTGGGACACCCTCAAGATCTCTCATGAGGGGAATGATGTCACAATGCTCACCAAGATGGAGTTGGTGGAGGGCGAACTCGGAAGATTCGCCATGATAAGGGGAGAAGAGCCAACCCAAACGTACAACCGGCTCAAGACCCTTGTCAACAAGATAAGAAGCTATGGAAGCACGCGATGGACGGACCACGATGTCGTCCGCCTAATGCTAAGGTCTTTTACTATCCTTGGTCCTCATCTTGTAAACAATATTCGTGAGAATCCTAGGTACACCAAGATGACACCCGAGGAGATACTTGGAAAGTTCGTGAGCGGGCGAATGATGATCAAGGAAGCAAGATACGTGGACGACGCATTGAATGGTCCAATCAATGAGCCTCAACCTCTTGCTCTCAAGGCAACAAGAAGCAAGGAGATGCTACCTAGCAAGGTGGCACAAATTGAGGCGGCCGGACTTAATGATGAAGAGATGGCTCTCATCATCAAGAGATTCAAGACGGCGCTAAAAGGTCGCAAGGGGCAGCCAAGCAAGACCAAGACAAAGGGGAAACGCTCATGCTTCAAATGTGGTAAGCTTGGCCATTTTATTGCTAACTGTCCCGACAATGATAGTGATCAGGATCAAGGGAACAAGAGGGAGAAGAAGAAGAACTATAAGAAGGCAAAGGGTGACACATGCTCTTCTTCCGACTAGAAGAACTATAAGAAGGCAAGGGACTAGAAGAAGAACTAGGCAAGGAGTGGGATTCGGATTGCTCCTCTTCCGACTCCGACAATGAAGGACTCGCCGCCACCGCCTTCAACAAGTCATCCCTCTTCCCAAACGAGCGTCACACATGCCTTATGGCAAGGGAGAAGAAGGTATGTACTCGAAACTCTACTTATGCTTCTTCAAGTGAGGACGAATCTAGCGATGAGGATGAAATAGATTATTCATGTTTTTTATTTAAGGGTCTAGATAGAATCAAGGTAGACAAAATAAATGAATTGATTGATGCCTTGAATGATAAGAATAGGCTTTTAGAAAAACAAGAGGACTTGTTGTATGAAGAACATGACAAATTTGTAGAAGCACAAAAATCTCATGCCTTAGAAGTTAAGAGAAATGAAATGCTTTCTTGTGAATTATCTTCTTGCCATAAGACAATTTCTAGCTTAAGGAGCATTAATGATAATTTGAATGCTAAGTTAGAAATAGCTAGTAAATCAACAGCTTGTGTAGAAAATGTTGTTATTTGCAATAGATGTAAAGATTTTGATATTGATGCTTGTAGTGAACACAAGGCTTCTATTGCAAAGTTAAATGATGAAATGGCTAGTCTGAATGCCCAACTTAAGGCTAGCAAAAGTGAGTTTGATAAACTAAAATTTGCTAGGGATGCCTACACGGTTGGTAGACATCCCTCAATTAAGGATGGGCTTGGCTTCAAGAGGGAAGCCAAGAACTTAACAAGCCATAAAGCTTCCATCTCCACAAAGGAGAAAGGGAAGGCCCCTATGGCAAGTAATGCTAAAAAGAACCATGCCTTCATGTACCATGATAGAAAATTTTCTAGAAATGTTTATGATGATAGGAGTTGTAATGCTTATAATGCTTTTGACTCTCATGCCTTGTTTGATTCTAGTTCTTCCTATATGCATGGTAGAAATGTGTTTAGAAGAAATGTTGCTCATCATATGCCTAGGAGAAATGTTGTCAATATTCCTAGGAAAGTTAATGAACCTTCTACAATTTATCATGCTTGTGATGCTTCATTTGCAATTCGTAGAAAGGATAGAAAGGTGATTGCTAGGAAATTAGGGGCAAAATGCAAGGGAGATAAAACTTGCATTTGGGTCCCTAAGACAATTGTGACTAACCTTGTAGGACCCAACAAGAGTGGGGTACCGAAGTCCCAAGCCTAAATTTGCCTTGCAGGTTTATGCATCCGGGGGTTCAAGCTGGATTATCGACAGCGGATGCACAAACCATATGACGGGGGAGAAGAAGATGTTCACCTCCTACGTCAAGAATAAGGATTCCCAAGATTCAATCATATTCGGTGATGGGAACCAAGGCAAGGTGAAAGGTTTAGGCAAGATTGCAATATCCAATGAGCACTTTATCTCTAATGTGTTTTTAGTTGAGTCTCTTGGATATAATTTACTATCTGTCAGTCAATTATGCAATATGGGATATAATTGTCTATTTACAAATGTAGATGTGTCTGTCTTTAGAAGAAGTGATGGTTCACTAGCATTTAAGGGTGTACTAGATGGCAAACTTTATTTAGTTGATTTTGCAAAAGAGGAGGTCGGTCTAGATACATGCTTAATCGCCAAGACTAGCATGGGCTGGCTGTGGCATCGCCGTTTAGCACATGTGGGGATGAAGAACCTTCATAAGCTTCTAAAGGGAGAACACGTGATAGGTTTGACTAACGTGCAATTCGAAAAAGATAGACCTTGTGCAGCTTGTCAAGCAGGTAAACAAGTGGGAGGAGCACATCACAGCAAGAATGTGATGACCACTTCAAGACCTCTGGAGCTGCTGCATATGGACCTCTTCGGACCCGTCGCCTATCTGAGCATAGGAGGAAGTAAGTATGGTCTAGTTATTGTTGATGACTTTTCCCGCTTCACTTGGGTGTTCTTTTTGCAGGATAAGTCTAAAACCCAAGTGACCCTCAAGCGCTTCCTCAGGAGAGCTCAAAATGAGTTTGAGCTCAAGGTGAAGAAGATAAGGAGCGACAACGGGTCCGAATTCAAGAATCTTCAAGTAGAGGAGTTTCTTGAGGAGGAGGGGATCAAGCACGAGTTCTCCGCTCCCTACACACCACATCAAAACGGTGTGGTAGAGAGGAAGAACAGGACGCTAATCGATATAGCGAGGACGATGCTTGGAGAGTTCAAGACCCCCGAGCGTTTTTGGTCGGAAGCCGTGAATACGGCTTGCCACGCCATCAACATGGTCTACCTTCACCGCCTCCTCAAGAAGACGTCGTATGAACTTCTAACCGGTAACAAACCCAATGTATCTTACTTTCGTGTATTTGGGAGCAAATGCTACATTCTAGTGAAGAAGGGTAGAAATTCTAAGTTTGCTCCCAAAGCTGTAGAAGGGTTTTTGTTAGGTTATGAATCAAATACAAAGGCGTATAGGGTCTTCAACAAATCATCGGGTTTAGTTGAAGTCTCTAGCGACGTTGTATTTGATGAGACTAATGGCTCTCCAAGAGAGCAAGTTGTTGATCTTGATGATGTAGATGAAGAAGATGTTCCAACGGACGCTATGTGAACCATGGTGATTGGTGATGTACGACCTCGGGAACAATTGGAGCAAGATCAACCGTCTTCCTCAACTATGGTGCATCCCCCAACTCAAGATGACGAACAGGTACCTCAAGTGGAGGCGCATGATCAAGGGGGAGCACAAGATGTTCAAGTTGAAGAGGAAGAAGCACCTCAGGCACCTCCAACCCAAGTTCGAGCGACGATCCAAAGGGATCATCCCGTCGATCAGATATTGGGTGATATTAGCAAGGGAGTAACTACTCGTTCAAGATTAGTTAATTTTTGTGAGCATTACTCCTTTGTCTCTTCTATTGAGCCTTTCAGGGTAGAAGAGGCCTTGCTAGATCCGGACTGGGTGTTGGCCATGCAGGAGGAGCTCAACAACTTCAAGAGAAATGAAGTTTGGACGCTGGTGCCTCGTCCTAAGCAAAATGTTGTGGGAACCAAGTGGGTGTTCCGCAACAAACAAGACGAGCACGGAGTGGTGACGAGGAACAAGGCTCGACTTGTGGCAAAAGGTTATGCCCAAGTCGCAGGTTTGGACTTTGAGGAGACCTTTGCTCCTGTGGCTAGGCTAGAGTCCATTCGTATTTTGCTAGCATATGCCGCTCACCATTCTTTCAGGTTGTTCCAAATGGATGTGAAGAGCGCTTTCCTCAATGGGCCAATCAAGGAGGAGGTGTACGTAGAGCAACCCCCTGGCTTCGAGGATGAACGGTACCCCGACCACGTGTGTAAGCTCTCTAAGGCGCCCTATGGACTTAAGCAAGCCCCAAGAGCATGGTATGAATGCCTTAGAGACTTTCTAATTGCTAATGCTTTCAAGGTTGGGAAAGCCGATCCAACTCTTTTCACTAAGACTTGTGACGGTGATCTTTTTGTGTGCCAAATTTATGTCGATGACATAATATTTGGTTCTACTAATAAAAAGTCTTGTGAAGAGTTTAGCAGGGTGATGACACAGAAATTCGAGATGTCGATGATGGGCGAGTTGAACTACTTCCTTGGGTTCCAAGTGAAGCAACTCAAGGATGGCACCTTCATCTCTCAAACGAAGTACACGCAAGACTTGCTGAAGCGGTTTGGGATGAAGGACGCCAAGCCCGCAAAGACTTCGATGGGGACCGACGGACACACCGACCTCAACAAAGGAGGTAAGTCCGTTGATCAAAAGGTATACCGGTCAATGATAGGGTCTTTACTTTATTTATGTGCTAGTAGACCGGATATTATGCTTAGCGTATGCATGTGTGCTAGATTTCAATCCGATCCTAAGGAATGTCACTTAGTGGCGGTGAAGCGAATCCTTAGATATTTAGTTGCTACGCCTTGCTTCGGGCTCTGGTATCCAAAGGGGTCTACCTTTGACTTAATTGGATATTCAGACTCCGACTATGCTGGATGTAAGGTTGATAGGAAGAGTACATCGGGGACGTGCCAATTCTTAGGAAGGTCCCTAGTGTCATGGAACTCTAAGAAACAAACTTATGTTGCCCTATCCACCGCTGAGGCCGAGTATGTTGCCGCAGGAAAGTGTTGCGCACAACTACTTTGGATGAGGCAAACCCTCAGGGACTTTGGCTACAATCTGAGCAAAGTCCCACTCCTATGTGATAATGAGAGTGCTATCCGCATGGCGGAAAATCCTGTTGAACACAGCCGCACAAAGCACATAGACATCCGGCATCACTTTTTGAGAGACCACCAGGAAAAGGGAGATATCGAAGTGTTTCATGTTAGCACCGAGAACCAGCTAGCCGATATCTTTACCAAGCCTCTAGATGAGAAGACCTTTTGCAGGTTGCGTAGTGAGCTAAATGTCTTAGATTCGCGGAACTTGGATTGATTTATAGCATACATGTGTTTATGCTTTTGATCATGTTCTTTCTGCATCTTGTTGCTAAATAATGGTGCTCAAGTTGTACAAACACTCCCTGGACCTCACAAGTCTGTTGCAAAGTGATGCACATGTTTAGGGGGAGATGTGTTACAACTTGACCCTTTAAGACTAACCATGTGCTTGAGTTTGCTTGTTTTAGCCTCAAAAGAGGTTTGAAAGGGAAAAGGTGGACTTGGACCATGAAAGACTTCCACTGCACTCCGATGAGAGGGTAACTTATTCCAAGTTCATCTCATGTACTCTTATTGCCTTTGTATTTTTATTGAAGATTTTGGTGAGGCAATGGGGTTCAAGGGCCACATGAAAGACTTCCACTGCACTCCGATGAGAGGGTAACTTATTCCAAGTTCATCTCATGTACTCTTATTGCCTTTGTATTTTTATTGAAGATTTTGGTGAGGCAATGGGGTTCAAGGGCCAAGATTGATCCCGTTTTGGTGCTTCATGCCAAAGGGGGAGAAAATAAGGCTAAAGCAATAAATGGATCAGCTACCACTTGAGAGATTTTGAAAATAGTAGAATAGAGCTTTGGGTTTGTCAAAACTCTTTTATTGTCTCTCTTGTCAAAAGTTGGCTTCTTGTGGGGAGAAGTGTTGATTATGGGAAAAAGGGGGAGTTTTTGAAATCTTGAATCAATTTCTCTTGGAATCACTCTCTTTATGTCTTAACATGTGTGTTTGACTTAGAGATAGAAATTTGAGTTTGATTTGCAAAAACAAACCAAGTGGTGGCAAAAGGTGATCCATATATGTCAAAATTGAATCAAAACAATTTGAGTTCTTATTTGAAGTAAGTTTGTATTTGTTCTACTTGCTTTATATTGTGTTGGCATAAATCACCAAAAAGGGGGAGATTGAAAGGGAAATGTGCCCTTGGGCCATTTCTAAGTATTTTGGTGATTTAGTGTCTAAACAAGTGCTTAAATGTAAAATGGTGGACAAAGTACAAACCAAGGATAAAGGTATGTTTCTCAGACTTAGTACATTGTTTTTAAAGACTAATGTGTTGTGTCTAAGTGCTGGAAACAGGAAAAATCCAATTGAAAATGTCTTGGCTCGAGCAGCCAAGAATCTGCTCAGTCTGGGAGCACCGGACTGTCCGGTGGTGCACCGGACAGTGTCCGGTGCGCCAGGCTGGTTCGAGCGAAGTGGTCGCTCTCGGGAATTTCACCGGCGGTGTACGGCTATAATTCATCGGACTGTCCGGTGTGCACCGGACTGTCCGGTGAGCCAACTGTCGGCCGGGCCAACGGTCGGCCGCGCGATCTGCGCGGGACACGTGGCCGAGCCAACGGCTAGAAGGGGCACCGGACTGTCCGGTGTGCACCGGACATGTCCGGTGCGCCAACGGCTCTCTGGCTGTCAACGGTCGGCTGCGCCGTTTAAGGAAAGAAATCGGGCACCGGACAGTGTCCGGTGCGCCAGACGGCAGAAGGCAAGAATTGCCTTCCCAGATTGCTCTCAACGGCTCCTAGCTGCCTTGGGGCTATAAAAGGGACCCCTAGGCGCATGAAGGAGCATACCAAGCATTCCTACAACATTCCTAAGAACCAAGACATCGATTCCGCGCCTTTGATTCTTTGCGATAGCAATTAGAGCTCTAGTTGAGTAGTGAACTCTTTGAGTTGTGTTGTGAGCTCTCGTTGCGACTTGTGTGTGTAGTGTTGCTGTGATTTCTTGTCTTGAGTGCGTTGCTAATCCCTCCCTTGCTCCGTGCTTCTTTGTGAATTTCAAGTGTAAGGGCGAGAGTGAGAGCACCTAGAGGGGGGGGTGAATAGGTGATCCTGTAAAACTTCAAAGCTTAAGCCACAAAAACTTGTTAAGAGTTAGCACAAGTATGGCCAAGTGGCTGGAGAGGAGTCAAAACACAATAACCACAAGAAAGCAATCACAGAGTTGACACGGTGGTTATCCCGTGGTTCGGCCAAGTACAAAACTTGCCTACTCCACGTTGTGGCGTCCCAACGGACGAGAGTTGCACTCAACTCCTCTCAAGTGATCCAATGATCAACTTGAATACCACGGTGTTTTTCTTTCCTTTGATCTTTTCCCGTTTGCGAGGAATCTCCACAACTTGGAGTCTCTCGCCCTTACAATTGAGTTCACAAAGAAATACGGAGTAAGGTGGGAATGAGCAACGCACACAAGACTCGAAAATCAGAGCAACAACACGCACACAAGTCGCAACAAGAGCTCGCAACGCAACACAAAGAGTTCACAACTCCACAAGAGCTCTATATGCTATCACAATGAAACGAATGCGTGAGATTGATGTCTTGGTGCTTAGAAGAGTTGTAGGAATGCTTGGTTGTCTCCTCCATGCGCCTAGGGGTCCCTTTTATAGCCCCAAGGCAGCTAGGAGCCGTTGAGAGCACATCTGGAAGGCTATCCTTGCCTTCTGTCGTCGGGCGCACCGGACAGTCCGGTGCACACCGGACAGTGTCCGGTGCCCGATTCCTTTCCTTAATTGGCGAAGCCGACCGTTGCCGACCGTTGCAGATCTGGCGCACCGGACAGTCCGGTGCACACCGGACAGTCCGGTGCTTCCTTCCGACCGTTGGCACGGCCACGTGTCGCGCGCCGATCGCGCGGCCGACCGTTGGCCCGGCCGACCGTTGGCTCACCGGACAGTCCGGTGCACACCGGACAGTCCGGTGAATTTTAGCCGAAGTCGCCGGAGAAAAACCCGAGAGCGGCCTGTTCGGCCGAGGCAGCCTGGTGCACCGGACACTGTCCGGTGCACCACCGGACACTGTCCGGTGCACCACCGGACAGTCCGGTGCCCCAGACCGAAACAGTCCCTTGGCTGTACACAACCAAGTCTTCTCTTATCTTCTTTTATCTGTTTCTAACACTTAGACAAATATATTAGTACACAAAACCAATGTACTAAGGCTTAGAAACATACCTTAACTTGTGATTTGCACTTTGTTCATCCATGAGCATATTTTCACATTTAAGCCCTTGTGTTTGCACTCAATCACCAAAATACTTAGAAATGGCCCAAGGGCACATTTCCCTTTCAATCTCCCCCTTTTTGGTGTTTTATGCCAACACAACATAAAGCAACTAGAACAAGTGCAAAATCACTTCAAATAAAAACTGACTTTGAGTTTTATTCAATTTTGACATATATGGATCATCCTTTGCCACCACTTGGTTTGTTTTTGCAAATCAAACCCAAATCTCTATCTCTAAGTCAAACACACATATTGAAGTATAAAGAGAGTCATTCCAAAAGAGATTGATCAAGGATTTCAAAAACTCCCCCTATTTCCCATAATCAACACTTCTCCCCACAAGAAGCCAACTTTTGACAATAGAGACAATAAGAGACAATAAAAGCTTTTGACAAAACAAAAACTCTATTCTACTATTTTCAAAATCTCTCAAGTGGTAGCTGATCCATTTATCACTTTGGCCTTTATTTTCTCCCCCTTTGGTATCAAGCACCAAAACGGGATTAATCTTGGCCTCTTAACCCCATTGCCTCACCAAAGTCTTCAATTAAGAGCAAATGGCAATAAGATTTCATGAGATGAACTTGGAATTAGTTACCCTCTCATCGGAGTGCAGTGGAAGTCTTTCATGGTCCAAGTCCACCTTTTCCCTTTCAATCCTCCTCCGAGACTAAATCATCAAACTCAAGCACATGGTTAGTCTCAAAGGGTCAAGTTGTAACACATCTCCCCCTAAACATGTGCATCACTTTGCAACGGACTTGTGAGGTCCAGGGAGTGTTTGTACAACTTGAGCACCATAATAAGCAACAAAATGCAAAAAGGAACATGATCAAAGGCATAAACACATGTATGCTACAGTTCAATCCAGGTTCCGCGAATCTAAGACATTTAGCTCACTACGCAGCCTGCAAAAGGTCTTCTCATCTAGAGGCTTGGTAAAGATATCGGCTAGCTGGTTCTCGGTGCTAACATGAAACACTTCGATATCCCCCTTTTGCTGGTGGTCTCTCAAAAAGTGATGCCGGATGTCTATGTGCTTTGTGCGGCTGTGTTCAACAGGATTTTCCGCCATGCGGATAGCACTCTCATTGTCACATAGGAGTGGGACTTTGCTCAGATTGTAGCCAAAGTCCCTGAGGGTTTGCCTCATCCAAAGTAGTTGCGCGCAACACTGTCCTGCGGCAACATACTCGGCCTCAGCGGTGGATAGGGCAACGGAGGTTTGTTTCTTAGAGTTCCATGACACCAGGGACCTTCCTAAGAATTGGCACGTCCCTGATGTACTCTTCCTATCGACCTTACATCCAGCATAGTCGGAGTCTGAGTATCCAACTAAGTCAAAGGTAGACCCCTTTGGATACCAGAGCCCGAAGCAAGGCGTAGCAACTAAATATCTAAGAATTCGCTTCACCGCCACTAAGTGACATTCCTTAGGATCGGATTGAAATCTAGCACACATGCATACGCTAAGCATAATATCCGGTCTACTAGCACATAAGTAAAGCAAAGAACCTATCATTGACCGGTATGCTTTTTGATCAACGGACTTACCTCCTTTGTTGAGGTCGGTGTGTCCGTCGGTCCCCATCGGAGTCTTTGCGGGCTTAGCGTCCTTCATCCCAAACCGCTTTAGCAGATCTTGCGTGTACTTCGTTTGGGAGATGAAGGTGCCGTCCTTGAGTTGCTTCACTTGGAACCCAAGGAAGTAGTTCAACTCGCCCATCATCGACATCTCGAATTTCTGCGTCATCACCCTGCTAAACTCTTCACAAGACTTTTGGTTAGTAGAACCAAATATTATGTCATCGACATAAATTTGGCACACAAACAAATCACCATCGCATGTCTTTGTAAAAAGAGTTGGATCGGCCTTCCCAACCTTGAAAGCATTAGCAATTAAAAAGTCTCTAAGGCATTCATACCATGCTCTTGGGGCTTGCTTAAGTCCATAGAGCGCCTTAGAGAGCTTACACACATGGTCGGGGTACCGTTCATCCTCGAAGCCAGGGGGTTGCTCCACGTACACCTCCTCCTTGATTGGCCCGTTTAGGAAAGCGCTCTTCACATCCATTTGGAACAACCTGAAAGAATGGTGAGCGGCATATGCTAGCAAGATTCGAATTGACTCTAGCCTAGCCACAGGAGCAAAAGTCTCCTCAAAGTCCAAACCTGCGACTTGGGCATAACCTTTTGCCACAAGTCGAGCCTTGTTCCTTGTCACCACCCCGTGCTCGTCCTGTTTGTTGCGGAACACCCACTTGGTTCCCACAACATTTTGCTTCGGACGAGGCACCAGTGTCCAAACTTCATTGCGCTTGAAGTTGTTGAGCTCCTCTTGCATGGCCAACACCCAGTCCGGATCTAGCAAGGCCTCTTCTACCCTGAAAGGCTCAATAGAAGAGACAAAAGAGTAATGTTCACAAAAATTAACTAATCGAGACCGAGTAGTTACTCCCTTGCTAATGTCACCCAGAATTTGGTCGACGGGATGATCCCTTTGAATCATCGCTCGAACTTGGGTTGGAGGTGCCGGTTGCGCTTCTTCCTCCATTACTTGATCATTTTGTGCTCCCCCTTGATCAAGCGCCTCTACTTGAGGTACCTGTTCGTCATCTTTGGTTGGGGGATGCACCATAGTTGAGGAAGAAGGTTGATCTCGTTCATCTTGTTCCTGTGGCCGTACTTCTCCAATCGCCATGGTCTGTATAGCGGCCGTCGGAACATCTTCTTCATCTACATCATCACAATCAACCACTTGCTCTCTTGGAGAGCCATTAGTCTCATCAAATACAACGTCGCTAGAGACTTCAACCAAACCCGATGATTTGTTGAAGACTCTATACGCCTTTGTATTTGAGTCATAACCTAATAAAAACCCTTCTACAGCTTTGGGAGCAAACTTAGAATTTCTACCCTTCTTCACTAGAATGTAGCATTTACTCCCAAATACACGAAAGTACGATACATTGGGTTTGTTACCGGTTAGTAGCTCATACGACGTCTTCTTGAGGAGGCGATGAAGGTAGACCCTGTTGATGGCGTGGCAAGCAGTGTTAACGGCTTCCGTCCAAAAGCACTCGGGGGTCTTGAACTCTCCTAGCATCGTCCTCGCCATGTCGATGAGCGTCCTGTTCTTCCTCTCTACCACACCATTTTGCTGTGGTGTGTAGGGAGCGGAGAACTCGTGCTTGATCCCTTCCTCTTCAAGGAACTCCTCCACTTGAAGGTTCTTGAACTCGGACCCGTTGTCGCTCCTTATCTTCTTCACTTTGAGCTCAAACTCATTTTGAGCTCTCCTGAGGAAGCACTTGAGGGTCCCTTGGGTTTCAGACTTATCCTGCAAAAAGAACACCCAAGTGAAGCGGGAAAAATCATCTACAATAACTAGACCATACTCACTCCCTCCTATGCTTAGATAGGCGACAGGTCCGAAGAGGTCCATATGCAGCAGCTCCAGGGGTCTTGAAGTGGTCATCACGTTCTTGCTGTGATGTGCTCCTCCCACTTGTTTACCTGCTTGACAAGCTGCACAAGGTCTATCTTTTTCGAAATGCACGTTAGTCAACCCTATCACGTGTTCTCCCTTTAGAAGCTTGTGAAGGTTCTTCATCCCCACATGTGCTAAGCGGCGATGCCACAGCCAGCCCATGCTAGTCTTAGCTATTAAGCATGCATCTAGACCGGCCTCTTCTTTTGCAAAATCAACTAAATAAAGTTTGTCGTCTAATACACCCTTAAAAGCTAGTGAACCATCACTTCTTCTAAAGACAGACACATCTACATTTGTAAATAGACAGTTATACCCCATATGACATAATTGACTAACAGATAGCAAATTATATCCAAGACTCTCTACTAAAAATACATTAGATATGGAGTGCTCATTAGAAATTGCAATTTTACCTAAACCTTTTACCTTGCCTTGATTCCCATCACCGAATATGATTGAATCTTGGGAATCCTTGTTCTTGACGTAGGAGGTGAACATCTTCTTCTCCCCCGTCATATGGTTTGTGCATCCGCTATCAATAATCCAGCTTGAACCCCCGGATGCATAAACCTGCAAGGCAAATTTAGGCTTGGGACTTAGGTACCCAACTCTTGTTGGGTCCTACAAGGTTAGTCACAATTTCCTTAGGGACCCAAATGCAAGTTTTATCACCTTTGCATTTTGCCCCTAACTTCCTAGCAATTACTTTTCTATCCTTTCTACAAATTGCAAATGAAGCATTCAAGGCACAATAAATTGTAGAAGGTTCATTCACTACTTTCTTAGGAGTACGAATAACATTCCTTCTAGGCACATGATGAATAGCATTTCTTTTAGGAACAACATTTCTCCTAGTAACATTTCTATCATACACATAAGAGGAACTAGGAGCAAACATGGCATGAGAATCATAAACATATGAATCAAAAGCATCATGACTTACATTTCTAGTTTGTCTTCTATCATGATACAAAAAAGCATGGTTCCTTTTAGCACTAGTAGCCATAGGGGCCTTCCCTTTTTCCTTGGCGGGAATGGGAGCCTTATGGCTTGTTAAGTTCTTGGCTTCCCTCTTGAAGCCAAGTCCATCCTTAATTGAGGGGTGTCTACCAACCGTGTAGGCATCCCTAGCAAACTTTAGTTTTTCAAAATCACTTTTGCTAGTCTTAAGTTGAGCATTAAGACTAGCCACTTCATCACTTAATTTTGAAATGGAAACTAAGTGTTCACTACAGGCATTAATATCAACATCCTTACACCTAGTGCAAATTTCAACATGTTCAACACAAGAGTTGGATTTATTTGCTTCTACTAGTTTAGCATTTAAATCATCGTTTATGCTCTTTAAGTTAGAAATAGAATCATGGCATGTTGATACTTCACAAGCAAGCATTTCATTTCTCTTAATTTCTAATGCAAGAGATTTTTGAGCCTCTACAAACTTATCATGTTCTTCATACAACAAATCCTCTTGCTTTTCTAAAAGTATATTCTTTTCATTCAAGGCATCAATTAATTCATTAATTTTGTCTATCTTAGATCTATCTAAGCCCTTGAACAAACATGAATAATCTACTTCATCCTCATCACTAGATTCGTCCTCACTTGAAGAAGCATAGGTAGAATTGCGAGTACATACCTTCTTCTCCCTTGCCATAAGGCATGTGTGGCGCTCGTTGGGGAAGAGGATTGATTTGTTGAAGGCGGTGGCGGCGAGTCCTTCATTGTCGGAGTCGGAAGAGGAGCAATCCGAGTCCCACTCCTTGCCTAGATGCGCCTCGCCCTTTGCCTTCTTGTAGTGCTTCTTCTTCTCCCTTTTGTTCCCCTTTTCCTGGTCACTTTCATTATCAGGACAGTTAGCAATAAAATGACCAAGCTTACCGCATTTGAAGCATGATCGCTTCCCCTTGGTCTTAGTCTTGCTCGGCTGTCCATTTCGACCCTTTAGCACCGTCTTGAAGCGCTTAATGATGAGAGCCATTTCTTCATTATTAAGCCCGGCCGCCTCAATTTGCGCCACCTTGCTTGGTAGTGCCTCCTTGCTCCTTGATGCCTTGAGAGCAAAAGGTTGCGGCTCGTTGATCGGTCCATTCAAGGCGTCATCGACATACCTTGCCTCCTTGATCATCATCCGCCCGCTTACAAATTTTCCAAGAATTTCTTCGGGCGACATTTTGGTGTACCTGGGATTCTCACGAATATTATTCACCAAATGAGGATCAAGAACAGTGAAGGACCTTAGCATTAGGCGGACGACGTCGTGGTCCGTCCACCGCGTGCTTCCATAGCTCCTTATCTTGTTGACAAGGGTCTTGAGCCGGTTGTAAGTTTGAGTTGGCTCTTCTCCCCTTATCATGGCGAATCGTCCAAGCTCGCCCTCCACCAACTCCATCTTGGTGAGCATGGTGATGTCGTTCCCCTCGTGAGAGATCTTGAGGGTGTCCCATATCTGCTTGGCATTGTCCAAGCCGCTCACCTTATTGTACTCTTCCCTGCACAAAGATGCTAAGAGAACAGTAGTAGCTTGTGCATTTTTATGAATTTGTTCATTGATAAACATAGGGCTATCCGAGCTATCAAATTTCATTCCATTCTCTACAATCTCCCATATGCTTGGATGGAGAGAGAATAAATGACTACGCATTTTGTGACTCCAAAATCCGTAGTCTTCCCCATCAAAATGTGGAGGTTTACCAAGAGGAATGGAAAGTAAATGCGAATTCGAACTATGTGGAATACGAGAATAATCAAATGAGAAGTTCGAATTAACCGTTTTCCTGTAGTCGTTGTCGTCGTCCTTTTGGGAAGAAGAGGACTCATCGCTGTCGTAGTAGACGATCTCCTTGATGCGTCTTGTCTTCTTCTTCTTCCCATCTTTTCGCTTGTGTCCCGAGCCCGAGTTGTTGGACTTGTCATCCCTTGGCTCGTTGACGAAGGACTCCTTCTCCTTGTCGTTGATCACAATTCCTTTCCCCTTAGGATCCATCTCTTCGGGCGGTAAGTCCCTTTGTGAAGAGAACGGCTCTGATACCAATTGAGAGCACCTAGAGGGGGGGGGGTGAATAGGTGATCCTGTAAAACTTCAAAGCTTAAGCCACAAAAACTTGTTAAGAGTTAGCACAAGTATGGCCAAGTGGCTGGAGAGGAGTCAAAACACAATAACCACAAGAAAGCAATCACAGAGTTGACACGGTGGTTATCCCGTGGTTCGGCCAAGTACAAAACTTGCCTACTCCACGTTGTGGCGTCCCAACGGACGAGAGTTGCACTCAACTCCTCTCAAGTGATCCAATGATCAACTTGAATACCACGGTGTTTTTCTTTCCTTTGATCTTTTCCCGTTTGCGAGGAATCTCCACAACTTGGAGTCTCTCGCCCTTACAATTGAGTTCACAAAGAAATACGGAGTAAGGTGGGAATGAGCAACGCACACAAGACTCGAAAATCAGAGCAACAACACGCACACAAGTCGCAACAAGAGCTCGCAACGCAACACAAAGAGTTCACAACTCCACAAGAGCTCTATATGCTATCACAATGAAACGAATGCGTGAGATTGATGTCTTGGTGCTTAGAAGAGTTGTAGGAATGCTTGGTTGTCTCCTCCATGCGCCTAGGGGTCCCTTTTATAGCCCCAAGGCAGCTAGGAGCCGTTGAGAGCACATCTGGAAGGCTATCCTTGCCTTCTGTCGTCGGGCGCACCGGACAGTCCGGTGCACACCGGACAGTGTCCGGTGCCCGATTCATTTCCTTAATTGGCGAAGCCGACCGTTGCCGACCGTTGCAGATCTGGCGCACCGGACAGTCCGGTGCACACCGGACAGTCCGGTGCTTCCTTCCGACCGTTGGCACGGCCACGTGTCGCGCGCCGATCGCGCGGCCGACCGTTGGCCCGGCCGACCGTTGGCTCACCGGACAGTCCGGTGCACACCGGACAGTCCGGTGAATTTTAGCCGAAGTCGCCGGAGAAAAACCCGAGAGCGGCCTGTTCGGCCGAGGCAGCCTGGTGCACCGGACACTGTCCGGTGCACCACCGGACACTGTCCGGTGCACCACCGGACAGTCCGGTGCCCCAGACCGAAACAGTCCCTTGGCTGTACACAGCCAAGTCTTCTCTTATCTTCTTTTATCTGTTTCTAACACTTAGACAAATATATTAGTACACAAAACCAATGTACTAAGGCTTAGAAACATACCTTAACTTGTGATTTGCACTTTGGTCATCCATGAGCATATTTTCACATTTAAGCCCTTGTGTTTGCACTCAATCACCAAAATACTTAGAAATGGCCCAAGGGCACATTTCCCTTTCAGAGAGGCTCCAAGTTGTGGAGATTCCTCGCAAACAGGATTGAGAAAAAAAAGCAAGCAAAACACCGTGGTATTCAAGTGGGTCTTTGGACCGTTTGAGAGGGGTTGATTGCAACCCTTGTCCGTTGGGACGCCACAACGTGGAGTAGGCAAGCGTTGGTCTTGGCCGAACCACGGGATAACCACCGTGTCATCTCTGTGATTGATTTCTTGTGGTTATTGTGTTTTGACTCCTCTCTAGCCACTTGGCAATTATTGTGCTAACGATTAACCAAGTTTTGTGACTTAAGTTTTCAAGTTTCACAGGATCACCTATTCACCCCCCCCTCTAGGTGCTCTCACCTAGGATTTTCATGCAGAGGTAGAGTCCATGAATGGCCGCTTCAAACTTGTTGATGGAGCCCCGACCCATTATGGCGTTGTATGGGTATACCATGTCGACGATGTCGAAAGTGACCTGCTCGCTTCGTGCATTGGGTGCTACACCAAATGATAGGGGTAGCTCTATCTTGCCAACAAGGAAGGTGCCCTTGCCGCCGAAGCCATATAGGGGGTTGTCCGAAGGTTTGAGTAAGTTGTGGCTTATGCCCATGTGATCGAAGGCGTGCAGGAAGATAATATCAGCTTGGTTGCCGTTGTCGACTAGGACTTTATGGAGGTCCCAGCCTGCTACAATGCAGTTGATCACCATGGCGTTGACGTGAGAGGCGCTGCGCAAATCAACGTCTCTGGTGTCGAAGGTGAGTGGTACATGAGACCACCTTGTTTGTACCACTAGGCCGGTGAGGGCGACGTGGTTCACACTTCGGTAGTGGTCCCTTTTCTGCCGCTTCGTTTCGAAGTCCACGTTGGACCCTCTGGTGATCATGTGGATGACTCCGCGATATGATTGTTCGGCGAAATCTTCCTGCTTGGGTGCTTGGGGGTGGTTATGATGTTGTGGATTTGGGTGATGTGGAGGCGGAGGTGGTAGAACCTGCACTTCTTAACGGTGCTGGTACGTGTGGTTGGGTGGATGCTGGACTTGCTCGTTGTTGTAGTGTTGTTGTTGTTGGTGGTGGTATGTGTGTGTGACGACCCTCTGGTTGTCGGCTGGCTGTGCTCTAGACATTCTGTCCCTGGTGGCCTTTGTTTCTGGAAAATCTCTTGTTGGGTGCACGCAGTCCTCGCCATGAAACAGACAGTAGAATCTGCATGGCTACTTCGTCCGTCCTCGACCTCTCCCTTTGGTGCCATTGTCATGGCCTTGGGGAGGATATTCCTGACGGCGAGTAGTTTCTCCGGCTGGGTGCTGATTGGCTATGTTGTGCACCTGTTGGTGACTGCGGCTGTCCCGCCCGAAGTCTGGCTGCGAAGGCCTGGTCCAGGTTCTGCTAGACTGCGGAGTGTCCTTAGGCTTCCTTTGAGATTCAACCTTTCGTTGATGCAGCTCTTCGAACCTGGCATACTTCTCGAATAGTTGATATAGCTCTTGGAGATTTTTGGGTGGGTCCCTGATGCAGTGACTGTACAGGACGCCAGCCCGAAGGCCACTCATGGCGTAATGGATCGCGATGTGGTCGTCGACCGATGGCAGTTGCGACTTGAGGGTCAGGAATTTTCTGTAGTACTCGCAAAGGGTTTCCTTCTCTTGCTGCTTGCATAGGGATAACTCGGCCAGGGCGTCGGTATCAGGTAGGTACCCTTGAAAGTTGAGCAGGAACTTGTCGCGGAGTCCTTTCCAGGAGTCAATGGACAGTGGCGGTAACCTGGTGTACCAAGTCAAGGTCGGTCCTTCGAGCGCGATGATGAAAGATTTGGTCATTGTGGCGTCGTCCCCTCTGGACGACGTGACGGCAACCTGGTAGCTCATGATGTATTGTGACAGGTCAGTGCTGCCGTTGTATTTGGGGTAGGTGTCAGCCCTAAAGTTGGCAGGCCAAGGCGATGCTTGGAGTTGTGGAGCCAGGGGGCTTCGCTCATCGAGGTAGTTGATCCCTTGGAAAGCTGTGGCGTGTGGAATGAAGGGGCCACGCTGTGGTATGAATAGGTCTCCGGCTTGGACGCGCTGCTGGAGGGGTAGTCCATGCTGCAGATTGTACTGGCCCTCGCCCTGCATGAGCGCGATTTCTTGCTCTAGCTCTCGAGCTCTCTGCTCCTCGTCTTGTATCATCTGGCGCACCTTGGCCTGCACGGTGACACGTTGGCGCTTGGCCTCGATGATTTCTTTCTACTTTTGGAGGTTGTGGTTCTTGATGCATAGGGCCCGCAGCTGTAGCTAGTCTTCGGCTAAGATGTCGATAACTTCGCCGTCCTCTATTGCGTCTTCGCCCTCTAGTAGAGCGAAGCCTGGTGGTGGTGCTTGCGGTATGCCTCCGGAGCTGCAGGTGCGTAGGGTGCCTTCGAGGGTGGGATGGTCTTGGCACTGTCTTTTGCTGATAGCTTCATCTTCGAAGGCCTCTTGGGGGTGTTGTCCGCGAGGACCTTGACTTTTTTCTCCGCCAGTAGCGTGGCCTTCGCTGCTTCGTCGATGGATGGGGCTACCTTCAAACTAGCTCGCTTGGGGGCCATCGCAGGTTGTTTTTCGTAGCACAAACGGTGGGTGGCAAATGTTGGTACTTGCTCTCCTGGGCAAGTAGATCCAACGGGAAAGTGGAAAGAGTATTGGCAAAGTTTGTCGTGGGATGGCAAAAGCTTTGTTAATCTACCCCTTTGAGGGCACTGTACGGGGGTATTTATAGGCACTCGAGTGGCCACCCGTCCCTTGTCAAAGACGTTTATGCCCTCGAGTACTCGGTTTATCCCTAGAATATTCCCATGAGGGGAGGTTACAGACTGTCATTACAATAAAGGCCATTACAAATGCGGCCCGTAATACGCTTATCCTCGCGGGGCCCGTTATAGTGGCCCGAATCCCACATGGGCCTCCCGGGGCGGTGATGACGTGAGACTCGTAGACTTCGACAGAGCCTTCGTCTTGCAACGGAGAGGACGAAGGGGGACCGCGCCGGTCTTCATCCAACCGATGCCTTCGGCTTGCTCGGGTTTGTTCTATGGATGTAGTCTTCGTCGGAATGACGAGGCGACGAAGGCATCGAGCGAAGGGTAGCGTGTTCGCCTTCGCCCCAATAATAGCAATATGTTCAACAGTAGATGTAGAGAGTTTGCAAACATTTAATTCATCTATCTTAGATTTTAGCATGGCATTTTCATTTCTAAGACATGAAATGGAATCATTGCAAACACTTAATTCTTTAACCTTAGAAACCAAACTAGCATTTTCATTTCTAAGACTGGAAATTGAATCATTACAAGCATTTATCTTTTCAATCTTAGAAATTAAGCTAGCATTTTCATTCCTAAGGTTAGAAATACAATCATGGCAAATGCTAAGCTCTTTGGTTAGGTTTTCACATTTCTCTACTTCCTGAGCATAGACATTCTTCAACTTAACATGCTTTTTTGTTTTCTTTAATAAGGAATTCCTCTTGGCTATCCAAAAGTTCATCCTTCTCATGAATAGCTCCTATCAATTCATTTAGTTTTTCTTTTTGTTGCATGTTATGGTTGGCAAAAAGAGTAAGCAAATCATCTTCATCTTCACTAGAACTACCCTTATCACTAGATGTAGTATATTTGTGGGTGGTTCTAGATTGTACCTTCTTCTTTTTACCATCCTTTGCCATGAAGCACTTGTGGCCGACGTTGGGGAAAAGAAGTCCCTTGTTGACGGTGATGTTGGCGGCATCCTCGTCGGAGGAGTCGGTGGAGCTCTCATCGGAGTCCTTTCTCTTGTAGTACTTCTTCTTCTCCTTCTTCTTTCCCTTCTTGTCGTCGCCCCTATCACTATCACTAGACATTGGACATTTAGCAATAAAATAACCGAGCTTACCACATTTGTAGCACACCCTTTTGGAGCAGGGTTTGTGGTCTTTCCCCCTTCTTTGCTTGAGGATTTGGCGAAAGCTCTTGATGATGAGCGTCATCTCCTCATTGTCGAGCTTGGAGGCGTCGATTGGAAGCCTACTTGATGTAGACACTTCTTTCTTTTCTTCCGTCGCTTTGAATGCGACAGGTTGCACCTCGGGTGTGGAGGTGCCGCCTTGCTCCAAGTCGACGATGTGTTTGGAGCCTTTGATCATTAGTTCAAAGCTCACAAACTTTCCTAGTACTTCCTCAGGAGACATTAATTTGTATCTAGGATCCCCACGAATTAGTTGTACTTGAGTAGGATTGCGAAAAACAAGGGATCTTAGAATAACCTTGACCATCTCATAGTCATCCCATTTAGTGCTCCCGAGGTTGAGCACTTGGTTGACCAAGGTCTTGAGCCGATTGTACATTGCTTGTGGCTCCTCTCCTTGGTTGAGGACGAATCGACCGAGCTCCCCCTCGATCGTCTCCCGCTTGATGATCTTGGTCACCTCATCTCCTTCGTGCGCGGTCTTTAGGACGTCCCAAATCTCCTTGGCACTTTTTAACCCTTGCACCTTATTATACTCCCCTCGACACAAGGAGGCAAGGAGTATAGTTGTGGCTTGGGAGATAAAGTGCCTAATTTGGGCGACCTCGTCCGAGTCGTAGCCCTCCTCCCCCATCGTAGGTACCTGCGCTCCAAATTCAACAATGTCCCAAATGCTTGCATGGAGTGAGGTTAGGTGATGCCTCATTTTATCACTCCACATACAATAATCTTCACCATCAAAATATGGTGGTTTGCCTAATGGAATGGAGAGTAGAGGAGCACGCTTAGAGATACGGGGATAACGAAGTGGCATCTTACTATACTTCTTGCGCTCATGGCGCTTAGAGGTGACGGACGCGGCATTGGAGCCGGATGTGGAGGGCGACGATGAGTCAGTCTCGTAGTAGACCACTTTCTTCATCTTTTTCTTCTTGTTGCCACTCCGATGCGACTTGATGTGAGGAGGGATCCCTCATTTCCTTTGGTGCCAGACTCCCTTGATGGAGCCTTCCCGTGGCTTGTGGCCTTCTCGCCGGTTTCCATCTCCCTCTTGGCGGATCCTCCCGACATCACTATGAGTTGTTAGACTTTAATGAAGCACCAGGCTCCGATACCAATTGAAAGTCGCCTAGAGGGGGTGAATAGGAGGAATCTAAAAATTACAAACTTAAGCACACACTACAAGCCGAGGTTAGCGTTAGAAATGAATTCGAGTCTGAGAGAGAGGGAAAACAAATCAACCAACAAATAAAGCGGATGAACGCGGTGATTTGTTTTACCGAGGTTCGGTTCTAAAGAACCTAGTCCCCGTTGAGGTGGTCACAAAGACCGGGTCTCTTTCAACCCTTTTCCTCTCTCAAACGGTCACTTAGACCGAGTGAGCTTTCTTCTTTACTTCTCACGGGTCACTTAGACCGTCGCAAGGACCACCACACAATTGGTGTCTCTTGCCTTGCTTACAAAGCACTTGAGAGTTACAAGGAAAATAAAAGAAAGCCAACCAAGCAAACAAGAGCAACAAGAAACACAGGTGATCCTCTCACAAGCCCTAATGCGCTAGAGTTGAATTTGGGACTTTGAGTGGATCGATCGCTTTGATTTGTGTCTTGGAGTGAAGTCTATTGCTCTTGTATTGAATGCAATGTGTGGAATGCTTGGATGGTTGGAGTGGTGTGGTTGGGGGGTATTTATAGCCCTCAACCACCAAACAACCATTGGGGGTGGCTGTTGTCGATGGGCGCACCAGACAGTCCGGTGCGCCACTGGACACTGTCCGGTGCGCCAGCCACGTCACCCAACCGTTAGGGTTCGGGAGCTTCTGACCGTTGGAGGCTTTGACCTCCAGTGGCACCGGACAGGCACTATTCAATGTCCGGTGCGCCTCTGACGACTGCTCTGACTTCTGTGTGCACTGTTCGTGCACTGTAGCGTTGCAGGGTGTCCGTTGCAGTTGACCGTTGCGCTGGATAGCCATTACTCCGCTGGTGCACCGGACAGTCCGGTGGCACACCGGGTAGTCCGGTGAATTATAGCGGAGCACGCTAGCGAAAACCCGAGAGTGGCTAGTTTGGGATTATACGGTCCTGGTGCATCGGACACTGTCCGGTGGCACACCGGACAGTCCGGTGTGCTAGACCAGGGCACACTCGGTTTCTTGCTCCTTTGTATTTGAACCCTTTCTTCAATCTTTTATTGGTTTGTGTTGAACCTTTATGCACCTGTAGATCATATACTCTAGAGCAAACTAGTTAGTCCAATATTTGTGTTGGGCATTCAATCACCAAAATTAATACTAGGAAAAGGTTAACCCTATTTCCCTTTCAAATACCTATTGAGCCAAATTGCTTGGGGTCCATTTTCCTTACAGTGGCCTTCTTCGTTCGTCCCCTTCATGGTTGACACAAACCGAGTCAGTGTCGGTCCTAAGGGACTTAAAGGGGAGAATGGTAATGGTTGCGTCATTACCTCAAGAATTCGTGTGCAGCCCATAGAAGAGGTAGTAGTAGTACTCCCTTTCGCTTGCAATTGCGCATCGACAGATTTTTCGAAGGAGTCTTGGTTTTCTTCTTTTCGGGGCCCGAAGATGGCTCTTTGCCGCCCTCTGACTCATCATCCTTTGTAGCCACATCTGTAGTTTTTCTTCGAAGCTTTCCTGATACCTTTAGAAACCCTTTTCCTTTTCCACAGTTTTAGTGTTAATAGCTGGATCTTCATAGTCTGGGTACTCAAAACTAATGACATTCATGACTCTATTGAGCTAAAGCTTCCCCCGGCTTCCAAAGATAGATGACATATCTTCGTGCTCCCTAGTAAGATAATTTACACATATCTCATTACACTTTTCCTTTATCAACCTATGCCATCCAACCGAAGGAGCCTTGTATGAAGATTGTTCCATAAAACCAAAAGCTAGTGTAACAGGTTCTCCATCTTTTGACTTCACCTCCTTCCTTTGTAATATTGAGCCTTGTACGAAGAAGCTTTCATGCGACGAAGGCCAGGATCTGCGCTGCGGAGAAAGGAGAAAATACAATGTTGCCCTGATGTAATTTATAAATAATGTGTGTAAAGCCTTGAGGGGTATGATTGTAATTTTTGTATAAAAGTGATTTGTCTTTCCTATAAATAGATGAACATTGTCATGTATAAGGTACCTTTTTAAGGGCCAAAGCTTCGTGTTGCTTAGACTTCGAAGAACCTTCGTGTCACCTTGTGTTAAGGAGCCGAAGGTATGCTTGTAAACTCATTTGACATAAAGGAAGATTGAATAAAAATGCTAAAGCACATGAGATGAGTTTCACACAACGCTTTACATTGTCTTTTCATATTGTTTCATTCACATTTTCTTTTGAAGACCTTCATCCTTCGCACCAACACTTCGAAGAAGTGTTAAACCAAAGGACGAAGGTCACAATATTTAACTTGTGTTGCCTTGATCTTCGATACCTTCAGGGGATTGAAATCAAGTACCAACATTTACCGAGGTTCAACTTTGAAGAGCTTACGTCCCCGTTGTGGTGTCCCAAAGGACGAGAGTTGCACCCAACCCTTCTCAAGTGATATAAAGATCAAACTTGAGACCACAATTTTCTCTTATATCAGTTTCCGTACAGAGATCTCCATAGATCAGAGTATCTTGCTAGCCATACACAAGTTGATGGGAGCTTGATATCCAATGAATGCAAGAGGGAGAAAGAAAGCACACACAAGAGCACAATCACAACACCAAAATATCGAAGAATACAGGCACAAAACTGAACCAAAGCTCTCTCTCGCAAATACTGGCACTTGGATCACTTTAATGTGCATCACTGATGCTTGGAATGAAAGCCTATGATCTTGTGTGAATTGGTGTGTTAAGGGGGCTCGTTTTGGTGTATATTTATAGCCCCAAACTCTCAAATAGCCATTGGAAAGAGCATGCATAGATCTGTTTTCTATTAGCGCACTGGACTAGTCCTCGGGCCACGTCGCGGTAACTGTTGCGGTAGTGGAGACTAGGTACTGAGCAGTTAATTGTGGTATGGCTGCATCTCGGGCTATGCGCACTTCATCTGACCCCTGGGCCTTTTGTTCGATTCACCCAACCCCTGTTTGTTTCCATTTCGTCCGACCTTTGAGAGATTCAGTCTTACCCTAGGGTTCGGCCTTCGGACGAGACGGAGATTTTCTCGTAAGATCGACTGTGACTTTTTAGAATGTTCTTATTTCTTATGACCCGTGGGTCTAGGATTTTTAACACCGACACCCCACGGTTAATTCATGGCGTTCACCGCGCTTCTGCACGACCGACCTTCTACGACGGTTTGGCATATTCTATCTCGAGTCGGATAACGACTATATGCAAACGTGTGATATCTTTTCTATCTTAAAATTGACTTTATAAATAATATTGTTTATAGAATAAAATAATAAAATCAATATTTTAAATAATTATATGTATTATCTGCGGATCACAATTCCTAATATACCCGCTCCCATATGTCACGACTCACGACCCTCGCGCCTTCGCGAGTCTCTCTCTTTCTCTCGAGTCTCGACACACCACAGCGGAAGCGGCTCGACTCGCTGAGTGACAAGACGCGACGCGACGCCAAGCCAAGACCAAATTACCAAACCCTACCCCTTCGCCGCGACCGCGATCCCCCACATCGTTGGCGATGAGCTCCTCCTCCAACAGCGGGAAGAAGCCGGCGCCCGCCGGCGGCCGCGGGGGGCCCACCATCCGCACGCTCGCCGACATAAACCGTGGCCCTGCCGGTTTCCCAGGTGCCGGAGGCGGCAGCAGCGATGACGACGAGCCCCAGGAGTACTACACCGGCGGCGAGAAGAGGTATATCTCAGCCTCTCTCGGGGGCCTGTGTTTCCTGATTGACTTTGCTGGGATTTTCCTGCGATCGTGCGTACGGGCATCGTAACCGCTGCCTCCTAGTTTTGTGGTCTAGTTAGGTCGTCTGGTTAGAGTGATAAGCGGCTTCAGCCTTCAGGATGAAGTCTCTGATCCTCTGAACTTTACGGTCTTTCGTGTGTTACTTTTGCGCGGATTTGACTTTGTTTTCCATGTGAGCTGTGCTATATAGGGCAACCGTGACTTCTGTAGATGTGGTATGAGCGATAGCAGTACCGTCTCATGCTCCCAAGTTGCAACTTATAAAAAATTTGTCTGTTTTTTATTCTTCAGAAGAACTATGCACTGTTAGCCTACCCTTGGCGTGCTTTGGGAAGTGAGCCTGCTTATAGATTTTGGACCACAGGATATTTCTTTCTCCGCACACGTATCATGTGAAATTGCGAGTGATCTGAACTAGAGCTGTTTCTGCATTGAACTGACAATGCTAAATTAATACAACTGCTACAGAATAAAAACAATTGAGTTCAAACTTGGGGCACATATGCTGACTGAAATTGAACGGAGAATTGTCCAAGCCCTTTGGTGCATTAAATTGTACATACACCTCAAATCATGACGATGCAAATTTGGTCACATGAAGACGTGCCATTCAAATATTATTATCTTTAACCCATAATGTTCTTATCCTTATTGCTCTTAAATTGCATTGTGCTTTGTGTGAGGAGTAATAAGCATCTGATGCAGTTAGTATAGTTAGTAGCATGATTAAATCACGCAACAGAGGAAATATGTATTTATGGGACATATTGCTTGTTATTTAAATTTTGGTGTAGCTTGCGCACAAATACAATTATATGGAAGAAAAGCACGTCATTCCTCTGGCATTGCTAGAATGGCTTTGGGTATATCAGATGCCAGTTCGAGTGTGTGCTTTTAGGCCTTGCTCGAGAGTGTTTCCTCTTGTGCCTTGGTTATCCGAACTAGAAATGCCAGGACAATTGGGGAAGGGTCCCTCGGGCGGGATACGAGATGACGAAATGTGTATGACGAATTGTCTATTCGAGAAAGGCGCTGACTACAGCTCATTCCTTGGATGCACCATAGGCCTGGTGCTAGAATCAGGTACCGTCATAACAACAACGACAACAACAACAAAGCATGTTAGTTAGTCCCAAGCAAGTTGGAAGGCTCGAGTTGAAACCCAACAAAAGCCACAAGTCAAGGTTCAATAACTCATAGGTGTGTTGCTAGAATCTGATACCGTTGACGGTATTTTTGATCTGGTTGGCACTCTTAGGTGTATTGCTGGAGGAGGGTTCTTATGTGGGAGTAAAAAGGAAGGCAAATCCCAAGAGGAACAACAACTTGTGAGCTTATTTTTGGCTTCAGATTGACTATGAAATGAAGGGCTATCGAATAGAAAGTAATGTTCATAGTTAATACTCCGCGTAAAAGTGTTTTTTTTTTTACTTTGAATGACAAGGAAATATGTTGTAGCTTTACGGTCCATTACTTGCCTTATTTTCGAAGGCATCTTGTTCCATTTTTTGGACCGCGCTTTATTTCATCTAGATTTTATGCAAAACATGGACATGATCTCCTGATCGTTTAGCTCAATATTTGGCTTTACAGAGAATCTCCACAAATTTATAGGGGATTTAAGTTTGTAACTTGACCTTGTGCCTTTTTGTTTGTTGCATGAGTAATTTGATATTTATCTTTGTAATGTCCAGTGGAATGCTTGTTCAAGATCCAACAAGAAGAAATGACGTGGATGCAATATTTGAACAAGCAAGACAGGCGGGCGCTATCCATGGAATGCCCCCTTTTCTTGGTGGCGAGTCTTCCAGCTCTAGGAGCTTTACTGGGACTGGCCGACTTCTTACAGGGGAGACAGTACCATCTGCTGCACCTCAGGAACCAGTACCAATTCGAATACGCCACAATATACATTTGTGGAACAATGGCTTTACTGTGGATGATGGTCCACTGAGATACTACGATGATCCTGAAAATGAAGAGTTCCTTGAGGTGATCTTTTTTCATGATATTTGTGAATGATTTGATCTATTCCAAAAGGGGCAAACCCAGTGCCGGAGGCACCCACATGAGTGAGGTCTAGGGAAGGGATAAACCGAGGAAAGCCTTCCCCTCACAAATGCAGAGAGACTGCTTCGACCCCGTGGCCTGGTGACTTATTGAGACAGCTCTCACCACTGCATTAGACCTGCTCTTCCGATTTGATCTATTGCAATTTCCATGTATTCTCTCTTTTCTCAACAATATAATGTTTAGCAATTTGGGCCATCGATGTTTAGAAATTTTGGTCACTTTAAGTAGGGGGGGGGGTGGTGTTGGTACTCAACTATTATTTTAATTATACTGCGTGTTGTTCTGCAGATGACTATTGAACAGTAATCCAATGTTTTTAAATTGTCTAGTTGCCTTAGGGGTGATAAAGTCGACTAGGATGACTAGTCTATGACTAGGGCAACTAGTCGCCCCTAGTTGGCAGTTAGTCGTCCTACCTTCTCGGCCGATATATATATAAGGTGCAGTGTCTAATTGCATGTTGTATAGCACTGTAGCAGTATAATAGCACACAATTTAGAATGATGGTCAATTGCTAGTGCTTGTTTAGGAATTTTAATGGGTAATAAAGGTGTTATTGTTGGCTGTCCCACTCCCAAGCTTGTGGAGTTGCAGCTTTTGTACCTGAAACAAAATGAGTAAGAAGTGGCAGTGCAGCAACCAAGCAATGAAGGAAAAAAAGATAATGATATGACCAAGCAGCCAAGTAAAGATGGATTAAAGCATATGACCAAGCAGGCAACGGCCAAATAAATTGGTCTACAACTCCAGATTACGTAATTGAACCATATCAAAGTCTGGAACAGCAAGAGTTCAAATGCATCTAAATGACAAAGAGAATAGGATATTCATAAATTTCAGATTTGAAGCATCTACTAAACAAGTAGATCATCATCCAATTGGAAGCCTTCTCTTCCATCTCTAGCTGCTACTGCAGTAGATGAACCAGCTGCAATAGGTGCGTCTTCTTCCATTTCCTCATCAGAATCATATTCTCCTCCACGTGTTGCTGGTTCATCTTCCTTCATCTCCTCAGTGTTCTCTTCAACAATATCTAGAACTGCAACCATAGTATTCCTTGCACACTTTCTTCTAGTGTATGTTTGGCTAACAGTAGCACCAACAGAGGTAGCACGAGCATCAGCAGCCCTTGGCATATTCGTCCCCTTAGATGTTGAGTTGCACCAAGAGCTTCATCAACAGCCTCCCAAATGG
This sequence comes from Zea mays, assembly GCF_902167145.1. NCBI lineage: Eukaryota > Viridiplantae > Streptophyta > Magnoliopsida > Poales > Poaceae > Zea > Zea mays. The sequence continues at coordinate 42,622,684 of NC_050097.1, read as the reverse complement.
ATTTTTCATTAGCTGAGATATTTGGGTTGCAATCATGGTTGTCACGGCACTCCGGCGTGGCGAGTCGCCTCCGGGACGCCTCGACGCCTAGGCGTCCGCCTAGGCGATACTTAGGCAACAGTAGCAGACTAGCTGTAGCTCGTGTCAATCCACCCATCGGACATGAATGTGCAACCATACTCCTTCCAAGCATCCTCATGCTTCTTCTTAAGTTCTGTTGTCATGTTTCTTCCTTCCTTGCTTTACTTTTGTCCCAGAACTTGGTGTTGGGTTTGCCTCTTGTAGTCTTGTGCATCTTTTTGCTGCCCCTGCTTCTCTTTTTCACCTCTTCCTCTCCATTTTCCAATTGCGCTATCAGTCTTCACATTCCTTGCATTTTTCTTCAAGTAAGCTGCTTACTCTTTTCTAACAATCTTAGGTGCTTTTGGGCACTTCACTACATCACCAAAACCCCTAGCATTGTGTTGTTTGAACCTTTTGATTCCTGCAGGGACGATCTTCTTGCAAAAAGTGCATCGAATCATCTCCTTTGCAGGATCTGGCCGGAATCCATACTTCCATCGTGGGTCTGAAGACTCTTAGGATCCTTACCCATCTGTGTCATTTCCGTCTGCAGCGCAACTATGGTCTTCTCCGGGCCTAGGCCAAAATTCCTAAGAGTTCAGCCTTAGATCCCGTGCCATCACACATCGAGTTAGTCTCTAGCCACCTTTGTCGGACGACTAGTTGTGATTAATCGTTGACTAGTTGGATTACTAGGTTTGTAGTCGACCTGAGCGTGTCGGCCTTATCGAGTCCATAGGACCGATAAAGCCAATTAATAGTGACTAGTCAGATGGCTTGAAAACATTGCAGTAATCACTTTGTTATGCTTGTACTGCTCATCTCTCATCCTGTCATTTGCATTTTATTGTGGTAGGTTGGACTATTTGCCATTCAGATGTTCTAGAACATTTTGGTTGATGACTTGATTAGTGAGTTATCATGTTCAAATTGCCAATCACTCTGTTCCAGAATAGTAGACATTTTAGGACCTATCACAGATACCAATGCTCAAGGCAAAAGACCTTAGTAGTTCACTAGTTTGTACCCTTAGAAATAGAGAGATGTAACAGGAAAAGAAAAAAAAAGGTGTATTGGGGCGAAGAGAAAGGCACATTGAAAAAGTAAGAATGGCAACTATTTTTGGACAAAATTTGAATGCTATAAGGTCAATTATTTTGGGACGGAAAAAGTATGTTACTTCAATTGGTTCTCCACTCCTGGAAGTCAAAACTTGACTCTATTAAAACTTGAGGCAGATTTCAACTTTACTGTGCCATATTGCTATCTCTTGTGCTAGAAAATCATGAACTGATCTGTCGACATCCTATGGTTCTCTATAATCTTTGTTTTCATAACAGCGCATGTCTTAAAGACTGCATGCTAATAGTGTTGGGCTGTTTGTTTTGTTCTCTCATACATAAAGATTCGTCAACCTGTTAAGCTCGTAGTTAAGTATGGTTCAGGGCGTCACATTATTTTTTTAATGGGACATGTAAACATGAATAATCGAATGCCTTCATCGTTCTCACACTAGTTGTATGTCGTTTCGGTTTTTTTCAGAGCCTTAAGATGTCAAAGTGCCCCAAGGAGCTGGTGCCTACTGATGGAGAACATGTTGATGTGTCTGTTATTAAAAGGATGGAAGATTACCGGGTGAGCCCTCAACCTTTTATCCTTTGCATATGGGCATATGCCTGTATTCTCATTGTTTAGCCATACCTTGATTCCTGTACTCATAAGTCCTTTCTGGTTTTGTTCATGTAGGAACCTGTAAGGCCTCAATCAGCTTTCCAGGGTGTTGGAAGAACCCTTGGTGGTGGACCTTCCCCAGATGAGAGTGCAACACCTGCTCCTGCACCAGCGGCCCCTGCTGCTTCGAGGTCCGCTGGCATAGTCGTGGATGACTCCCAGCCATTTACATCCATACAGCTGAGGCTGGCTGACGGCACTCGCATGGTCGCCCGGTTCAACATGCACCACACCGTGGGAGACATCAGGTCCTTCATCGACGCATCTCGGCCTGGAACCGCAAGGCCGTATCAGCTGCAGACAGGTTTCCCACCCAAGCAGCTGGCTGACCCAACGCAGACCGTGGTGCAAGCTGGGCTGGCAAACTCGGTTATCATGCAGAAGATGTAATGTTTCGACAACATGGGTAACTAGGATGCATCGTACTGCATCTTTTGAGAACTGTCTTATTGTGGTTGACATACTGCTCTGGTGCGTCATTCATGGTCTTAATAGTTTATAGTTCATCTATGAACTGAATTATGCTTTCTGATTTACAGCAGATACTGAAGTGTCGATTTAACGTTTATGCATGTCTGGATATAATCAACCATTGTTGCTTGCATCACTATTTTCATTTTTCACGTTATGGTGTTATTATTTTTCGTGTTGCCATGACCGTTTTCATTGCAAGTTGAAGCGCGACCTGCAAGTTGCAAGATAACTACTCTGTTTCTGCAGTAATTCGGGTACAAAACTCATGTGAGATAACAGGAAAGGTGTCACCATTCCGTCTAGTCCTTCGAACTTTCGAAGTGAAAACGTTCGAGTCACCCGCCTCCCAAAATCGCCTCCATCTCCCCTTAGAATCGAGCCATCGGCAATTTTAAGTATTGCTACTAGGACCATAAATAATAGACACAGATATGGATATAACAACAGACAATCAAAATTGAGAGTTACATTGTTATTTGCATTTGTGAGCTTCGTCATTAGAACCACAAATCATAGACACAAATATCGATGATATAACAACGGATAACCAAAATTGACAATATAACAACGGACAACTAAAATTGACAGCCGCAAAATCACAAATTTCTCCTCAGAATCCCCTGCTCCTCCCTCCCAAATCCTCCGGGAACAAACCATTCGTGCGGCTCCGATTCACCCCTGCAACTGCAGCTTAGGCCCTGTTTGGAAGTGTAGTATTTTTGCAGTTTTGAAACAATACTATGGTATTTGGTGATACTGTAGTATTATAACTCAAAAGGTGTTTGGTTTGTGCAGGCAAAACACAGTTTTAAATACCATGGTTTACCCAAAACCGTGGTATTTTTGGAGTTTTCGAAACTCCACTCCGGACCTCAGTTTTCTTCTCTTCTCTCTACATATACTTTGTTTTTCCAATGGAACCAAACATATCTCGGTTTTAAGCAATACTGTGGTTTTACTGTGGTAAAGTAATACCATAGTATTTGTGTCATGTACAATTGTAAACTGTGGTATCTCAAAATTACAGTATTTCAAAACCGCATTTCTAAACAGGCCCTTAGAAGGTGACGTCGCCGTCGCCGCATTCGCGCCGCCCTGAACGGAATCCAGGCGCGTCTCCTCCCCCTCCCCGTCTTACCCTACTCTCGTCAGCACCTCCTTCCTGTTCTCTTGTAGTCTTCCTGCAATCCTGCTTGACATCGGAGGCTGCTCCCCTCTCCGATCCGCGGCGACGGCTCCCCTCCCGATCCGGTAGCCCCCGGCCCTGCTCGTTCCTGACAGCTGCTATATCCTTTTCGACCTTCGGCGCCCTGTTCAGCCTCGACTCGGCCATCACCGCGCTCATCCTCGGCGCCGCCACAGCCGCTACACTGCCTCCCGCGCCACTGTTGGAGACTTGAAGCACAACGATTTCTTTGTTTGGCCACTGTTGGAGCCAAACACGAGACTACGAGAGTAGTCATGCTGTCCCTGTCACCGCTCTCGCACCTCCAGCGTCGCCTCCTCGCCGCAGACCCAAAGTTCCTTGCTCCGCCCCTTTTCCGCTCATTCTCCCGCGCCACCGCACCGGCAGCACGCAAGCCGACCACCGCCGTGGCTGTCCTCTGGGACCTGGCCGCTTCCCACCCGCCCTCTACTCTCCCGCTCTACGACGCCGCGGTGCGCCTCCACCTCGCCGCCACCTCCTTCGGCCGCCCCCGCCTGTCCATGGCCTTCCTCCATCCGTCCCACCGCCTGCCCGCCCCCGCCGCGTCCGCCGCCACGACCCACCTCTGCCGCGTCTGCGGCCGTCGCTTCCGCGCTCGCGACGCGCTGCTTCGCCACTTCGACGCCATCCACGCCCGCGAGCACGCCAAGCGCCTCGCCCGCATCGACTCCGCCCGCGGCGGCCGCCGCGTGCACCTCGCCGCCGCGCTGTCCCTCAAGCTCTCCAAGTACGAGAAGGCCGCGCGCGAGCTCACCGCGGGCGCGGGCACCGCTTCCCCGTCCGACGAGATCGGGCGCGCCGGCGTCCGCGTTGAGCTCTCCCGGACCCCGGCGGCATCCCTCCGGGAGCACGCGCAGCTGGTGCTCGACGAAGGGTCCGCGCGGTGCCTGATGCTCGTCTCGGGCCACGAGGAGCTTGCCTCGCTGCTGCGGGTGGCGAGGGAGAGGGGAGTGCGGTCGGTGGTCGTCGGCGGTGAGTCCGGGCTGGCGAGGTGGGCGGACGTCGGGTTCAGCTGGGCGGAGGTGATCGCCGGGAAGGCTAGGTGTGCCGCGCCGTCCGTGTCCGGAAAGTGGCGGGATTTGGACGTGCTTAAGGGGCTGGAGTGGAGGTACGAAGACGACGATGACGAGGAAGAGATTGTGTTCGAGGACGGTGACGGCGATGGGGTCGACGAGCTGGCACGGAAAGGCAAGGGGAAGCCGTGGTGGAAGCTGGACTCTGGCGACGAGGACTCCAGCGCTGGTTGAACTAGACGATGATTATTTGCACATAATAATATGTTTGCTCGTTTCGTTTGCCATACGTTTTTGGTTCTTCGAAAGAAAAGCATGGACCATGACATTCCGGTGGTTTCATGAGATCATGGAAGTGTAGTAAGATTTGCTCGTAATGTTGTGGTTTGCTCTAATGATCTTGTGGCCAGCAATTGCGAGAAGCAAATCTGTCTCAGAGCTTGTTCTCTCGTCTCAAGCTTATACAACGTGTCGCATCCAAATGAGTGCGAGCACTCGCCTCGCCCCAACGTGCTGTCACAGACCCCATTAGCTGGAGAACAAGAAGAAAAAGGCGCCCAAAATTTGAATGAAGCAGAATTTGAATGAAGGACTGGTGGTGGATAGGACTGGACGTCAAGTGAAGCCCAACCATTTATTCTGTAGGCCAGACTGGGTGAAGTAGCCAGGCCCAGTGGCTGCTCCGTGGTGGTATTTTGTGTTAAGAAATCTTTCTTGGGTCAGGAAGGCGGAAGGCCCATGTGGCCCATATGGCTGAAACCCTAGTTTTGTCTATAAATAGAGAGGAGATCCCCATATCATGTAACCTTTAGAGAGCAGCACCATATAGTAACAAAGAATCAGTTCCTCTCTACACTCTTGTCTCCTTGTGTTCTACTATTATTTAGTTAAGCAGCCCTTGGACTACACTCGGTAGCAAGGGGTTCTTAACACGTTATCACGCACGTGGCTCTAAAACGGAGATCGAGCAAAGATTTTATCGCCGACACGAAGTCGATGGGGTGCACACATGATTGCTGCTGACTTTAAATCGCCGACACACACGTCGATCAATCATGTGTGATACATACGTTTATTTTCCTGCATCATTAAAAAACAACAACAGTAGTAAAGCTAGCGTCGGCGTAGCCGCCGCACTAGCACGCAGGCAAGCAAGCAACAGCCGTCGTAGCACTGGCCTCACCGCTGCCTCACGAAGGTGCACGAGCAAGTGGGGGCCACCGTCTCACTGCTGACGAGTGTGGGCGAGCGAGCGCCATCGTCTCGCCGCTACCACACGAAGGCGCGCGGGCGAGCAGCTGCGGCCGCCTTGTTGCTGCCGAGCGGGCACCGCCTTGTCCCTGCCGAGCACGGGTGAGCAACCACCGCCACCCGGCTACTGCCAAGCGCGTGGGCGCCGCCATGCGCGAGCGCCGCTGCCTCGCTGCTCGAGCGCGTGGCCGCCCCAGCCCTCTGAGCTCCACCGCTTGAATAGAGAATAGTAAAGGGTTGGAGAGAGAAAAAAGGGGAGAAAGGCTCCTACGCTTCCAAGCACGCAAGGTGCAGCATGCGCGTGACATTATTGCTCATTACACGCATGCGACCCAAAGCGTTTAAGTGCATGCACGATACTAGTAAATGGTAAAGCATTTTCATTCTTTCTATTTGTTTTTACCTTCAGAAAGTTAGTCCTGAAATAATATGAAGTTAAAACACTACAAGTTACCTTCTTGTGCATTTAAATTTATATAGTGCGTCATTTATTTTAAGCTTTTGTTTTGTTTTTTTACAATTATTTATTTGATTCTCTCAAATGATTACAAGAAGTAATCTAATTATAAAATTTATCACATGTAGATGACTGGTATTGTGAGCCGTGAATTCGAGGTGTTGGCCCCGCATGGTCAAAACTACCTCACGTGGGCATCTGATGTGCAAATTGTGCTTGGGGGCAAGAAGCTCAAAGTTGCAATCGGACTTGGCCAAAAAGATGAAGTGGCTACTGACGAGCAAAATGACCGAGCATTGCACTTTCTCCGGCATCATCTCTCGCCTACACTCAAGAATGAGTACATGTCAGAGAGAAAGGCAAGCAACCTCTAGAATGCATTGCAACAACGTTTTGAGAGGTTAAAGTACACAGTCTTGCCCCAAGCACAGCAAGACTGGGCTCGCCTTATATATGCCGACTTTAAAACTGTGGGAGAATACAATGCAGCATTGCACCGAATATGCACCAAATTATCTCTTTGTGGTAAGGTGATAACATATGAGGAAAAGATTGAAAAAAACCTTATCTACCTTCCACCCAAGCGCCATCCAATCAACTCGCAACTATCGACAAGACGCATACAAGCAGTATAGCGATCTTATCGATATAATGCAAGTAAATGAGGCACAAGATGATGCTTTGAAGACGAACTTCAATGCTTATCCAAATGGAAAGGGCATTAGCACTGAAGTTAATGTCGCCTCATACAAGATAAGAAAGCCTATCCAGAGAAAGAGAGGCAAGCATGGTGCTGGCAAGGGAAAGAAAGAAACCACAGTCAATCCCATCAATGCTCACGGAAAGAAAACAAGCAAAGAGAAGCCACAACATAAGCCATACGGACTTCAAGACCAAACATGCTACAAATGTGGCGTGTGGGGACATTGGTCCAAAATATGCCAGTCACCAAAGCATGTCATAGAAGCATACAAGGCAAAGAACATACCCAAACAGAAACCTGAGGCACACTTCACCATGGCAACCAACAATGAAGCCATGGAAGAAGACCCTACGCTTGAAGCATCTGGCATGCCTCTTGATCTTGCAGGTGCTGTGAAGATGATTGCCACCGAAGAGAACACCTCCATAGCTCTAGTGGAGGCTGACACCGATGCCTTCCTTGATTCCATTTGAGTGCTTGCATGCACATTTATTTTTCAGAGTTTGAAAAAAACATAATTATGGTCTATAAGCTCTATAAGAGCATTATCTTTATTTCATGAATGTTGAACTATTTGTTGGCGTTTCGACCCCGGGGGGTCCCTGGACCGACGAGTAAATTGTCGCTGCGTGTCCCAGCCCAGATGGGTTGGCGCGAGACAGAACACAAAGGGGGGAGAAACAGTAAGGGGAAACTGTGGCCTTCGTGTTGTCCTGCGCCCAGGGCGGATGCGCTTGCAGTAGGGGGTTACAAGCGTTCGCGTGGGAGAGAGAGAGAGAGAGAGCCTTGTGCGTCGGCCCGTTCTCCCGCGCGGCCAACCTTCTCGTACGAGAGCCCTGGACCTTCCTTTTATAGGCGTAAGGAAAGGGCCCAAGTGTACAATGGGGGGTGTAGCAATGTGCTAACATGTCTAGCAGAGAGGAGCCAGAGCCCTAAGTACATGTCGTCATGGCTGTCGGAGAGGTTTTGGTGCCCTGTTCATGTGATGTCGTGGCCGTCGGAGGAGCGCTTGAGCCCTATGGAAGTACAGCTGTCGGGGCTGTCGGATCCTTGCTGACGTATCCTTGCTTCCGTAAGGGGCTGAGAGCCGCCGTCGTAATGGAGCACGCGGGGTGTCATCATTACTTGTTTACCGGGGCGGACCAGATGGGACGCCGGTCTTGTTCCCCGCAGCATGAGCTAGCTAGGGGTAGGGTAATGATGGCCCCCCTGTGACGTGGTCGGTCCGAGCCCGAGGTCGGGCGAGGCGGAGACCGTCGTCCGAGGTCGAGGCTGAGTCCGAGCCCTGGGGTCGGGCGAGGCGGAGACCGTCGTTCGAGGTCGAGGTTGAGTCCGAGCCCTGGGGTCGGGCGAGGCGGAGTCCGTCGTCCGAGGTTGAGGTTGAGTCCGAGCCCTGGGGTCGGGCGAGGCGGAGTCCGTCGTCCGAGGTCGAGGTTGAGTCCGAGCCCTGGGGTCGAGCGAGGCGGAGTCCGTCGTCTGAGGTCGAGGTTGAGTCCGAGCCCCGGGGGTCAGGCGAGGCGGAGCTTCCTATGGCGCCTGAGGTCGGTCTTGGCGGCTGTCAGCCTCACTCTGTCGAGTGGCACAGCAGTCGGAGCAGGGCAGGCGGCGCTGTTTTCCTGTCAGGTCGGTCAGTGGAGCGGCAAAGTGACTGTGGTCACTTTGGCCCTGTCGACTGAGGAGCGCGCGTCAGGATAAGGTGTCAGTCGATCCTTGCATTAAATGCTCCTGCGATACGGTCGGTTGGTGTGGCGATCTGGCCAAGGTTGCTTCTCCGCGAAGCCTGGGCCTCGGGCGAGCCTAAGGTGCGTCCATTGCTTGAGGGGACCCTCGGGCGAGACGTGAATCCTCCTGGGTCGGCTGCCTTTGCCCGAGGCTGGGCTCGGACGAGGCAAGACTGTGTCCCTTGAGTCGACGGAGCCTTGACCTGAATCGCGCCCATCAGGCCTTTGCAGCTTTGTGCTGATGGGGGTTACCAGCTGAGATTAGGAGTCTTGGGGGTACCCCTAATTATGGTCCCCGATAGTAGCCCCCGAGCCTCGAAGGGAGTGTTGGTACTCGCTTGGAGGCTTTTGTCGCACTTTTTTGCAAGGGGATCGGCCTTTCTCGGTTGCGTTTCGTTCCGGTGGGTGCGCGCGAGCGCACCCGCCGGGTGTAGCCCCCGAGGCCTCGGAGGAGTGGTTTGACTCCTTTGAGGTCTTAGCGCGTTTCGTGATGCTTCAGCCGGTCTGGTTGTTCCCTCATGCGAACTGGTCGTAGCCCCGGTGCATAGTCAGGTTCCATGTTCTCGGGTTGGTATGTTGACGCTGTCAACGGTTTGGCTGGAGCCAGGTTTGCGAGAGCAGCCCCCGAGCCTCCGCACAGAGCGAGAGGACGGTCAAGGACTGACTCGGATTTTTTCATACGCCCCTGCGTCGCCTTTCCGCAAGGAGGAGGGGGGAAAGCGCCATGTTGCCCTCAGAGGGCGCCGAACATGGTGTCTCCAGTGAGTTGCTAACGGGTGATCCGAGTGGACACCCGTGCCCCGTTCGATAAGGGTCGGCTAGTGGCCCAGAGGCGCGCTCCAAAAGTACCTGCAGGTGATTTGCCGGACCCGGTCCCGTTTGATAGGGTCTGAGGGCTCGATGCCTCCCTCTGATGGGATTCCGTTACAGAATCGCTCCTGCCGGTCTCGGAAATGTCCTAGGGTACCTCGGGAGCGTAGCCCGAGCCTCGGCCATGTATCAGACGTACCCAGAGTCATCCCTTGCTCTGCGTGCTCTGAGGCAGCTATCGAACCCTTCGGGGGCCAGCCTACGAACCCCTAATCAGTAGTGGGCGCGGAGCCCGAGTGGTCTGAGGCGGCTGTCGAACCCTTCCGAGGGGCCAACCTTCAAACCTCTGACCAGTAGTGGGTGCGGAGCTCGAGGGGCCTGAGGCGGCTGTCGAACCCTTCCGAGGGGCCAGCCTTCGAACCTCTGACCAGTAGTGGGCGCGGAGCCCGCTTCCTTCGCGGAGAAGGATCCCTTTCGGAGTATCCCCTTTCCCGGTCCCTGTAGCAAGAGAGAGAAAGAGGAAGAGGAAAAGGATACAAAATCGAACGGCGTGGCGCACCTTTTTTGACGCGGTCATTATGGCGGAGGTGAAGCGTCGCCTGCATCGCCTGCCAAAGGTGCCGCCTGTCCTGCCGCAGGGTTAATGCGACGGGACGAGTGGTTCACGGGGCAGCCGTTGCGCGTGCGCGAGCCATTCGAGGAACGGAACACGGGCGCGTCGCCTTCACGTCGTGGGAGAGGGCTCTCTCGCTGTCCCCGGAGGGGACGTGTGCTTCCAGACGACTTGACCGCTGCTTCCGCCCGCCTGCCGCCGCCATTACTGCCGGGCCACTTTTGGCCATATCGACTATCGCGCCTTCTCCCGCGGCTGACTGACCTGTGATCGATGTGCTCGGTTGGCACTGTTGGGCCATGCGCAGGGTTGCCTCGAGTCGCGGCACCGGTTCCGCAGTCGAGAAGGCGCGATACTGGCGCAGGTGGCGGTGCAGTTTCCCGCACGTAGTAACCGGCGCGCCGGTTACATGACGTGTGGGCCTGAGCCCCCATGTCGGACGCGTCGGAGTCGAAAGGGTGCGCCCCCTTGGTGCGATTCCATGCCGCCTTCATGGCGGTCCGCCCTTTCACCCGCCGGTCTGGGCGAAAGTGGAGGAGTGCTTGTAACCGCTGGGCAGTTACGCGCTCTGCGTGCGGCGGTTTGGCCTCTTCTGCCCTGGGCCAGCTTGCATGACGCGTGGGACCTAGCTCCTGTGTCATAGGGGGGAGACCTTGGAGCGTGTTGGTGAAGACTCAGTCCGCGACGGCTGAGGACGCAAGTGGGGAGAGTCGCCTTTAAAAGGAGGGCGACCCCCTTGGATGGCAACCATGTCCTCGCACTTTCCTCATGCATCACGTACTTCCACCTTCCGAGCCCCCGGATGGGGAGCGCCCGCGTCGCTTTCGTCTTATCGTCGTTGGAGGAACGCTGAAAGGGAAATGTGCCCTTGGGCCATTTCTAAGTATTTTGGTGATTTAGTGTCCAACACAAGTGCCTAATTGTTAAAAGGTGGACAGAGTACAAATCAAGTATAAAGGTATGTTTCTCAGACTTAGTACATTGTTTTAGAGACTAATGTATTGTGTCTAAGTGCTGGAAACAGGAAAAATCAAGTTGAAATTAAAGATGGCTTTGTTCAGCCAAAGTCAGCTCTGTCTGGGTGCACCGGACAGTGTCCGGTGCGCCAGGCTGGCTCAGGCGAACTTGCTGCCCTCGAGAAGTGATTAACGGCGTACGACTATAATTCACCGGACTGTCCGGTGTGCACCGGACTGTCCGGTGAGCCAACGGTCGGCCGCGCGATCCGCGCGAGACACGTGGCTGAGCCAACGGTCGGAAGGGGGCACCGGACTGTCCGGTGTGCACCGGACAGTGTCCGGTGCGCCAACGGCTCCAAAGCGCCAACGGTCGGCTTCGCCAAAGAAGGAAAGAAATCCGCACCGGACAGTGTCCGGTGGTGCACCGGACTGTCCGGTGCGCCAGGCGACAGAAGGCAAGAATTGCCTTCCTGGAATGCAATCAACGGCTCCTAGCTTCCTTGGGGCTATAAAAGGGACCCCTAGGCGCATGGAGGAGAACACTAAGCAACCTTTGAGCATTGTTGATCATTCACACTTCACTCTTGCGCACTAGTTCGACATTCTTAGTGATTTGAGCTCTGTTCTAGTGAGAACCTTGAGATATTGTTTTGAGCTCAAGTCTTGATCGTGTGTGTGTGTGCGTATTTGCTGTGGTTTTGAGTGTGTTGCTTCCCTCCCTTACTCTTGTGCTTCATATTGATTCTTATTGTAAGGGCGAGAGACTCCAAGTTGTGGAGATTCCTCGCAAACGGGAAAAGAGCAAAGTAAAAAGAACACCGTGGTATTCAAGTTGATCATTGGATCACTTGAGAGGAGTTGAGTGCAACTCTCGTCCATTGGGACGCCACAACGTGGAGTAGGCAAGTTTTGTACTTGGCCGAACCACGGGATAAACCACTGTGTCATCTCTATGTTGATCTCTTTGTGGTTATCGTGTTGTGCAAGTTCTCCTCTCTAGCCACTTGGCTTAATTGTGCTAACTCCTAATCAAGTTTTGTGGCATTAAGTTTCAAGTTTTTACAGGATCACCTATTCACCCCCCCTCTAGGTGCTCTCAATTGGTATCGGAGCCGTTCTCTTCAAGAAAGGGACTAACCGCACGAAGAGATGGATCCTAGGGGCAAGGGGATTGTGATCAATGATAAGGAGAAGGAGTCCTTCGTCAACGAGCCTAAAGATGACAAGCCTACCGACTCGGGCTCGGGCCACAAACGAAAAGATGGGAAGAAGAAGAAGACGAGGCGCATCAAGGAGATCGTCTACTACGACGACAGCGACGAGTCATCTTCTTCCCAAAGGGACGACGACAACAACTACGAGAAAAAGAAGACGGTTAACTCAAACTTCTCTTTCGATTATTCTCGTATTCCGCATAGTTCAAATGCACATTTGCTTTCCATTCCACTTGGTAAACCTCCTCATTTTGATGGAGAGGACTACGGATTTTGGAGTCACAAAATGCGTAGTCACCTGTTCTCTCTCCATCCTAGTATATGGGAGATAGTAGAGAGTGGAATGAAATTTGATAGATCGAATAGTCCTTTATTTATAAATGAACAGATTCATAAAAATGCACAAGCTACTACTGTGTTGTTAGCCTCATTGTGCAGGGACGAGTACCATAAGGTGAGCGGCTTGGACAATGCCAAGCAGATCTGGGACACCCTCAAGATCTCACATGAGGGGAACGACGTCACCATGCTCACCAAAATGGAGTTGGTGGAAGGCAAACTCGGGAGATTCGCGATGATTAGAGGGGAGGAGCCAACACAGACGTACAACAGGCTCAAGACCCTCGTCAACAAGATAAGGAGCTACGGAAGCACGCGATGGACGTACCACGATGTTGTCCGCCTAATGCTAAGGTCCTTTACCGTCCTTGATCCACATCTTGTGAACAACATTCGTGAGAATCCTAGGTACACGAAGATGATGCCCGAGGAGATCCTTGGAATGTTCATAAGCGGGCAGATGATGATCAAGGAGGCTAGATACGTCGACGATGCATTGAATGGCCCAATCCAAGAACCTCAAACTATTCCTCTCAAGGCAACAAGGAGCAAGGAGGCGCTACCTAGCAAGGTGGCACAAGTTGAGGCGGCCGGGCTTAATGATGAAGAGATGGCCCTCATCATCAAGCGATTCAAGACGGCGTTAAAGGGTCGCAAGGAGCACCCCAACAAGAACAAGACGAAGGGGAAGCGCTCCTGCTTCAAATGTGGTAAGATTGGTCATTTTATCGCTAATTGTCCCGATAATGATAGTGACCAGGAAAAGAAGAGTGGAAAGTGGGAAAAGAAGAAGAATTACAAGAAGGCGAAGGGCGAGGCACATCTTGGAAAGGAGTGGGATTCGGATTGCTCCTCGTCCGACTCCGACAACGAAGGACTCGCCACCACCGCCTTCAACAAGTCATCCCTATTCCCCAACGAGCATCACACTTGCCTCATGGCAAGGGAAAAGAAGGTAAGCACTCGTAATACTAGTACTTATGCTTCTTCAAGTGAGGATGAGTCTAGTGATGATGAAATAGACTATTCATGCTTATTCAAGGGCTTAGATAGAACTAAGATTGATAAGATTAATGAATTGATTGATGCTTTGAATGATAAGAATAGATTACTAGAAAAACAAGAGGACCTTTTATATGAAGAGCACGATAAATTTGTTAGTGCACAAAATTCTCTTGCTCTAGAAGTTAAAAGGAATGAAATGCTTTCTTGTGAACTATCTACTTGTCATGAAACCATTTCTACTTTAAAAAGTGTTAATGATGATTTAAATGCTAAACTAGAAGTAGCAAGTAAATCTAACTCTTGTGTAGAACATGTCATGATTTGCAATAGGTGCAAGGATTTTAATGTTGATGCTTGTAGTGAACACCTAGGTTGCATTTCTAAATTAAATGATGAAGTGACTAGTCTTAATGCCCAACTTAAGACTAGCAAGAGTGAATTTGACAAGCTAAAATTTGCAAGGGATGCCTACACGATTGGTAGACACCCCTCAGTTAAGGATGGTCTTGGCTTCAAGAGGGAAATCAAGAACTTAACAAGCCATAAGGTTTCCATCTCCGCCAAGGAGAAAGGGAAGGCCCCTATGGCTAATAGTGCTCAAAAGAACCATGCCTTCATGTATCATGATAGGAGACATTCTAGAAATGTTAATAGAAGTTATGATGCTTTTGATTCTCATACCATGGTTGCTTCTAGTTCTTCTATTATGCATGATAGAAATGTGGCTAGGAAAAATGTTGTTAATCATATGCCTAGAAGAAATATTGTTCATTTTCCTAGGAAAGTAATGAATGAACCTTCTACAATTTATCATGCTTTAAATGCTTCCTTTGCTATTTGTAGAAAGGTTAGGAAGATAACTGCTAGAAAATTAGGGGCAAAATGCAAGGGAGATAAAACTTGCATTTGGGTCCCTAAGACAATTGTGACTAACCTTGTAGGACCCAACATGAGTTGGGTACCTAAGACCCAAGCCTAAATTGCCTTGCAGGTTTATGCATCCGGGGGCTCAAGCTGGATTATCGACAGCGGATGCACGAACCACATGACGGGGGAGAAGAGGATGTTCTCTTCCTACGTCAAGAACAAGGATCCCCAAGATTCAATCGTATTCGGTGATGGGAACCAAGGCAAGGTGAAAGGGTTAGAAAAAATTGTTATTTCATCCGAGCACTCTATTTCTAATGTGTTCTTAGTTGAGTCGCTTGGATATAACTTGTTGTCTGTAAGTCAATTATGTAATATGGGGTATAATTGTCTATTCACAAATGTAGATGTGTCTGTCTTTAGAAGAAGTGATGGTTCATTAGCTTTTAAGGGTGTATTAGACGACAAACTTTATTTAGTTGATTTTGCAAAAGAGGAAGCCGGTCTAGATGCATGCTTAATTGCTAAGACTAGCATGGGCTGGCTGTGGCATCGCCGCTTAGCACATGTGGGGATGAAGAACCTTCGCAAGCTTCTAAAGGGAGAACACGTGATAGGTCTAACTAATGTTACTTTCGAAAAAGATAGACCTTGTGCAGCTTGTCAAGCAGGGAAACAGGTGGGAAGCTCTCATCATGCCAAAAATGTGATGACAACATCAAGACCCCTGGAGTTACTTCATATGGACCTCTTCGGACCCGTCACCTATCTAAGCATAGGAGGAAATAAGTATGGTCTTGTTATAGTTGATGATTTTTCCCGCTTCACTTGGGTATTCTTTTTGCAGGATAAATCTGAAACCCAAGGGACCCTCAAGCGCTTCCTAAGGAGAGCTCAAAACGAGTTTGAGCTCAAGGTGAAGAAGATCAGAAGCGACAATGGGTCCGAGTTCAAGAACCTTCAAGTGGAGGAGTATCTTGAGGAGGAAGGAATCAAGCACGAGTTCTCCGCTCCCTACACACCACAGCAAAATGGTGTAGTAGAGAGGAAGAACAGGACGCTTATAGACATGGCAAGGACGATGCTTGGAGAGTTCAAGACCCCCGAGCGTTTTTGGTCGGAAGCCGTGAACACGGCTTGCCACGCCATCAACCGGGTCTACCTTCATCGCCTCCTCAAGAAGACTTCGTATGAGCTACTAACCGGTAACAAACCCAATGTTTCGTATTTCCGAGTTTTTGGGAGTAAATGCTACATTCTAGTGAAGAAGGGTAGGAATTCCAAATTTGCTCCCAAAGCCGTAGAAGGGTTTTTGTTAGGTTATGACTCAAATACAAAGGCGTATAGGGTCTTCAACAAATCATCGGGTTTGGTTGAAGTCTCTAGCGACGTTGTATTTGATGAGACTAATGGCTCTCCAAGAGAGCAAGTTGTTGATCTTGATGATGTAGATGAAGAAGATGTTCCAACGGCCGCAATGCGCACCATGGCGATTGGAGATGTGCGGCCACAGGAACAAAATGAGCAAGATCAACCTTCTTCCTCAACAATGGTGCATCCCCCAACTCAAGACGATGAACAGGTTCATCAAGAGGAGGCGTGTGATCAAGGGGGAGCACAAGATGATCATGTAATGGAGGAAGAAGCGCAACCGGCACCTCCAACCCAAGTTCGAGCGATGATTCAAAGGGATCATCCCGTCGACCAGATTTTGGGTGATATTAGCAAGGGAGTAACTACTCGGTCTCGATTAGTTAATTTTTGTGAGCATTACTCTTTTGTCTCTTCTATTGAGCCTTTCAGGGTAGAAGAGGCCTTGCTAGATCCGGACTGGGTGTTGGCCATGCAGGAGGAGCTCAACAACTTTAAGAGAAATGAAGTTTGGACACTGGTGCCTCGTCCCAAGCAAAATGTTGTGGGAACCAAGTGGGTGTTTCGCAACAAACAAGACGAGCACGGGGTGGTGACAAGGAACAAGGCTAGACTTGTGGCAAAAGGTTATGCCCAAGTCGCAGGTTTGGACTTTGAGGAGACTTTTGCTCCTGTGGCTAGGCTAGAGTCCATTCACATTTTGCAAGCATATGCTGCTCACCATTCTTTCAGGTTGTTCCAAATGGATGTGAAGAGTGCTTTCCTCAACGGGCCAATCAAGGAGGAGGTGTACGTGGAGCTAGGGCTGGGCAATCGGTTAACCGATGTTTTTCGGTTCGGTTTTTTCGATTTTTTATAAATTCGGTTTCTGAAAAACGGTAACCGAAACCTTCTGCGGAAAATCGAAAACCGAATCTTCAGTTAACCGAATATTTCGGTTCGGTTTTCGGTTTAACCGAAAAAACTGAATACAAAAACTGGCGAGTGGTGAGCCGTGCCAGCTCGTCCTGTCGCGTCCAGACAAGCACCGCGGCACGGGCGCCCTGGTCCGCCGCGCGCAGCTCGTCCTGTCGCGCGAGGTCGGGTGGTGCGGGCAGCGCGCGTGGCGGAAGCTGCTCAGGCGGCTGGCGCAGGAGACCAGGTGCGTGTGCAGCTCCCCGACGGCGGCGGCCACGGGTCGGCCCATCACGTTCGGCTACGACGCCGCCAGCTACGCCAAGAACTTCGACGACGGGCGCATGATTGCCTCATGGGCCAACTTCAGCTAGTGGCCGATGGGCGATGGGTTATGGCCCATGTGATTTCGGTTTTCGGTGTAAACCGAAATAAAAAACCGAACACCGAAATTAGTTCGGTTTCTGTAGATTGTTAACCGAAAAGTAATTTGGTTTGTTCGGTTCCGGTTTTTTCGGTTTCGGTTCCGGTTTTTTCGGTTTCGGTGTTCGGTTTTTATGCCCAGGCCTACGTGGAGCAACCCCCTGGCTTCGAGGATGAACGGTACCCCGACCACGTGTGTAAGCTCTCTAAGGCACTCTATGGACTTAAGCAAGCCCCAAGAGCATGGTATGAATGCCTTAGAGACTTTTTAATTGCAAATGCTTTCAAGGTTGGGAAAGCCGATCCAACTCTTTTTACTAAGACTTGTGATGGTGATCTTTTTGTGTGCCAAATTTATGTCGATGACATAATATTTGGTTCTACTAACCAAAAGTCTTGTGAAGAGTTTAGCAGGGTGATGACTCAAAAGTTTGAGATGTCGATGATGGGCGAGCTAAGCTATTTCCTTGGGTTCCAAGTGAGGCAACTCAAGGATGGGACCTTCATCTCTCAAACAAAGTACACGCTAGACTTGATCAAGCGGTTTGGGATGAAGGACGCCAAGCCCGCAAAAGACTCCAATGGGAACCGACGGACACACCGACCTCAACAAAGGAGGTAAGTCCGTTGATCAAAAGGCATACCGGTCTATGATAGGGTCTTTACTTTATTTATGTGCTAGTAGACCGGATATTATGCTTAGCGTATGCATGTGTGCTAGATTTCAATCTGATCCAAGGGAGTGTCACTTAGTGGCGGTGAAGCGAATTCTTAGATACTTAGTCGCTACGCCTTGCTTCGGGATCTGGTATCCAAAGGGGTCTACCTTTGACTTGATTGGATATTCAGACTCCGACTATGCTGGATGTAAGGTCGATAGGAAGAGTACATCGGGGACGTGCCAATTCTTAGGAAGGTCCCTGGTGTCATGGAGTTCTAAGAAACAAACTTTCGTTGCCCTATCCACCGCTGAGGCCGAGTACGTTGCCGCAGGACATGTGATAATGAGAGTGCTATCCGCATGACGGATAATCCTGTTGAACACAGCCGCACAAAGCACATAGACATCCGGCATCACTTTTTGAGAGACCACCAGCAAAAGGGAGATATCGAAGTTTTTCATGTTAGCTCCGAGAACCAGCTAGCCGATATCTTTACCAAGCCTTTAGATGAGCAGACCTTTTGCAAGTTGCGTAGTGAGCTAAATGTCTTAGATTCGCGGAACTTGGATTGATTTATAGCATACATGTGTCTTATGCCTTGATCATGTTCCTTAAGCATTTTGTTGTTTATTTATGGTGCTCAAGTTGTACAAGCATTCCCCGGACCTTACAAGTCCATTTGCAAGTTATGCACAAATTTAGGGGGAGGTGTGCTACAACTTGACCCTTTGAGACTAACTGTGTGCTTGAGTACTTAAATTTAGTCTCAAAGGAGGTTTGAAAGGAAAAAGGTGGACTTGGACCATGCAAGACTTCCACTGCACTCCGATGAAAGAGTAACTTATTCCGAGTTCATCTTTGTACTCTTATTGCCTTTTTACTCTCAGTTGAAGATTTTGGTGAGGCAATAGGGTTAAAGGGCCAAAATTGATCCCGTTTTGGTGCTTGATGCCAAAGGGGGAGAAAATAAGGCCAAAGCAATAAATGGATCAGCTACCACTTGTGAATTTTGAAAATAGTAGAGTTAGAGTTTTTGTTTGTCAAAATACTCTTGTTTGCCTCTTATTGTCAAAAGTTTGGTCTCTTGTGGGGAGAAGGCTTAATTATGGGAAAAAGGGAGAGTTTTTGAATCCTTGATCAATTTCTCGTGAAATATCTCTCTTTATGTTTCAACATGTGTGTTTGACTTAGAGATAGGAAATTGAGTTTGATTTGCAAAAACAAACCAAGTGGTGGCAAAGAATGATCCATATATGTCAAATTTGAATCAAAACAATCTTGAGTTCTTATTTGAATTGATTTTGCACGTGTTCTACTTGCTTTATGTTGTGTTGGCATAAATCACCAAAAATGGGGAGATTGAAAGGGAAATGTGCCCTTGGGCCATTTCTAAGTATTTTGGTGATTTAGTGTCCAACACAAGTGCCTAAGTGTTAAAAGGTGGACAGAGTACAAATCAAGTATAAAGGTATGTTTCTCAAACTTAATACATTGTTTTAGCGACTAATGTATTGTGTCTAAGTGCTGGAAACATGAAAAATCAAGTTGAAATTAAAGATG
Organism: Zea mays; assembly: GCF_902167145.1. NCBI lineage: Eukaryota > Viridiplantae > Streptophyta > Magnoliopsida > Poales > Poaceae > Zea > Zea mays. The sequence goes on along the minus strand of NC_050097.1, from coordinate 42,603,347 downwards.
GCTTTGTTCAGCCAAAGTCAGCTCTGTCTGGGTGCACCAGACTGTCCGGTGCGCCAGGCTGGCTCAGGCGAACTTGCTGTTCTCGGGAAGTGATTAACGGTGTACGACTATAATTCACCGGACTGTCCGGTGTGCACCGGACTGTCCGGTGAGCCAACGGTCGGCCGCGCGATCCGCGCGAGACACGTGGCCGAGCCAACGGTCGGAAGGGGGCACCGGACTGTCCGGTGTGCACCGGACAGTGTCCGGTGCGCCAACGACTCCAAAGCGCCAATGGTCGGCTTCGCCAAAGAAGGAAAGAAATCCGCACCGGACAGTGTCCGGTGGTGCACCGGACTGTCCAGTGCGCCAGGCGACAGAAGGCAAGAATTGCCTTCCTGGAATGCAATCAACGACTCCTAGCTGCCTTGGGGCTATAAAAGGGACCCCTAGGCGCATGGAGGAGAACACTAAGCAACCTTTGAGCATTGTTGATCATTCACACTTCACTCTTGCGCACTAGTTCGACATTCTTAGTGATTTGAGCTCTGTTCTAGTGAGAACCTTGAGATATTGTTTTGAGCTCAAGTCTTAATCGTGTGTGTGTGCGTATTTGCTGTGGTTTTGAGTGTGTTGCTTCCCTCCCTTACTCTTGTGCTTCATATTGATTCTTATTGTAAGGGCGAGAGACTCCAAGTTGTGGAGATTCCTCGCAAACGGGAAAAGAGCAAAGTAAAAAGAACACCGTGGTATTCAAGTTGATCATTGGATCACTTGAGAGGAGTTGAGTGCAACTCTCGTCCATTGGGACGCCACAACGTGGAGTAGGCAAGTTTTGTACTTGGCCGAACCACGGGATAAACCATTGTGTCATCTCTGTGTTGATCTCTTTGTGGTTATCGTGTTGTGCAAGTTCTCCTCTCTAGCCACTTGGCTTAATTGTGCTAACTCCTAATCAAGTTTTGTGGCATTAAGTTTCAAGTTTTTACAGGATCACCTATTCACCCCCCTCTAGGTGCTCTCAAACGCAACTTCGCGGAAGTTGGTACCTTTCAGCCATCGCTCGGCTTCAAGAATTTTCATCAGGCAGCCCGGCTGCATCCCCTCGCCGGTGGTCACCCAAGACGGTGACCACCAGTTCGATGGTGGGGAGAAGCAAGCCGGGCTGTGGCCTCTGCCCCGCCTTCAGCTTCAAGGATCTTCATCATCCTTGCTGGGGCGGAGAGCGAGGCGAGCCGGAGCTCTACCTCCCGCACGGGTCGGCGGGCCACCTCTTCTTCTAGCTTCTCGGGGTGGAAACCATCCTCCAGCTCTGCGGAGGAGGCGCCCTCTAGCCATGCCGGGGAAGGCGAACTATTGCTGCCCAGCCAGGGTGCAACATTCCATCCTCTGTCCTTGTTTTCGTGGCGAGGACGGGAGTGAGGACCTGCCGGTGCGCTTTGGGGCAGCCGACGCTCGCTGGTGCGGTGTTGGTGGACAGGTGGTCGCCGCCTTCGGTGCTGAGGTGGTGGCAGCTGGAGAAAGCTTCTCCGCCGTCGGGACCGTCAGCGCCACCTGCGAGCCGACCTCCGGCTCTTTGGCTTTAATGTCTGGTTCTCGTCCCTTGAGTGGGGGCACGAACGAGAGCCTTCCGGCGGCGGCGTCCGTCCTGGGACCATCACTGCTGCTGCAGAGGTCACTGGCGAGTCGCCAGGAGTTTGTCGTCCCGCAGGCTCTCCGATGTGGAGGTTGTTCATACCCTCGGGGGCGAAACCGGAGTTCCGTTTGTAATGGCACCTTGAGTGCCGGTGTCTGTTCATTGTGGCTGTCGGGGCTCGAACATGTGTGTATTTTGGCGTGAAGTCGTGTTTCTTCCTCATTTCGAGCACTAGGACTCGCCTGTCGGCTAGCCGAACCGCTTAACCAAGTGTGAGTTGCCTCGTGCGGAAGGTGATGAGTGAGGTATCCGTATCCCGGAGGCGTAGGACTCCCTCGACTCGGTCGGCCTTGCCGCCCGAGGTTTCTCTTGCTTAGTTAAAGAAGCCCTCGGCCGCTTTGCGATGAGCCGGAGCCGGAGGCAGCGGTGCCAGCACGGACAGAGGCAAAGTTGGCTCGAAAAGAAGCTTCGTCGGCCGGAGCCTGGCCGGGCCGTCCACTGGCTGGACCAGCGCCGGAGTCGGGTTGCTGAGGCCATGAGCCGGGCTGATGTCCTCGAGGGACAGCTGGCTGAGGCTACGGAGCGGCCGGCCGAGCCGTCTGCTCGGGCAGGGTTCTTGGAGGAGACCTCGGCGACGATGGCCCTGGCAGGGTGCTGACAGGTTCCTTCGAGGTGGAGATCCTTCGACCGTGTCGCCGTCCGAGGCCGGGTCGGATTCCGCCGAAGGTGGAAACGACGCCGAGGGTGCTGCTGCTCCCCCACTGATGTCTGATCCTGCAGGAACAGTTTATCTGTAGTGTGCGTATGTTTTTTGCGGCCGCCGAGGCCCAAACATACCGTCGTCGTGTTGTAAAGCTACATTTCTTTTCCCCTTGTTTCGAGTATCAGGACTTGTTCATCAGTAGCAGAATCGTTTATGCGAGCGAGAGTTACTTTTCACGGAAGGTGATGAGTGAGGTATCTGTTTCCCGGAGGCGTGGGAGTCCCTTGGCTTGGTCGGCCTTGCCGCTTACGTGTACTCTTACTCGTCCGTTGGATTCTGTTATTGATATAGTCGAGAAGGCACGAAAAATCGCTTCGGCAGAAAAGTTTTCGAGCATTAAGACTTGTTCGATCAGCGGAATCGCTTATCCGAGCGTGAGTTACTTATCGCAGAAGGTGATGAGTGAGGTATCCGTATCCCGGAGGCATAGGAGTCCCTCGGCTCGGTCGGCCTTGCCTGCTTACGTGTACTTCGTCGTTTCCAGGATCCCACTTTCGAAGTAGTCGAAAAGCACGAAAGATGTTCTGGCAGAAAGACTTTTTCCGAGGAAAATTTTGACGCAGAGGGGGTGCCCCCCTTCTAGCCCCCGAGGGAGGGTCAGGCTTTGCCGAGGCAAGGCTGACCCTTCCTTGATGGTTAGACTTTGTTGGCGTATGTAGACGAGGTATATGAACGACTTGAAAACATCTTAAGGGTAGAAGCGACGTAGTTATCGGATGTTCCAAGCGTTGCTGTAGACCTCGCCTTGACTGTTGGCCAGCTTGTATGTTTCGGGCTTCAAAATCTTGGCGATGATGAATGACCCTTCCCAGGGAGGCGTGAGCTTGTGGCGCCCTCGGGCGTCTTGTCGTAGCCGAAGCACCAAGTCGCCCACATGGAGGTCTCGGGACCGAACCCCTCGGGCGTGGTAGCGTCGCAGGGACTACTGATACCGCGCCGAGTGTAGTAAGGCCATGTCCCGAGCCTCTTCCAGCTGGTTCAGTGAGTCTTCTCGGTTGGTCCGGTTGCTTCGGTCGTCGTACGCCTTCGTCCTCGGGGACCCGTATTCTAAGTCTGTGGGCAAGATAGCCTCGGCCCCATAGACTAGAAAGAACGGCTTGAAGCCCATGGCTCGGCTTGGCGTCGTTCTCAGACTCCAGACCACCGAGGGGAGTTCTTTCATCCATCGCCTGCCGAATTTGTTGAGGTCGTTGTAGATCCGCGGCTTGAGTCCTTGCAGAATCATGCCGTTGGCACGCTCTACCTGCCCATTCGTCATGGGGTGAGCTACGGCGGCCCAGTCCACCGGATGTGGTGATCCTCGCAGAAGTCCAGGAACTTTCTGCCGGTGAACTAGGTGCCGTTGTCGGTGATGATGGAGTTCGGGACCCCGAAGCGATGGATGATGTTGGTGAAGAACGCCACTGTCTGCTCGGACCTGATGTTGTTTAGGGGTCGGACCTCGATCCACTTGGAGAATTTGTCGATAGCGATCAGCAAGTGCGTGTAGCCCCCGGGTGCCTTCTGCAAGGGACCGACGAGGTCCAGACCCCACACAGAAAACGACCAGGTGATGGGTATCGTTTGCAGAGCCTGAGCTGGCAAGTGGGTCTGCTTTGCGTAGAATTGACACCCTTGGCAGGTGCGTACAATCCTTGTGGCGTCGGCCACCGCGGTTGGCCAGTAGAAACCTTGTTGGGAGGCATTTCCAACAAGGGCTCGATGCGCTGCGTGATGACCGCAAGCCCCCGAGTGTATTTCTTGCAATAGCTCCTGACCTTCAGCGATGGATATGCATCGTTGGAGGATGCCTGAGGGGCTGGGGTGGTAGAGCTCCTTCCCGTCACCCAGCAAGACGAACGACTTGGCGCGCCGCGCTAGTCGCCGAGCTTCGGCTCTGTCGAGGGGTAGCTCTCCTCGGTGGAGATATTGCAGGTACGGGGTCTGCCAATTTCGATTAGGCGTGACCCCATTCCGCTCTTCCTCGACGCGCAGTGCCCCACCCTCGGGGGCCGAGGGTGCCTCGGGCAGGGCCGAGACCTTCTCGGGCTCGGGCGTGTCGTCGGTCTTGACTGAGGGTTTATGTAGGTGTAGTTGGGGACAACCATGAACTTGGCGTAGCATGGCCTACCCAGCACTGCGTGGTAGGTTCCTCGGAACCCGACCACCTCGAACGTGAGGGTTTCCTTTCGGAAGTTGGAGGGAGTCCCAAAGCAGACGGGCAGATCGAGTCGCCCAAGGGGTTGGACACGTTTCCCGGGGATGATCCCATGAAAGGGCGTCGCGCCGGCCCGGATCGATGACAGATCGATCTGCAGGAGCCCAAGGGTCTCGGCGTAGATGATGTTGAGGCTGCTGCCTCCGTCCATGAGGACCTTGGTAAGCCTGACATTGCCGATGACGGGATCGACAACGAGCGGGTACTTCCCTGGGCTCGGCACGCGGTCGGGGTGGTCGCCATGGTCGAAGGTGATGGGCTTGTCGGACCAGTCTAGGTAGACTGGCACCGCCACCTTCACTGAGCAGACCTCCTGGCGCTCTTGCTTGCGGTGCCGAGCCGAGGCGTTCGCCACTTGCCCACCGTAGATCATGAAGCAGTCGTGGACCTCGGGGAACTCCTCTGCCTTGTGATCCTCCTTCTTGTCATTGTTGTGGGCTCTGCCACCTTCCGCCGGTGGCCCGGCCATGTGGAAGTAGCGCCGAAGCATGACGCACTCCTCAAGGGTGTGCTTGACGGGACCCTGATGATAGGGGCACGACTCCTTGAGCATCTTGTCGAACAGGTTGGCGCCTCCGGGAGGCTTCCGAGGGTTCCTGTGCTCGGCGGCGGCGATAAGGTCTGCGTCGGCGGCGTTGCGTTTGAATTGCGACTTCTTCTTGCCCTTCTTCTTGGTGCCGCGCTGATAGGACACCTCGGGGACGTCTTCCGGCTGGCGCCCCTGAGGCTGCTTGTCCTTCCGGAAGATGGCCTCGACCGCCTCCTGACCAGAGGCGAACTTGGTGGCGATGTCCATCAGCTCGCTCGCCCTGGTGGGAGTCTTGCGACCCAGCTTGCTCACCAGGTCGCGGCAAGTGGTGCCGGAGAGGAACGCGCCGATGACATCCGAGTCGGTGATGTTGGGCAGCTCGGTGCGCTGCTTCGAAAATCGCCGGATGTAGTCCCGGAGGGATTCTCCCGGCTGCTGGCGGCAGCTTCGGAGATCCCAGGAGTTCCCAGGGCGCACGTATGTGCCCTGGAAGTTGCCGGCGAAGGCTTTGACCAGGTCACCCCAGTTGGAGATCTGCGCAGGAGGCAGATGCTCCAGCTAGGCTCGGGCGGTGTCGGAGAGGAATAGGGGAAGGTTGCAGATGATGAGGTTGTCATCGTCCGTCCCACCCGGCTGGCAGGCCAGCCGGTAGTCGGCGAGCCACAGTTCCGGCTTTGACTCCCCCGAGTACTTGGTGATGGTAGTCGGGGTTCGGAACCGGGTCGGGAACGGCGCTCGTCGTATGGCCCGGCTAAAAGCTCGCGGACCGGGTGGTTCGGGCGAGGGGCTCCGATCCTCCCCGCTGTCGTAGCGTCCCCCACGCCTGTGGTGGTAGCCTCGGCGCACCTTCTCGTCGAGGTGGGCTCGACGGTCGCGACGGTGGTGCTCGTTGCCGAGGCGTCCTGGGGCCGCAGGCGCTGTGTTCCGCGTGCGCCCGGTGTGGACCGAGGCTTCCCGTATGAATCGGGAAGTCGCGGTGCGATGCTCCGGGGGTACCCCTGCCTTCGGGAGGCAGAGCTTTCGGCCCGTCGGACCGCAGCATCTTCCAGGAGATTTTTGAGCTCTCCCTGGATACGCCGCCCCTCGGTGGTGGATGGTTCCGGCATCGCTCGGAGTAGTATCGCTGCTGCTGCCAGGTTCTGGCCGACCCCACTGGAAACTGGGGGCAGCCTTGCCCTGGCATCGTCGGCAATGCGGTGCTGGACGTCCTGGGCCAGATGACGTGCTTCTCCGGCCGGTGCTCGGCCTGCCCACTCCTGCCCGATATTTTGCCGAAGCTGCACAAGTTGTCCTGCTTCCTCGTCGAGCCTGGCCTGCATCTCGCGGATTTGCTCGAGCTGTGCGTCCTGACCCCCCGCAGGGACTGGGACCACAGCTAGCTCCCGAAGGATGTCAACGCGAGGCGCAGGCCTAGGGGGATCACCGTCCTCCGGCATACCAAGATGGTTGCCTTCGTCGAGACCCCCTAGATCAACGTGGAAGCATTCGCGACTTGGGCCACAGTCCTCGTCGCTGAGGCTGTGGCTACTATCGGAGCAATCGGAGAGGCAGTAGTCACATGCGGTCATGAAGTCCCGCATGGCACTGGGGTTATCGAGCCCGGAGAAATCCCAACCAGAGTCGGGCTCGTCATCTTCCTCGGAACCCAGGGGCCCGTAGGTCGAGACGGCCGTCAGTCGGTCCCAGGGTGACCGCATATGATACCCCGGAGGGTTCGGACATGCCTTTATGAAAGCGTCTACCGAAGCGGGGTCGCTCGGTGGGTCGCAGCTGAATCTAAAAGGCATGGGATGGGAAACGGACGGTACCTCTTGATCGACGGATGGTGACGAAGTCACGTCAGGGACGGACTGCACCGTTGTCTCAGGTACGAGGTTAACGCCCAACAAGTCCTTCGCGAGCGTGCTGGCGTCGTCCGTCTGCTTGGGGTTGGCGTGTTGCAGGGAAACGACGCTCGTCTTCGTCTCAGACGCGAGGTCGACGCCCGACGTGTCCCCCGTTGGGGCGCCGGCGCCGTCGACTCGCTCGACCGCCAACGAGGTGCCGCCTCCTGCTTGGCCATGCCTGCCCCGCCTCCTCCTCCGTCAGCGGGGAAGGTGACGGGACAGACCCGGATGTTGTTCTTCCGCCACGTGGGGAAGACGTCGTCGATTCCTCCGCCGGCGGGCGGGCTGACGACCGCCATTGTCGTTGTCGCGCGGCGGAGGAAGGAGTATTATGTCGTAGCTGTCGTCGAGGGACATGAACTCAAGACTCCCGAAACGGAGCACCGTCCCGGGTTGGAGTGGTTGCTGGAGACTACCCATCTGGAGCTTGATGGGAAGCTGTTCGTCAACACGCAGCAGGCCCCTACCTAGCGCGCCAACTGTCGGCATTTCGACCCCGGGGGGTCCCTGGACCGACGAGTAAATTGTCGCTGCGTGTCCCAGCCCAGATGGGTCGGCGCGAGACAGAACACAAAGGGGGAGAAACAGTAAGGGGAAACTGTGGCCTTCGTGTTGTCCTGCGACCAGGGCGGATGCGCTTGCAGTAGGGGGTTACAAGCGTTCGCGTGGGAGAGAGAGAGAGTCTTGTGCGTCGGCCCGTTCTCCCGCGCGGCCAACCTTCTCGTACGAGAGCCCTGGACCTTCCTTTTATAGGCGTAAGGAGAGGGCCCAGGTGTACAATGGGGGGTGTAGCAATGTGCTAACGTGTCTAGCAGAGAGGAGCCAAAGCCCTAAGTACATGCCGTCGTGGCTATCGGAGAGGTTTTGGCGCCCTGTTCATGTGATGTCGTGGCCGTCGGAGGAGCGCTTGAGCCCTGTGGAAGTACAACTGTCGGGGCTGTCGGATCCTTGCTGACGTATCCTTGCTTCCGTAAGGGGCTGAGAGCCGCCGTCGTCATGGAGCACGCGGGGTGTCATCATTACTTGTTTACCGGGGCGGACCAGATGGGACGTCGGTCTTGTTCCCCGCAGCCTGAGCTAGCTAGGGGTAGGGTAATGATGGCCCCCCTTGTGACGTGGTCGGTCCGAGCCCGAGGTCGGGCGAGGCGGAGGCTCCTCCGAGGCCGAGGCTGAGTCCGGGCCAGGGGGCTGGGCGAGGCGGAGACCGTCGTCCGAGGTCGAGGCTGAGTCCGAGCCTTGGGGTCGGGCGAGGCGGAGACCGTCGTCCGAGGTCGAGGTTGAGTCCGAGCCCTGGGGTCGGGCGAGGCGGAGTCCGTTGTCCGAGGTCGAGGTTGAGTCCGAGCCCTGGGGTCGGGCGAGGTGGAGTCCGTTGTCCGAGGTCGAGGCTGAGTCCGAGCCCTGGGGTCGAGCGAGGCGGAGTCCGTCGTCCGAGGTCAAGGTTGAGTCCGAGCCCTGGGGCTGGGCGAGGTGGAGTCCGTTGTCCGAGGTCGAGGCTGAGTCCGAGCCCTGGGGTCGGGCGAGGCGGAGTCCGTCGTCCGAGGTCGAGATTGAGTCCGAGCCCTAGGGTCGGGCGAGGCGGAGCTTCCTATGGCGCCTGAGGTCGGTCTTGGCGGCTGTCAGCCTCACTCTATCGAGTGGCACAGCAGTCGGAGCAGGGCAGGCGGCGCTGTTTTCCTGTCAGGTCGGTCAGTGGAGCGGCGAAGTGACTGCGGTCACTTCGGCCCTGTCGACTGAGGAGCGCGCGTCAGGATAAGGTGTCAGTCGATCCTTGCATTAAATGCTCCTGCGATACGGTCGGTTGGCGTGGCGATCTGGCCAAGGTTGCTTCTCCGCGAAGCCTGGGCCTCGGGCGAGCCGAAGGTGCGTCCGTTGCTTGAGGGGACCCTCGGGCGAGACGTGAATTCTCCTGGGTTGGCTGCCTTTGTCCGAGGCTGGGCTCGGACGAGGCGAAACCGTGTCCCTTGAGTGGACGGAGCCTTGACCTGAATCGCGCCCATCAGGCCTTTGCAGCTTTGTGCTGATGGGTGTTACCAACTGAGATTAGGAGTCTTGGGGGTACCCCTAATTATGGTCCCCGACACTATTTAAATTTACTATGCAATATTTCCCTTATGATAATTACTAATTGCAATAATTGTATTATGAAAGGTCTATGGAGGATATATGTATTGTCGACAGTGGCACGACAAATACCATTTTAAGGGAAACAAAATACTTTCACACGATCATGAAGAACGTTGGTAGTATTACCACAATCGCGGGAAGCGATTCATGTGTAATAGGCTCAGGTAAAACCACAATTACACTCCCGATGGGTACTCAAATCGAAATCAAAGAAGCCCTATTATACCCTGAATCAACTAGAACTCTCTTGAGTTTTAGGGACATTCGTGCAAATGGTTTTCATGTAGAAACCACAGAGGAAAATGGTAAGGAATACCTATACATCATAAAGTATGGAGAATATGACAAAGAAGTCATAGAAAAATTCCCATAGCTAGAATCAGGGTTATATTATACTAAGATTAGTGGTGCACCTGCAGTGTACACTTCCCTAAAGACGGTGTTTAGACATTCTGAATTATTCTCTCTATGGCATTGTCGACTAGGGCACCCTGGTCTTAGAATGATGAGAAATATCATCAATAACTCACAAGGACACTGCATAAATGTGAAACACTTCCCAAATCAAGAAGATTTTGTGTGCCAGGGATGTGCCATGGGAAAATTGATAGTGAGACCATCCCCTTGAAAGTAAAGAATGAAATTCCCGCCTTCTTGGAACGAATCCAGGGGGACATTTGTGGTCCAATTCAACCACTTTCGGGACCTTTTCGATATTTTATGGTCTTAATCGATGCATCCTCGAAGTGGTCGCATGTATGCTTACTATCAACTCGAAACCATGCATTTGCAAAGTTGATCTCACAAATCATCCGGATTAAAAATACTTTCCCTGACCATCGAATAAAGTCCATTAGAATGGATAATGCTGGAGAATTTACCTCTAAGGCATTTGATGATTATTGTACCGCATCGGGAATTGCAGTTGAGCACTCTGTGCCTCATGTTCATACGCAAAATGGACTAGCCGAAGCTTTGATTAAAAGAATAAAGCTAATTGCTAGACCACTCTTGCAAAGTTGTAACCTACCCAACACATGTTGGGGCCATGCCATCCTACACGCAGCAGCACTTATCAATTTTCGTCCATCAGCATACAACATTCACTCACCAATGCAACTAGTGCAAGGAGTCATCCCAAAAATCTCTCACCTAAGAAAATTTGGATGCATGGTATATGTACCTATACCTAGGGCTGACAATGGGCTGTAAATTTTGCACTATAAAATTTAAGGATCAAGTCGGATTAGGATCGGGCTTTATTTCTAGTCATTTTTGAACTATAATTTATTTAGGGCCTTGACATTTTGTGAAGAACCATATGGATCACAATCCATTACCACCCTTACCTATACCACCTCCACAGCGAAGTGCAATGGGTCCTCTCCGGAAAATAGGGATATATGTTGGATATGAGAGTGCATCCATAATTAGACACCTTGACCCAATGACCGGAGAATTGCATACGGCCCGATTCGTCGACTGTATTTTTGACGAGGATAATTTCCCATCATTAGGGGGAGGAAAAGAACCTTTGGATGAGAAATGCCGAGAAATTATATGGCAATCCATGGGAATCCCCGCTCATGACCCTCGCACCAAAGAAGCAAATCTAGAAGTTCAAAAGATAATCGATTTGCAAAACTTAGCAAATGAACTGCCTGATCATTTTTGTGATTTGAAGAGCGTGGTTAAGTCGCATGTTCCTGCACGGAATGCACCAGAGAGGGTTGAAATACCAAAGAAAATTGAAGGTATACCCGATCCTGTTAAGAGGCCTCATAACAAAAGGACAGGAACTCTGGCCTCTAAAACCCCAAGTACTCGGAGACGTCCGAAGAAAAGAGGGCAAGAGGACTTGCCACAGCCGATCACAGAAATGCCCCAAAGCAAGAAGGGGAGCCAGACGAGACCTGGCACCGGGAAGGAACACATGAAGAAAAGAATTCCGGACTTAAACATTCCCGTTGAAGAAACCACCAACCCAAACATGTGCACACACAAAGGCGATGAAAAACTAAAGGAACTCGCTCCCGCAACAAGAAGCAGCAGGGAAACGCAAGAAGAAATGCAAGAAGCATCCCATGATGAAATGGCCATAAACTATGTATTAACTGGAGAATGCATGAACAGAGCAACAGCCAACATAGACATATATTTCACAAAAAAGTTGCCTCGATCATTGATCATGACCCGGAACCGGCATCTATCGCAGAGTGCAAGAAAAGACCGGATTGGGATAAATGGAAAAAGGCAATTACTGCGGAATTAATTTCTCTAGACCAAAGAGAGGTGTTTGGGCCCGTAAGCCGCACACCATCCCACATACACCCTGTAGGTTATAAGTGGGTATTTGTCTGCAAGATAAATGAAAATAATGAAATATCAAGGTACAAAGCAAGGCTAGTCGCTCAAGGTTTCACTCAACGCCCTGGAGTTGATTATGAAGAAACTTACTCTCCAGTCATGGGAGGAATTACCTTTAGGTACTTGATCTCATTGGCAGTGAACTTGAATTTAAAAATGAAACTAATGGATGTTGTGACAACTTACCTCTATGGAAACCTGGATACAGACATCTATATGAAAATACCGGAAGGGATCCCAGTCCCAAATCGAGATGAGAAAAATAGAGCATTATACAGTGTTAAACTTAAGAAATCATTGTATGGATTGAAACAATCAGGAAGAATGTGGTATAATCGCTTGAGTGACTTCCTAAGCAAGAAAGGCTACATAAACAACGAGGATTGCCCATGTGTATTTATACAGCGATCCCCAAATGGATTCTGTATTATATCAGCATATGTTGATGATTTGAACATCATAGGAACACATAAAGAAATTGAAGAGGCAAGCTCATACTTGAAGTCTGAATTTGAGATGAAAGATTTGGGTAAAACCAAATTTTGTTTAGGCCTGCAGCTTGAACATTTTGAAGATGGCATAATAATCCACCAATCAACTTACACTCAAAAAGTATTAGAAAGATTTGGTCTTGAGAAGGCATATCCTGCCAAAACCCCTATGATTGGAAGGTCATTACAGGTAGACCAAGACCCATATAGACCTAGGGAAGAGGGGGAGGAAGTTCTTGGAGCTGAATATCCGTACCTAAGCGCAATTGGAGCGTTGATGTATCTGGCAAATAGCACAAGACCAGATATTGCATTTGCTGTGAACTTACTAGCAAGATACAGTGTGGAACCCACCAAAAGGCATTGGAAAGGGATCAAGGACATCTTCCGTTACCTACAAGGAAGCAAGGATCTTGGTTTGTTTTATCGAAAAAATCAAGATCTAAATCTTATCGGGTACGCTGATGCTGGATACCTGTCTCATCCACATTCAGGAAAATCTCAAACTGGATATGTATTTCTTTGTGGAGGAACTGCAATTTCATGGAAGTCGTCAAAACAAACTTTGGTATCGACTTCAACGAACCACTCAGAAATTATTGCATTATATGAAGCCTCGCGTGAATGTGCATGGCTTCGAAGAATGATCAACCATATCCAATCTGCATGTGGGTTGAATATTGAGCAAACACCCACAATCATTTATGAAGATAATGCAGCTTGTGTCGCACAAGTTCAAATGGGCTATGTGAAAAGTAATCTTACCAAGCATATAAACCCTAAATTCTTCTATGCACATGAGCTGCATAAGATGAATGAGATTAAAATATTGCACACTAAGTCATGTGAAAATCTCGCAGATATGTTCACAAAGTCACTCCCTGCGTCATCTTTTGAAAGATGCGTCCGAGGACTTGGAATGATGAGACTTAGAGAATTGCATATCTCAGGGGGAGAAACTTCACACACACCCAAATAATCTTAAACGTAAATTTTAAGTACCCAAATAATCTAGAAGATTAAATTGTTATATTGGGTGAATTGTACTCTTTTTCCTTTATGTGAGTTTTCATGAAAGTTTCTCACTAGGGTTTTGATGAGGCAATTCATGCGACACAACAAGCGTGCTATGTACTCTTTCTCCAATTTTTTCTCACTGGGTTTTTATGGAGTTTTGGACATATGCATCTTGCGGCATTGGGCCAAGGGGGAGTGTTAAGAAATCTTTCTTGGGCCAGGAAGGCCTATGTGACCCATATGCCTGAAACCCTAGTTTTGTCTATAAATAGAGAGGAAATCATCATATCATGTAACCTTTGGAGAGCAGCACCATATAGTAACAAAGAATCAGTTCCTCTCTACACTCTTATCTTCTTTTATTCTACTATTATTCAGTTAAGCAGCCTTTAGACTACACTCGGTAGCAAGGGTTCTTAACGTTCGTGGAAGGGTTTGAGCAATACGTCGGCGGCCCGCCGACTGCGTCCGGAGAGTTGGTGTGCGTTCTTCTTCCTCCCCCAGAAACCCTGAACTCCTTGTGTAATCTGAGACTTCGTGAGAGGATATCCGAGCTTCGGGAGCGGTGCTCGCCGTCAAATACACCAGCGTGTTACAAGTGGTATCAGGTTCCCGTCTCGATCCTGGCGGACCCACCAGATTACCTTCTTCGGTCGAAGTACAGAACCCGAGAGCAACAACAACACGACACCATGGAGAAGCACATCAGCGACCTCTCCACGCTTCTCCAGTCCATGCAAGCTCAGAACGACTCCATCAAGCTGGCCCTCGAGGAGAACACGGCCGTGGTGCGCGATCTCTCCTCTAAACCACAAATCGAAGCGGACGTTGGTCATCTTCGCAAGGAGGTGGGCCATCTAACGGAGAGAATTAATGAACTGGTGGCGTTCCGGGATCAATTCCATCCCGTCCCCAAGGTGTTCGACCATGGGTCTCTGGAACCACCAATTCCATCCCCGACGGTGGTGCATCTCCGTTGTCTACGCTGGGAATTTTGGGCACCTACTCTGCCGGAGTGATGGTTTTGGAGTGGTTACCACCCTGACTCCACCTCCGGTCACAGGCATTCATGCCCCTCCCCACTCAGTTCCTCCTCAACATCCTGTGTTCAACAAGAGATTCTGATATTTGCCATCAGCAAGAAACAGGTTTGTAAAATTGCTATCAGGTCCACATTTCATAGACCCAATTAGATCTACAATTCATAGACACAGTGATAATTATAACAAGAAAACAACATTGTGAGTGGCAAAAATCCAATTATCTCTTTCAATTGTCTTCGGTGAAAAGAGCTAAACACAAATTAGCTTTTAAATTCTTTGGGCCATTTCCTGTGTTAGCCAAAGTGGGTAAAGTGGCATATAAACTGGGGTTGCCTGAAACTTCCAATATCTACCTCGTATTCCATGTCTCTTTTCTGAAGAAAGCGATCTCCTCTTCTAACACGGTCAGTGCCACCTTGCCTCCTATTTCAAATATGTTTCAGTGGCTAGAGGCAGCAGGCAGAGCGGGTTGAACAACACTCCTGAGGGTCCTACATCCCAACTTCTGATAATGGTCATCCTGGCCGGTGGATCTGGCGACATGGGAGGATGAAGCCAGCATCAAGTCTCAATTCCCAGGTGCTCCAGCTTGGGAACAAGCCGTGAATTTGAATGAAGGACTGGTGGCGGATAGGACTCGACGTCAAGTGAAGCCCAACCATTTATTCTGTGGGCCGGACTGGATGAAGTAGCCAGGCCCAGTGGCTGCTCGTGGTGGTATTTTGTTCGTGGAATGGTTTTGCGGAAGGGTTTGAGCAATACGTCGGCGGCCGACTGCGTCCGGACTCCGGAGAGTTGGTGTGCGTTCTTCTTCCTCCTCCAAAAACCCTGAACTCCTTGTGTAATCTGAGACTTCGTGAAAGGATATCCGAGCTCTAGGAGCGGTGCTCGCCGGCAAATACACCAGGGTGTTACAAGTGCATCGACCAAATAGGGGTACATGTTGCGTTACATGTATCAGTACTACCTTACAGAAGTTCAAATCAAATGTGCCATCGCGGCTAGATTCCGGCCAGCGCGCTCCAAGAACGCAAGCATCCCCTCGCACTCTGCGATGATGGCCTCGTCCAGCCGGCTTCGGATCACGGGCGCAAAGAATAGCCACGACCCCGTCCCCGTCACGAACGCCAGCGTCAGCGCCGTCGCGACGGGCCGCGGCGGCCGCCACATGCCGCCCTGCCGCGCCATCCACCGCTCGGCCACCGCGCACGCGCCGTGCAGCGCGAAGAACGCGGTCACCTCCCCGGTCCCGGCCTCCAGCGTGATGTAGTAGAACATGACCTCGTGCATGGCCCCGGACACGAGGAACGCCGCGAGCACGCCCGCGGCGGCGCCGAAGCGGGCGCGCACGGGGCGGTACACGCAGGGCCGGAGCACGCCGGGGACCATGAGGTTCCACCGCCGGCCCCAGAAGTCGCGCAGGGAGGAAGCGAGGTACGGCCGGTCGAACTGCGGCTCCAGCTCCGCGCCCAGCAGCGCGCGCGCGAGCGCCGCGGCGGACGCGAGGAAGAGCTCCAGCATGAGGTACACGTGCGCGCCGTCGAACACGGGCACGGCGTACGCGGGCATCCGCGCCCTGTAGCACCGGACGGAGACAAGCGCGGAGAAGAGCGCCGCCTTGGCCGCGTAGGACAGCAGGAATCCCGAAGGGAGAGAGGAGCGGGATATCCGTGATTGCTGCTTCTTGTCGTTCTCGTCCCGGACCTTGATGGGCAGCGCGGCGCACGCGACGAAGCGCACGAGCGGGAGGGCGGGGTGGAGCGGCCCGTCGTGCCCCGCGGCGAGGAGGAGGAGCTTGAAGCCGCAGAGCCAGACGAGGAAGAAGGCGGAGACGGTGCGGAGGTGGATGGAGGAGAAGGCGAAGGGGAGGACTGGGAGGAGTAGGAGCACCGGGAGCAGCGCCGCGAGGCGGGGGGTGCCGGGAGCCAGCCGCGAGGTGGCGAGACGAGCGTAGACCAGGGCCACGGACGCGGCGGCCGAGACCACGGCGAGGCCGGCTACCTCGGATGCCATGCCTGCCTTACTGACCACGGCGGCCACCGGCCGATCGAGATCTGGACGACGTCGCGTTAATTATGTCGATCGAACTGGTGACGGGATATATTATATTATTGAGTTGGTAGGAATGGCGATCAAAGGCAGGATTGAAAATAGATCATGCGCTACGCATGGTGCCGGTGAGCAAACTGGTATCTGCAGCGTGCATCTGAATTCTGAAACGTCGTATCTTCTCCACCCTCTGTGGCGCTGTGTCGTGTTGTTCAGAATGACGATGAGTCGATGACGATGCCCCGTGAAGTGCGCACCGAAAGCTTCGCGTTGATCAGATATCCCTTTTTTCGAATGTCAGATTGGGACTGTGATTTTTTAAAAGGTACGGGAAGAATTCTAGTACCCCACTTTGAATGTTTAGTACTAGTTTGGGAACCTTAGAATTTTTTCTAAGAGTTTTATATTTTTTCAAAGGGATTTAGTTTATTTTTTCTTAAAAAATAGAAATATTTTGAAAAATTGAGTTCTCAAACTAGCCTTAAGAAAAATTCCGGTTCCCGAATCGGCATGTCGCAATTTGTTTCAGCAGCCAGCAGTCCAGCACTCAGCTATCGAGAGGGGCTATGGAGCAATTAAGCCAAAGCCAAAAAAAAACGTCACTCATGTCCTGTTCCGGTCGACGCCATTAACTATAGGGAACATTTGTGTTAAAGAACGAGATAGTCCATCGCCATCTCATTTTGTTTATTTGCTCGTTTGTTCGTGGAACGGAATAAATTGATGTCTTATTTTTAAAAACTAATAACTAGTGTAAGAAAAATAGATAGAAACCTATTTAATTAATGAATCTTGGTGTCCGATAATCAATATAATCAGTTGAACTAACGATATTTGTTAGTATTTATGATTAGAGTTTAAAGGATACAATATAGACTTGACCCAAGGCAATATAGTGACATGTATATCAGTACTTTAAATCAAAACATTAGAAGACTCATTAAAGGTGGTGTTTGGTTTATCATGTGTAATGGTATCGCAATGAAAGTTAAAAAGCGGTGGATTTTAAATCAATGAATACCATTACATGCTTTGTTTGGTTGAGCTTTGTAATACTTTTTTATTTCAATGCACTGTTTGTTTTGGAAACCAATGTAACGTAATGAAATTAAAAATGTGAGTTTTGTAACATTTTTTGATTCCAATACACTTTTAATATAAGAAATCATTCAACATTATTTGTAAACATAAAAATTCAGTATTTACCATCATTCCCTTCGCGGACATTCAACAACATTCAAAACTCATAAAAATTCAGCTTTTACCACATTGAGAGCTAACATTCAACAAACCACATTGAAAGCTGCCGACAGACACAATGCCACATTCAATACCATTCATGAACATTCAACCACATTTAACATCATAAAGTTTCAGTTTTTACCATCATTCAACGGTAACATATGAAGAACACTAAAGCTAAAAAGTTTGAGACCAACTAAACCAACAACAACTTCCAAAGCTCCATCATTCCACAGCAAGACTAGCACCTTCACCTTCACTTTGACCTCTCTCTCTCCCTCCTTGCTGCTTCATCTAGCAAAAATTAAACAATTAGCGAATTAAACCAATATCAAAACTAGCCATGTACATTTCTACAAACAAAATTCTAGTTACCACAGAGCATGTCGACAATGTATTCCCTCCTCAGTGGTTCTGGAAGTGCAAACAGCATCCCCATTTGATCTGGCATCCTGACAAACACAGCAGCTGCTTTGATAACTTCTGAGCCAGTAAATTCAAGTCTTCGGACCTCATTGATCGCCTTCTCTCTTAGCTTTTGTTGTGGATCCTCATCCCTTGCCTTCTCTTGGTTGGATGCCTCACGATCCATAACTTGCGCCATTTTTCCAATTGACATGGTGGCAACCTTCAGATCACCACTCACTTCATTGAACACGTCAAGAAGCGGGTCACTTGATGCGGTCTTCATTCCTTTCCACTCTTTCTTCCGTTTCTTGGAGCTAGATGATGTTGAGTCAACAGAACGCCTCGGTGTCTCTACAGATGTCATATCCTCTCCAACCTCTTCATCATTAGCATTTACACAAACTAACTCTTCTTCCAAGTTTTTAACAGCATCTGTCATGTCTTCCGCACCTTCACCTATGGCCATGTCCTTGGAATATACCATTGAGAGTTCATCATAGTAAGGAAAGGAGACTCCATACAACCCTTTTGCATCCGGATTATTCTGTGAAAAAACAAAGACACATCATCAGCAGCAATATAAGACTGACATAAATGTACAATTTAACCTCAGTATCATAACCAACAGATAGATTAATTATATATAAGATACTAGAAAAATAACAACAGATAAATGATGTTACCAGTTAGGAATATTAAAATAGACCACAACCTACAAGAAAAGATTGCTATGCAGCAACACTAAACACCAGCTGTTTGGTTTACTACTGATGATAATGTGACGCTGACAGATTAGTTTAGGGGAAAATAAACCAGCCTTGAAAATACATATACATATAGCATACTTCCAAGACACTGAAGGGCTGTAAGGAACCAAAGAACAAAAAAATGAAAGCAAGGTCTGTAAAAAAATCTCACTAAGAACTGAAGGGGTCGGTCACGCGTGCATTACTAGATTATAACTGGGGAGCAGATTGTAAACAGAGCAGATTGTAAACAAAGTAGATTGTACTGTACTGTAAGCGAAGCAGAAAAGTAATGTATTGTACTGTAAATGGAGCAGCAGATTGTAAACGGAGCAGCAGATTGTAAATGGAGCATACCTTGCAATGTGTCTCATATTTTTGTTTCTCGCACTGAATCATCTTCTTGGTCGGATCCCATGTGAACCCCCTCTTGTTCAACATCTGCTCCAAAGCAGAATACTTTGTCTTGAAGTATCTTAACCTTGAATCGATATGAGGAGTTGCAGAAATTCTTGAATCAGGTAGCTTTTCAGCGAGGCGAGCTTCAAGTACTGAAGTGTAACCATTCTTGAAACTCCCATCACTCCTCCACCTCGGATCCAAAGAAACATCAACCAATGCTTTGATCAGTTCATCATCTTCAACAGGTATCCACTTCCTTTTGCTTTTCCCCCCACCACGAACAGCAATAGAGCCCTCTGAAATGTCCATTCTGTATACAAATGGTGACAAGTTAGAAACACATATATAGTCAAAATAGTAATACAACCATGAAAAGTAGTTAAGCATCAAAAGTACCATGAAAAATAATCAATGAGAAGCCCTATAAGCATTATACATCGCCTGTGCAAGAGTGTCTCGAAAAGTACTCCACACATTTGTTGTGGAGATACCCATAATGAATTCTGGTTCTCCAACTTCTCCTTCGGGCATTTCAGAATCTACCACCGAGTGTTCCTCACTTTCCATAGGGTCTCTAGACATTTTTTGCAAAATTAGATTATGCAAAAGGGCACATGCCATTATTATACGACATTGCGTCTTTATAGGAAAATATGAAGGGGATCTAAGAATCACCCATCGCCCTTTAAGCCTTCCAAAAGCCCTCTCTATGATATTTCTTGCTCGAGCATGACACATATTGAAATACTCCTCGGCACTATGTGGTGGATTTTGCACTGTCCAACCACCCAAATGGTACCGCTGACCTCGATAAGGTGCTAGAAATCCATTGGCGTTTGTATAACCCGCGTCAACAAGATAATAACAACCTAAAATGATATTTTCAAGTTAATATCCACACTTAAAACACTATACTAACAAACCAAATAGAAGTTATTGAAATAAAACTCGCCTTGAGGGACACGCAATCCGTTTGGCCTCGAGATAGCATCACGCAACACACGACCGTCATGTGCTGAACCCTCCCAACCAGGCAGCATATAGATGAATTGCATATCGGGTGCACAAACACCCAATACATTTGTCACAATGTCCGCTTTCCTCGACCTATATCTTCCTTTTAGATGTGTTGGCACAGTTACCTTGATAGCGGTTCCGTCTAATGCACCCAAACAATTCTACAAATATGTCATAAAAGAAATATCACTTCAATGCGTCTATTTATAGTTGAAGAAAAACCTTAAAGTTTTATGTATTTACCTTAAAGTTTTTCCAAGTATTATCTGTGCTATTCTCTGGAATTGGGTCAGGAGTCTTAAGAAGCAAATGTTGCAACTTTAGAACAGCTAGAAGGCATAAGTTGAACTGCCTACTAACCGTCTCGCCGCTTCGAAAGAAAAACCTTCCAATTGTTCGGTTCTTCAAATGATGAGCCAACGTATACAAAAAAATGAGCCACTATCTCCTCTAGGGTCATATTGCGTGTGGCCTTTAGCCCACCAACATCTCTAAGCATCTCACACAAAATAAAGAAAGTTTTTCTATCCATACGAAGCTCACTAATACATTTTCTATCACTCTCACAAATGAGTTCATTTAAATTCTCCATCCTACGCTCTCTATTTCTTAACCTTCTTTCTATTCTCAGACATTTTCTTCTATATGCTAATCCCATGAGCAACCAAACATAATAGTACGTGACAAGGAGAGAACTCAAGATACCCCTAAATGCCATATTCCTTCGTCGAGTTCTTGAGGATAAATCTGGAGGTCAACGAATTATAAGCACCAAGCCCCTTCTTAAATTCACTGCTGGTTCTGTTTCTGAAATTCAAATGCCACTTCTTAAATTCCATTATCTCGTGTGTGTGTAAAGGAGTGTGTTGAACAGACATGCCCCTTTGGTGACATATGAAACTGCCTAATCCTAACAACTAACCTATGATTAAATGGACGACATCATCTCTTGAAGAGATGGAGATGCCTGTTAGTGTACAACCAAGATTTGTGCCCTTTTCTTTCTATTACTACAGAGATGGTTTAGTTTTGATTGGTCTGTTCTCTACACAACAAGTTTACATATAGAGCAGCAGGGCTGTAATGTTACAACTGCAACAGTTTTGTACCCCAAAAAAACAAGATGGTCATTAAACCAATAATAATAGCACAGGTGATGCACAGAAAATAAAATTCCAGGGTCAGGAATTAGGATATAGTATTTCTCAAAATAAAATCATCTATATTTTTTTTAAAAGGGCCCATATCAGCTATAAAAGTGGTATGCATACATGGGAGCTTGCCGCAGTAGCATAAAATACAACGCAGTAACCCACTTATCAACATAGCAAATACACAGAGGATAAATACACAGATGAAACGGTGTTCAGTTCATCTCTTCCCGTAGCATGATAGGCGAAGCGCGCCAGGGCTGTATGAAGCGCGCCAGGGCTGTATGGAGCGGGAGGCCAAGCGCGTCAGGTGGCTGGAGCATGAGATCAGGGCCAAGGCCCTGACGGTCGCCCATCTCAGATTGAGAAGCGGCAGATCGACAAGCGGCAGAAGCGGCAGATCAGGGCCAAGAGCTACCATTCTTGGCGAGGGAGCCTGCTAGGATGCGGTATGTGGTTGGGAAGGGGAGCACGGGCGAGTCACCCTTGCCACTGGATCTAGAACTCCCACGAACTGGATCTAGAACTCCGATGAACTGGATCTAGAACTCCGACGAGCAGTCTATCGCGCAGTCCACTAGTTCGAGATTTGGGAGATTTGTTACCTGGACGGTGGCTAAGACTTGGCGCCCGCTGCTGGCATCTAGCTTGGTGGCGGCGCGGCACTGGCGTCCGAGGAGGAGGAGGAGAGCTTTCAGCTGAATCCGGCACTGGCGCGGCACTGGCCTGGTGGCGGCGCGGCACTGGTGCCGACCCGGACGATTGATTCCAGCTAGGGTTGGAGGGTTTGAGTTTTGTATACCACAGTATCCGATTCCAATGTATGTGATTTCAATAGAACCCAAAACAAACACATGTAATGTTATCTGATACCCGAAGGAATCCTATACCGTTACATTACATCGAACCAAACACGTTGAAAGTCCTATCAAAATAATGCAAGAGTAACACACGAGATAGAAAAGTCTAAAAGAAGAGACACAAAGAAATGAAGAAAATAAGTTACAGAGTATCATCGGACTGTTGGGGACTTGTTCTCAAATGCTATGAATCAAGAACAAGGCAACACAAAAGATGTTAAATATCAAATGTCCTTCGTCCGCTGAAGCATTATCTCCTCAAGGGTTTAATGAACTTCGGACGAAGGCCACAAATATAATATTACGAAGATGACAAAGATAATATAAAACGATGTAAAATGTAGAACATTAAAGATAAATATGTTGGAGATAAATAACATCATTCACATATTTTATTATCTGAATCTAAAATGTTTGAATACAATGTTTAAGGTATGCTTATACCTTCGCCTTGACAAGTAATGATTCCCGAGTGATGCACTTGCAATTACAGGAATGCGTGAACAGTAAAGGAATACTGTTCACTATTTATAGGCACAGGACACAGCCTGTGAGGAATTACAATCATGCCCTTCATAAAAGTTTACAACAATGACTCAGACCCCTACAGGCTAAAAGGTCATTCTATCTTTAAGTCGGTTCGACCCTTCATCTTCGGATATGTTATAATCCCGAAGCTTCATGAATGATACCTTCGTCGTCACGTACGAGCAGCTTCAGCCACAGCTGTTTCTTTCTGCAGGACCTTCGGCGACGAAGCATGTTCCCAACAGTAGCCCCTTCGCGGTGCTAGATCGTTTTTCGTAACGAGCTTGATGCGTGAAAAAGTCTTTTAGGCTTCAGTAAGCCGAAGGTCCGAAAAACACCTTCCCTGAGCTCGTTGTCGAGAAACGATACAGTTTTCGAGCGCGTAGTGATTCCACCATGCGGGTTCACTATTCTGGTTTTTGCGGTCCACCGTTCAGCGGGTGCGAGCAACCGTTTACTTGGTGTAAAAATCCTGACGATTCACCTTCTTTCCTGCAACACTATATAAACAGATGGGTAGGTGTGAAGTTACCACAACATTCATTGCTATTGCACTGTTTTGCTGCCAAAATTTTTAACCATAGCCGAAGCTTGACTTTCGCATTCGAACGAAGCTCTAGTTTAGCGTCTGCTTCGTCAGAAGAAGGGCTTCGGGAGAAAGGTTATTAATTTCTGAGCAATTTTCAAGATATTCAAAAATCAAATGGCCAGAGTGCGCTCTACTGCTAGGGCTGAGGGCGAAGGAGACGAAGCCGAAGCTGCGGAAACTGTCCCTATTTCAAAAGCAATGAAGCGAAGTGGGTTGGTGACATCGGAGAACACCCCTGCTGCCGAAACAGAACAAGCAAATATTGAAGAGACTGATTCTGAAGATGATCACAATATCGCAATACCAAGCAAGCCTAGCCACCTGGACTTCGGAAAGTCAACCATCTCCAAGGCTGATTTCCCGAAGATGGTAAAATCGGGCTACTTTAGCGAAGATGAGAAGAAGGTGGTTCGCTTCGGTGGAGAAGAAACTACCCCGAAGCCACAGAAAGATGAAATAGTGATTTTCAAGAGTTTCCTCAAAGCTGGTTTGAGATTTCCTTTGAATAGGATGATTGCCGATGTGCTAAAGAAGTTTGGTATCTATTTTCATCAACTAACTCCTAATGCTATTGTCAGACTTAGTGTTTATATTTGGGCTCTCCGAAGCCAGGGGGTGGAGCCATTTGCCGAAGGTTTCTGCCGGGTACACGAGCTACATTATCAAACTAAGGCCAGAAAAGATGGGTTACATGAAAATTTTGGTTGTTATAATTTTGCCTATCGGAAGACTACAAAATTTCCTGTGATCAGCTACCGAAGCAAGTGGCCGGCAGGCTGGAAATCGGAATGGTTCTACGTCAAAGTTGACGATGACAAGGAGAAGCTAGTACAGAGCCCGCTTGAACTTATCTTCGGAGAGACCAGACCCCACTGCAATATGACACCAGAAGGTCCAACTCAAATCGCGTTGGCTGAATTCAGGACTATTGCTGAGCACATTGGCACTAGAGATCTTGTGCAGGAATTTCTGTCGTTCAAAATATTTCCAACTATGAAGGAATGGGCTATGCCGAAGCTCGAAAAAGAGAAGAAAGAGGGGGAACTTGTCCGCCTGCCCTACCACTACAAGTTCAAGAAATATTTTAAAGAACCCTGCCAAAAATGGCTCGAAACAATCGAAGTAATGAGTACTGAAATTCTTGGGAATTATTCTAAAAAAGAAGATCAATTGATGACAGCAGCCTTCGGCACCCGGCCAAAACGAAGGCTAAACAGAGTGCTTGATGCTATAGGCTTTGAATACCCTGACTACGAGCGGCTAGACAAGGGTGCCGAAGGGCAGAAAAGAAAACGAGTGGCTAGCACTTTAACTAAAGACGACGAAGATCAACCAGAAAAGAAGAAAGAAAAGCTTGAACCGAAAGTAGTTGCTCCAAGAAAGAGAAAAGATGCATCTCCGAAGCCTGCATCTCCAGAACCAGAGAGATTGGTCCGAGATGAGGAAGTGTCAGTGACACCTTCTGCTGCCGAAGTAGAAGAAATTTTGAAGGTAATGACTGAATCTTTGCCTGTCAAGCTAAGTCCGCTGGCACCGGAACTGATAAAGTTTTTTCAGAAGGACAAAAAAAACTTCGGCAGCAGAAAGTCCTGCGAAGCCGAAAAAACGGAGAATCATTCAAGCGACAGATGTGATCCATCAGACGCCGCCACCGGCGACGGTGTCAAAAATTGCCTTTGCCGAGACTGCCGAAGCCGAAGGCGCCGCAGCCGAAGCTACCGGAGTGGAAACCACTGAAGCTGAAACCGGCGAAGCCGAAGCTACTGGGGTCGAAGCCGGGACCACCGAAGAGTCGAACCTGGAAACCACACTTGAGGTTATTGACAATATACTCCTGAAAATGGCTGAAGAAGAAGCTGTTATGGCTGCGATGAACACGACAACTGAAAAGGGGAAAGAGCAAATTGATGAAATTTCAGAGGAAGGAGATTTTAACTTTCAAGATTTGTTTGGACAAGAGCTAACAGACGCCGAAAAAGAAGAGTTGAAAAATATGCCATATCTTGCGGATATAAGTCAGGGGCTATGCTATTTGGTGGGGTCAACGAAGGGAAGCTAAGATGCCTTTGGAACCGTACCGAGGCCAAAATTGTTAGAACCCTCTCAAAAAGCGTTGGCTTGCCGAAGATAGAAGCAGACCTCTGCAGGTACCAGCGACATCATGTCGCTGACAGCCTGCTCTACGCGAATTGTAAGGTAAAAATATTATTATTATTTTATTATTGTTATTTTTTATGTCTTTCTCTGACGAAGGTTGTTTTGGCAGAGTATATTATTAAGTAAAGTGCTGAAAATACAACAAGATCTTGAAGAGGAGAAGAACAAAGCTATCATTAAAGATTTAGAAGAAAAAGTTGAAAACTACGAAGCTGTTCTAAAGAAGAAGGACTTCGCCATTCAAGATCTTGAAATTATGGCTAAAGAACACGAAGGTGCTTTAGAAAAGAAAGACTTTATTATTCAGTCTATGGAAGGCTCCTTGGCCGAGGTCCAAGCCGAAAATGACAGTTTAAAGAATGAACTACTCAAAAGGTCGAAAAAATATGAGCAAGAAAAAGAGAAGCTTGAAGCAAGCCTCAAGACTGAGGTCGAGAAAAATTCAAATTTGCAAGAATCATTGAAAGATCTCCAAGAGAAATGTCTAAATTTCGACAGCCGATGCGTGCAGCGGCTGAAGGACATATTTCATTCTATCGGAGCCAGCTCTAAAAAGTTTTCACCTTCAGCCGAAAACCTGCCTAGCACCTTGGAACATATTGAAGGCGAGGTTGATGCTCTTGACAAAGTTATTGGGGGGCATGCCGATTTCTGCGCCCTGGTAGCTTCTCGAGGCACAGCTGCTGCTTTTTTGAAGGCCGGCTGCACTCATGGGAAAATTGTGAATAGACCAAACTTTAGCTTGTCAGCAGCAGACTTGATTGATATCCCAAGCCTAGCCCGAAGCATTGGGAATAGATTTATGACCTAGATTTGGGTAAATGGCGGGCGAAGGATGGCTGGTGACGAAGCTCGAAGTCACCTTAAGCCGGTAAGAAACTTATATTTGTTACTTTTACCTTCTCCTTGAAATTTGCACCTTTCTTATTCTGCTCCTTAATTTGTGCAGGACGACGAAGCTGAAGTATGACGAAGCTGAAGCTTGATAGTTGCTAAAATAGACTTTCCTACAAAAAATTCTGAAGGGATCTTTGTAATATCATTATGGAAAAAACTTTTGTAAATTTGTACATACCTTGTAATATATTCTGTCTCCTTTATCCGTGTGCAATCTGCTTTGCTGTGGATGAAACTTCTCTTTTTGAGCCGAAGGCGAAAAACACCTTCCCTTCTTTTCGTACACAACGAAGCATGAAAACTTCCTTTTTCTACGAAGTCTTTTCTCATTGCCGAAGCATCTGACTTTTTTGTGTGGTATGATGATGATTCTATATGTCTAAATGAATGTTTATGAGTGTAAATGACATGATGTAATGTATCGTGCAGATGAATATCGGGACACATATTCAAAAATCATAATCATAGACCTTCATCCCCTTGGGAATGATTCAAATCTTTCTGTCGTTTACTTTTCGGCTTCACCGTTTATTTTTCGGTGTATCAGCGTTGACTTTTCGCTGTAAGCCTCCCTTAGGAGCTTCTTCGCCTTTTACTTTCAGCGGAATCAGCGTTGACTTTTCGCTGTAAGCGTCCCTTAGGAGCTTCTTCGCCTTCTACTTTCGGCGGAATCAGCGTTGACTTTTCGCTGTAAGCTCTGCATTCCCTTAGGAACGACTTTTGAGCTTCTCCTTGTTTTCTTTTCTTTTTCCTTTGCATTTACATTTACATTTTTGGGGGATATCATTCTTATAGAATTGAAATAAGGGAAATTACATGTTGTGGCCCCATTAAAAACCTTTCTCCCCCTTTGGAAAGGAAAAGGGTGCCACAAAAAAGAATAGAAAAAATTACATCAAGCTAAACATAATATCGCCGAAGCTCATCCGCATTCCACGATCTAGGGATGTCGTTGCCGTCCATATCCTTTAATCTGTAGGAACCGGGTCTTGACGAAGATACTACCAAAAAAGGGCCTTGTCACTTAAGCTGTAGTTTGCCTACTGTGTCTGGGTTGGCCACTCTTCGAAGCACCAAATGTCCTGGCTTAATGTTCTTCAACCGAACCTTTCTATCACGCCATTTTATTGTTTCGGCTTGGTATTTATTGATGTTTTCCACAGCCTGAAGCCTGATCCCCTCTATAGCATCTTTTTCCACAGAGCAGTCAGCTTCATCTTCGCCTTTTGCCGAAGCTATTGTTCTTATTAATCCTGCTTTGGCTTCTTCCGGGGTTATTGCTTCGTCACCAAACAATAGTTTGAATGGCGTAAAGCCTTTTGATCTTGACGCTGTTGTGTTATGACTCCACACCACTTTGATTAATTCTTCTGGCCACTTCCCCTGGGCTGATTGAAGATTGACTTCATTATTTCTGTCATTATGATCGCATTAGCTCTTTCGACTAGTCCATTTGATTCTGGATGTCGAACTGACGCAAAATGGATCTTCGTGCCAATTTGGTCACAAAACTCTTTAAAAGCTTCGGAGTCAAACTGCGCTCCATTGTCCACAGTAATGGCCTTCGGCACTCCGAAGCGACAAACAATGTTTTGCCAGAAAAACTTTTGGACAGTGACCGAAGTTATTGTGGCTAAAGGCTTTGCCTCAATTCATTTAGAAAAATATTCTACTGCCACTACAACATATCTTAAATTTCCTTGTGCTGGTGGTAGCGGACCTAACAAATCGAGGCCCCACCTTTGCAACGGCCAAGTGGGTTGTATTAACTGAGTTAGAGACGAAGGTTGTTTTTGATCTCTTGCACATTTCTGACAACCTTCGCACTTTTGCACTAGTTCCGCTGCATCCGAAGCTGCTTTTGGCCAATAAAATCCTTGGCAAAAAACTTTTCCCAACAAAGGCCTAGATCCAATATGAGATCCACACAGGCCTGCATGTATTTCCTTCATCAATTCTATGCCTTCGGCTCTGGATAAACACTTGAGCAACGGGGAACAGACCCCACGCTTGTATAATCCCCCTTCTATAATGACATATGGTCGAGCTCTTGCTTCTATCCTCCTGTTATAAGCTTCGTCATCTGAAAGAAAATTTCCCTGAAGGAAAGAGATAATTTCAGTTCTCCAATCTTCACTATAGACAGGGGATATGTTGAGGACCGCTCTTTCAAGAAGCTCGATCGAAGGTGCTTTTATTGTTTCGAAAAATACTTTCGAAGGTAAAGGCAGCCCCTGTGCTGCTGACTTGGCTAATAGATCAGCATATTCATTTTCTCCACGAGGAATGTTTTTAACAGAGAATCCTTCAAAGGAAGCCTCAATCCTTCGGACTGTATCTAAATATTTTTCAAGCTTCGGATCTCTTGCCTTATAGCTCTTGTCAATATGACCAGAAATAACTTGGGAATCAGTTTTAAGAATGGCCCTTCTGATTCCCATTGCCTTTAACTTCCGAAGACCCAAGAGCAGAGCTTCGTACTCAGCAATATTGTTTGTGCAACTGAAATCAAGTCTTGCTGCATAACAAGTTTTAACTTTGGAAGGTGAAACCAACACAGCAGCTGCTCCTGCACCGAAGGTTCCCCAAGACCCATCGCAAAACACTGTCCATGCTTCGGCATCTTTATTCGTTTCTTCCTCCTGAGCCCCTGGCGTCCAGTCAGCAATGAAGTCTGCCAACGCTTGGGACTGAATCGAAGATCTATGCACATAATCAATACAAAATTCATTGAGCTCTGCAGCCCATTTTCCAATCCTTCCAGTAGCTTCTCGGTTTCTCATAATATCCTTCAACGGTTGTGAAGAAGGAACAATTATATTATAAGCTTGAAAATAATGCCGAAGCTTCCTGGAGGCCATCAAAACAGCATACAGTACCTTCTCCAATTCTGTATAATTTTTCTTTGATAAACTAAGAACTTCGGATACAAAGTATATTGGGGCCTGCTTTTTGACTTGGCCTTCAAGCTTCTCCTGAACAAGTGCTGCACTTACCGCTGAGTGCGAAGCTGCCACATATAATAACAAAGGAGCCCCTGACGTTGGTGGAGTTAGTGTTGTTAGATCTATTAAATATTGCTTCAGCTCTTCGAAGGCTTTCTGCTGGACTGGTCCCCATTGGAAAACTTCGGCTGACTTTAACACTTCGAAAAATGGCAAATTTCTTTCTGCTGATCTAGATATGAATCTGTTGAGAGATGCCAGTCTTCCTGTCAATCTTTGAGCCCCCTTCTTTGTACTTGGTGGCTCCATTCGAAGGATAGCTTCGATTTTGTTCGGATTAGCCTCAATTCCTTTTGTTGAAACTAGACAACCAAGAAATTTCCCCTTCTTCACTCCGAAGACACAGTTTTCTGGATTCAGCTTTAACCCAGCCTGTCGAAAATTAGCGAAGGTCTCCTGCAGATCAGCAATGTGATTATCTTGCTTCGTGCTTTTCACAATGATATCATCAACATAAGTTAGCACATTCCTGCCTATCTGAGAATGGAGAACCTTCGCTGTCATTCTGCTGAAGCTTCCTCCAGCATTTTTAAGCCCTTCAGGCATCCGAAGGTAACAATATGTTCCACTAGGGGTTATGAAGCTGGTCTTCGGCTCATCCTCCTTCTTCATCCAGATTTGATGATAGCCTGAATAACAATCCAACAGACTCATGAGATCTAATGAAGCTGCTGCATCAACTAAGGAATCTATCCTCCGCAATGGAAACTCGTCCTTCGGACAGGCCTTATTGAGATCAGTAAAGTCGATACACATCCTCCATTTGCCATTGGTCTTCTTTACCATAACAGTATTAGCCAGCCATTCTGGGTATTTTACCTCTCTGATAACTCCGGCACTGAGGAGTCTTTTCACTTCATTCCGAGCACCTTCAGCCTTATCATCAAACATCTTCCGAAGCCTCTGCTTCCTGGGTCTGAATGATGGATTAACATTAAGCGAGTGTTCAATAACATCCCTGTTAACTCCACAAAGATCATTGGCTGACCAAGCAAAGACATCTTTATTGTTGAACAAAAACCTTATCAAGGTTTTCTCCTGTTATTCGGACAATTGAGATCCCAATAGTACCTTCTGCTCTGCTATATCTTCACATAAGAGCATGGGCTTCGGCTGATCAGCCGAAGCAGCTTTCTCCCTTCTGAACTTGTACTGCTCACAAGCTTCAGCTCCATCTATGTTATGGATTGCTTTTGAATCTGTCCAATTTCCTTCGGCCCTTCTGGCAGCTTCCTGACTTCCATGAATAGCAATGGGCCCTTGGTCCGAAGGTATCTTCATGCAAAGGTAAGCTGGATGAAGAATTGCTTCGAAGGCATTGAGAGTACCACGACCAATGATAGCATTGTAAGGATACTCCATGTCAACAATGTCAAACACAATTTGCTCAGTCCTTGTGTTGTTGACAAATCCGAAGGTTACTGGCATGGTAATCTTCCCAAGTGCTACAATTTGCCGCCCTCCGAAGCCACAAAGAGGGTGCGTAGCATCATGAATCTTGTCTTTGGGCTCTTGCATTTGTCTAAAAGCCTTAGCAAATATGATATCTGCTGCACTGCCTGTATCGACCAAAACATTATGGACCAGAAATCCTTTGATCACACAAGAGATAACCATAGCATCGTTGTGTGGGTAGTCCTTGAGCTGAAGATCTTCTTGAGAGAAGGTAATTGGAATGTGAGACCATCTTGACTTGATGAAGGGTCCTTGGACCCCGACATGCTGTACCCTTCTCTGTGCCTCCTTCTTCTGCTTCTTGTTAGCTGGCTCTGAGCATGAACCGCCTGTTATGGGGAGTACCAGCTTCGGAGCCGAAGCAGCTCCAGCTTGATCGTTGAACGAAGCCATTAGCTCAAAAAAAGTGGAAGTGAGTTGACCGGAGGTGGGCGCCAATGTTGGGGACTTGTTCTCAAATGCTATGAATCAAGAACAAGGCAACACAAAAGATGTTAAATATCAAATGTCCTTCGTCCGCTGAAGCATTATCTCCTCAAGGGTTTAATGAACTTCGGACGAAGGACACAAATATAATATTACGAAGGTGACAAAGATAATATAAAACGATGTAAAATGTAGAACATTAAAGATAAATATGTTGGAGATAAATAACATCATTCACATATTTTATTATCTGAATCTAAAATGTTTGAATACAATGTTTAAGGTATGCTTATACCTTCGCCTTGACAAGTAATGATTCCCGAGTGATGCACTTGCAATTACAGGAATGAGTGAACAGTAAAGGAATATTGTTCACTATTTATAGGCACAGGACACAGCCTGTGAGGAATTACAATCATGCCCTTCATAAAAGTTTACAACAATGACTCAGACCCCTACAGGCTAAAAGGTCATTCTATCTTTAAGTCGGTTCGACCCTTCATCTTCGGATATATTATAATCCCGAAGCTTCATGAATGATACCTTCGTCGCCACGTACGAGCAGCTTTAACCACAGCTGTTTCTTTCTGCAGGACCTTCGGCGACGAAGCATGTTCCCAACACGGACGAGTCTGGTGCAACACCAAACATGAGTTGTATTGTCTGGATAAAGAGCTAAAAAAATAAAGTACATTGAACACAACGGTGTGCACCGAACAAATCACCAAACAGCGTACAGATACGACACTCAGAGAGTCAGAGAGCTCTGCAGCGCGTTTGCAGAGGTCAACATGCATCCGACATTTTTGGTGTGTCATTGAACACTGCACCGAACAAGGTACACAGAGAGGTTGCAAAGCAATCCAAGTGAGGTTATAACGCACCGGCGTCACCCAGTGTGTCACACACACCGTCGATCTCCATTGTGAGGAGGTATGCGCTAACCATGTGATGCTGTCGTGGCGGATTTGGAGTGTCAGGAATGGTATCCTAGGAGCCGGTGCTCCATTATGCATGGGATCTTTCTGACACGATACATACATGTCCTCTTTTGTCTTTTCCCCATGATTCAACTGTTGAGAACTACGTCACCACGGATCACCAGATCCGCTCCCTTCCCTCCCGTCAGCAGTAGAGGCGCGAGAAGCTGTAGAAGACCCGTCTCCCTTCCCATAAGCACGACAGAGGAAACACACGAGACACATGGGTAGGGTTGGGCCTCTGGCCTCTTTCTCTTCTCTATATTATGAGGGGGTGTACAGGTTCCTTATATAGAGATGTGAGACCCCTCAGGGGCAAAGCAGGTATTTGCCCACATAACCCTAATTAGGGTTA
This sequence comes from Zea mays, assembly GCF_902167145.1. NCBI lineage: Eukaryota > Viridiplantae > Streptophyta > Magnoliopsida > Poales > Poaceae > Zea > Zea mays. Next base: position 42,571,048 of record NC_050097.1, on the reverse strand, counting down.
CTTAACACTCCCCCTTGGGCGAATACCGCGACCAACACATGCCTCGTCAAAACTCCGAAAAACCCAGTGGGAAAAATATGGAGAAAGAGTGCATGGTGATATAAATTGCATTTGCACTTTGTTGCCTCGTTAAAAACCTCATGTGAGAAACTTCAAAAAAACTCACCAAGGGAAAAAGAGTACAACAACTGTCATCGGGACAGATTTCGATTCTTTGGGATCTAGATTCTATTGAATCTTCTACAAGGGCTAACTTTAGAAATGTGCTCCCCCTGATCCTTGCAAAACTGTATCAATAAGGCAAAACATCTTCTTCTAGAAATATATGCACATAAAGATTTAGCAAACGGATTGCATATCCTTGCAAGGACTATTTCAGGAACTTTACCTCTACTCACTTCTAGGATATACGAGGTAAGTGCACATATCAATATAAATAAGCCACTTTGACTGATGATGTTCGATCGACTAGATCTATATATTTGATAGAAAGTTCCATAAAGGTTCACATATTGATCATCAAGCTCACGCCTTCAGGGCATAGAATATGACATTTATTGTCTCACGGTTGTGATCAATATAAGCATTCGCTCCCCCTGACGATGACATCTGTCAAAGTCGTTATTCCTCATAACTCAAGCATATTCTTCAAGATATATGTCTCATTGTTCATCTGGAATAACGAGAATGGATGAGGTTGGGGTGCTATCATTTTCTATCTTACACCACAATTTATACATAGTCGTGCAAAGCAAATAACATGTCCTTCAATAGGACTTAGGGGATAATATAGTTGCAATAGTACATATTCTAAATATGACACATCGCTCCAGGCGTTCATCCATTGCAACATCTATGATGGTGTAACAAAAGTCCATCAAAGATCATAATCCATCAGAGATTTTTCATCGATCAGATATATCGTTATAGTCTGTCATTCTGGCACAATGGGGATGTTTTGCCAGTAACACCTAAACCTTATAGGTTTCTGCCATCGTGGCTTTAGAGGATACCGTAATTCCACATCTAGTGGAAATTACCATGAGTAAAACTCATGGAATGCACATGTGCTTATTCGGTGAACTTCAAGTCCTTTGGTACCTCATCTTATTCCTTTCTGGGTCTGTATGGGTCTTTATCCCTTTATAGGGGTTATCAAACTTTGGTGTTCAACACAGACTTTGTTTCTTCTGGATAGGTTCCATCTGGGAACGATAATCTCAACTAGGAGATATTCTCCCCACATAGGAGAGTGATCATTCATCAGGAATGTATTATTCGGTATGAGATTTATATGTTGCATATTTATAATTCAAGAATATGAGTCCTCCTTGGATCTCATGACGAATCTTCTGAATCTTATTAACTGCATAGTTTAATTCATGCCATTTGCCAGATTATATCATATAGCAGAACAGTGTTTATTCAACACATATGTGGGATGGGTCTCTCACAAGACCACTTGAACCATCGCATTCACCACACATTATTTCAATAGTGCCCATAAATGTCCGAATTTCAAGCTCGCGACTTCCATTTTGCGATTATTGGTTCAGCCTCGATTGCATTTATCATTGACCCGATAAGAGAGCTTCAAGCACTCATGCCTAGGACTTTGTTTTGGATCCCTTTGCAATCTATAGAGGCAAGATAGGTGTCGACACATTTGTCTCCCACATTTAATAATGATCTCCGTCATTTCCCAAAACGAAAGACTCATTGTTCCGTATTCCCAGCACAATGATATTGCGCGCATTGCTAGGAACTTCATCATCAAGATGAACCTCTTCGTGAGGCAAATCACCATCAGGGTGAATTAATCGAAGGAGAGTTATCACAGACCACGTGAATCTGCAATCAGAACATATGCTTTGACTAAGGCTGATGGATCATATTCGCAGGCGTCCCCGAGAATAGATCAAATACCAATAAGTCAAATGTGGATACAATATTAATCCCGGGTATATCCACATCTACATCAGGTAGAAGCATTCAAACCAATATGGTTACTCCTCAACGATTTCTGGCAGACTCCATATACACAGGAGTACACACCGAACGACAGGTTCAGTTTAGCTTTTGTGTGTTTAATAGAATATTGAGGCATTACACAAGATGGACATTTATCTCCCCCTAATGCCGAGATGTTCTAAAAGCATACAGATAATATCCCCAACCACAATCATCCAGTTGTGGCCATTGTATGCTATTGTGGTGATTTATTTGGGAAATCTTACGCACATTACAGATAGGGGTTTTATGCAGTGAGCTTTGGACTTAGATTAATGTAGTGGCATGAATACTACATATTTGTCCTTCAACATGAAGGGTTAGTCTCAACATCTAGTGAGACACGCAACAACAAGTTGCTTCATGGTTACAATTCTGCAAACTTATTATTATTACTACCAAATGCATAGTCAGTCATTAAGATTGAGACTGATATGCGCAACACTATTTTATCCATAAGGGTCCTTCAGGGGCTCATGCATACCATTCGTTTGGAGCCATTAGTTAACTTCAGATCAACAAGTAAAATGACCATCAGGGTCTAACGCTCACAAAGTCATTCACTGGTTGCATTGTGCTTTTAAGCACATAGGAAAAATATGTGTGTTTATATTGGTAGTGAAGTGCACGGCATCAGGCCAATGCTGCCAAGCAAAGATTGTTATATGCATAGATGTATAGTCCAGCTCGTTTTTATCACTGCCCATGGTTTACCCAATTACTCATACCGCTCTGAAATTGGGTATCGATTAATGCAACATTTTTAGGTATAATAATTTTGAGAGAGAACTTATAACAATAGTCAATTATTTATGGTGTTGCCAGCAGGGCAAATATTTCTCCTCATATTATATACCAACTTGTTCTATAAAGCATTATTTCGATCTCTTCATTGTTCAGCAAAAAAAGAAGCTTTGGAATAGAACAGACAAGGCCAAAAATTCATTTTTATCTGGGAAAATCACCATATAACTAGCTTTTGATGACACAAATGATGATAACTGCTTGGTAAGAACGAAACAATACTGGTATCCGCCTAGGATCCATCTTCAACACCAGGTAGTACTGCTCTCGTACGAAGAAATCATCAGGAGTAGAGAGGATACAACAGGTCTCTACAAGATCTTAATATTTCTATCACAAATTATCATCACTAGTAGTCTAGTGGTCAAGACATATGGCTCTTCTGGCTCCGAGGACCAAGAATATGTTAATGTCTAATTTAGCTACAAGCTTTATGGTGATGTGGGATTTCATAGTTATTTGTCTACTCTTCTCACTTCTGGTAGATCAGAGGTAGATAATGGTAAGCATGCCAAATGGTGGAATTCAGTGTAGTTCGGCTACATAAACCCCAGGTATGTGTCCATTTAGGACCGACCTTTACCATTTAGTTTACAGTGTATACCAAACTTGTCAAAGGACTATCCCGAGTCAATTTAGTGACTATAAGTATTTACAATTCCGAGAGATGTATGCGACACAAGCATATAGGTTCTAGATAGAACGAGTAAAGTTGTTCGACGGGAACACACTATGGTTTTCACACCAACATAGTGAAAATTTTCTCAGAATAACCTCTCGGTATACTCGCAACTTCGTGTTGCTGGCGATTACATGTCCTTTTATCTCATAGTTTGCTTCATGTCATTTAGCGACAAAGAGAGTAATGTGCTAACATCTGGTTGAGCAATATATGGCTGAGATTTATAGTCTTAAATTATTTGGTAAGGCCTTTTGCTTACTAATAGAATCCCAATTTGTGATGTCTTCTATGCCAAAAGGCTTTCATGCATTATATTATATATCTTCGGGTTACTTCGGGTAAAACTTTATGCATGAGGAGAGATCAAAGAATTAACTTATCTGTGTTTCATTGTATTTCAATTTAATTTTCCCAGATTATTCAAGCACTATAGAGCTTGATATAGTTATTATGGCCCCTTGGCGATATATATAAATATATGATGCCACACAACACTATCAAATAAAATATATAGGCAAACAAAATTGTTTACGAAAGTTGCGTATAATGTGACTTTAGGGGCTCGAACAACCCACCACAATCTACGCGAGTATAAGCTCTAGCGTATCTGGCGTCAATGCGTGTGCGGCCATCAGGGCAACGATAACACATCAAACCTTCGTAACCAGCGCAACAGACGCAGTTGTGGCTTGGTAGTTGGGTACACGATAAGTACGCGCAATAGGCACAACAGGCGCAACAAGCGCAACTGTGACTCAATAGCTGCGACACACATGCAATGCCTTCAGGGCGCACGAAAAATGTGTGACTCGGCGATGGCGGTCCGACTCAACGGGAGCGATCTGATTAAGCGAGAGAGCGACAGTTCACCGTGAGTCTGAAAGCTCAACGCAACACAAATATTTAGAACGATATAAAAATACACAACATAACCTTCAAATGCATTTTAATATTTTTTTGCTAATTATCTACTACGGGAAATAAAACAGAAAAATAGTACCATAATTAATGCATAAGCATAAGCAGATCATGTGCATGAAAATATTTTCACATATTTAAACATGCATTTTTCTACTAATTATTTACTGCGAAAAATAATTAACCGCAATATAAAACATACTTTATTCTATTTTTTATTTGTAACCGAAAATAAATAGAATAAACAACATAGAGCATATATGAAATAATTCAACCAGAATTTTCTAGGGCGATTTTCAAGCCAACCATCGCGTGCTCAGTAACTATCAGAGTATCACATGCAAGCGTCAAGTCAGTCTGCATGCAAGGTTGGAGGCGTATATGCATGCAAGTATGCAACCATTGCAATTCCAGTTCTTTTTTTGTACATTGCTCCCAAGTAGGCAAGTACGAGTGCCACACATGCATAGCGTTTAACTACCAGCCGATTTGACCGGGAGCACAGCGCTCTCAACTGCCCACAGCTTTGATCGGGGAGCACATGGAGCGCGCGACGACCGTGCAAGGCCCACTCCTGGCCCGAGGCCGCGCTCCACGTTACGCATGTTGCATAGGTACGTGACCCGTTACTATTTTTTCTCCTGGAAAAATAGATTGGTGCCTGCGTAGTACAGATTGTGGCCGCGTTGTACAGGTTGCATGCAGCCATGCGGGGTGGTTCCTCGCCGATTGGTTGGAATGGAAACTCATGCCATTTAGCGTCTGATCCGCTTCCGGCGGCCAGGAGCTTATCTCCCCATCGTGGCCAGCAGAGTCGCCACCATTTTTATCACCGCGAACTATGTATTCAATCTATACAGAAAGACATACCATTGTATTGCGTAGGAGAGGAATCGAAGACTGTCGCGTAGGACAGTTCGGCTAGGCCGGAGACCTGCCGGATTGACGGAGAGTTGATGCAGATCCAATCTCGCAGCAACGTCGAGGTAGAGCGTGCTGATAACGTGTTGAGAACTACGTCACCACGGATCACCAGATCCGCTCCTTTCCCTCCCGTCAGCAGTAGAGGCGCGAGAAGCTGTAGAAGACCCGTCTCCCTTCCCATAAGCACGACAGAGGAAACACACGAGACACATGGGTAGGGTTGGGCCTCTGGCCTCTTTCTCTTCTCTGTATTATGAGGGAGTGTACAGGTTCCTTATATAGAGATGTGAGACCCCTCAGGGGCAAAGCAGGTATTTGCCCACATAACCCTAATTAGGGTTACTTAACATCAACAACGCGCGCTGAAGCAGTGGCCACTAGTAGGCAGTAGCCAAGGGAACAAGTTCGTATGGGCCGCAGAGGCCATAGGCACGGCGCGTTAGTAGGCTTCTCAGCCATTTGTTGGCTTCTCGGCCCAGTTCGCTTGCGGCGTCCGGAGAGTGGGCCGGCGCCCGAGTCCGCTCCTTCGAAATCCGATTCCCGGGCCCTGTCTCCCGTGCGCTCAGGGCCGATCGTCGCAGCCAGGCCGGATCGTAGACTACTAGTAGCTTCATGCCACGCGTGCGCTGCCTTCCTCCCTCCCGTGACCGCAAATCACGTCGTCTCCCTCGGTGGACGTCTTTCACGGGCGAGCGCCCGTGACCGCCGACCTCCTGGGGTTACTGCCCGCTGGATCTTCCACCGACGCATCGATCGATTTGCCCGGCGGACCCCAGCCTTACCTTCTGCGTGAGGACGACCGCCGGCGACGTGCCAACTGCCAAGCGCAGGCATGATGGTGCTCGTCATGCTCGCTACCGGCCCCCGGCGAGTCGCGTCCGCTGAGCGGCTGAAGCGGTGTAGAGCGAGCGGGCGTGCGCGCGCCAAAATCACGGGGGAGGGCAGTCTGTCGGCGGAGCGAGCTGCCTGCCTACTTACTACTACTACCTGCTAACCGAAGGAAGCGCCGCCGGCGCCGCATACGGCCGGCCGCGCGTGGCGGTGCATCATGTCACGTGAAGGCGCAGCCGCTCCTCCCGGACGGTACGCTAGTACCTGGAACTGGAATGATGACGGGGGTCCATTTCCCGTGCAATTACGCACAGCCAAAACACTGTCCCACCCGCCGGCGCACTCCCTGGCTCTTTCTCGCTCATCAGTCGGTCGTCTCGTCGGCCCGAGCGCACGCAGGTACAAGATAAAAAAAATCACCAGCTACAAGATCCACGACATGGAAGCAAGAGCTCAGAACACGGCTCGACGTAAAGAAGAATGAAACGTGTCGTGCCTCAAACTTATTCACGATAGATATCGTGTTTAGGCCACCACAACACGAAGTGAGGCATAAATTAGAAAACTAGCGTTTAAATAATTATTTTATGCTTTAATATTTGTTATCTCTTCACAAAAGTTATAAAAAACATTGCTTTCTCTTTCTCATACGATTTTTTAATCTACAACAAAGCTACGAATAATTTGAAGATGTATTCTCTTGATATATTGAAAACTCTCTTGTGGGTTTTGAATTAGCCTAAGGTGTAGTAATGCTTTGAATTAGCGTAAGTATGTGCAATTTGGCATATAAGGCCAAAGTTAAGATTTTAATGTAAGCACATATTTAGGGGAGCATTCTATAAACTTAGAATTCAAAATTTGTGCTTTAAATCTTATTCTTGTGTAAGCTTTAATTGTGTTGCCATCAATCACCAAAAAGGGGAGATTGAAAGCTCTCTTGTGGGTTTTGGTGGTTTGGATGACAACCCAATTATAGGACTAACAAGTGTGCTAAGTGTTGAACAGGTGCATAATGCAAAGCTAACAGGGTTCAACTCAAGTGAACAAGTGTGATGGTCCAAAGACTGAATTATCTATAGATGATGGACATCACAAGTAAGATGGACATTGCTTAAGTGAGACTCGGTATGCGTAACTCAGAGACAACCGATCAAGTCAAGGATGGAGGCAAGAAGATCTTCGAGGTACCGAGTGCACGGGAGAAGGTCAAGGAGACCAGGAACCCAAAGCCAAGGGTGAAGAAGAAGACTTACAAAGTCAAGGTTGATCGAGTTAAGAAGAGTTATGGTGCATCAAGGATCACTACATAAGGACATGACTTACAACTAATGAGGTAACCTCTACAGTTATGTGGTGTAAGTCATAAGGCTCAAGATCTAGCTCGGGAAGTGAACAAGGGGTTGGAGCTCAGATATGTCAATCTAGATCAAGTCAAGTTGACTTGATGGTTTAGAGTCCAACATCGACCTCAAACATGCCAAATTGGGTAAAACGATGAAAAAGGTTAAGTATGTAAGGTTTGAGTGTTCAACCATTTTGCATACACCTCTTACTACAAGTTTGGTGCTTTGGTTTGCTCTCTAACTCTTTCTGTAGAGAAAGTGACATTCTAATCTCTCCTTAAGGAGAAACAGAAAAGCTAGGAGAAGAACAAGAAAGAGGTAAGTTTCTAGGACTAAATCAATTAGATTATACTCTAAATATATTTGTTTAAGTCTCAGGAAAATCCTCCCAAAGTTGAAGTCAAACGGAGAAAGAATGGAGGAAAAATCACTTAGTGAGCTTTTGGCTGGTGCACAGGACAGTGAATAATAACTGCCCGGTGCACAGAATAGTGAATAGTAACATGTCCGGTGCACAGGACGGTGAATAGTAATATGTCCGGTGCACAGGACAGTGAATAGTTACTCTGTCTGGTGCACAGGACAGTGAATAGTAACATGTCCGATGCACATGACAGTGAATAGTAACATATCTGGTGCACCAATGGCTAGCTCTTCCAGAGAAGGAAACTGTCAATCAGATCCGTTACTGTTCACCGTCCGATGGCGCACCAAACAGTCTGGTGCACCCGCAACCAGGGAAGGCTCGAAGCTTCCAAATGAAGCTCCAACGTCTCTTAGGCCCTTTGGGACTATAAAAGGGACCCCTAGGCGCCTCCAACAAGCACACAAGAGCAGCCAACAAGTCCATACATCATTTGGATCAATTCTTTCTCTCCCTCTCTTGTGTATCTCTCTAGTTTGTGTAGAGGTGAAGTTATAAGCCTTAAGAGAGAGGGGAAGTGCTGCTGAGAGCTAGAGTAAAATCTTGAGCGCATCGTTACTCTGCTAAAGTGCTGTCGAGAAGATTGTAAGCAGCCACGACATCGTTGTAACTGATACCAACATAATGGAAGGCTCTATCTGTCGCACTGACAGATCTGAGCAAACGGAGAAAGGAGTTGAAATAGACTCCAAGCCAAGGCGTGGCTAACTCCAATGAGGACTAGGCAAGCATTTCAAGCTTGGCCGAACCTCGGGATAAATCTCTGTGTCTTTGTGCTCTGCTCTGTGTTGTGTGTTGTTTCTCTGTCTTATTTGCTTTTTATACTTGCACTTCAACACTTATATGTGGTACAAGATATCTTCAAAGTGCAGGGTATTTTAAGACAGGAAGTTCAATTCCGCTGCAACCTACTCGAAGGGTCTTTCATTCCACTGTGATCCAGCCTTCGAGTAGAGTAAGAATTTTCAGTTTTAAAGTGATAATTATTATTCGTCTATTCACCCCCTCTAGGCGACATCCAGATCCTGTTCCCGGACATCGAAAACTTTCAATTGGTTTCAGAGCTAAGCCTCTCTAGTGTGGGCTTAGTCGTCCGGATATGACGATGTCGTCACAAGAGGTAACTCTAGAACTTCTTCTAGGCAATGGTTCTAATTATAAATCTTGGTCTGTCTCTATTTATAAAGCTTTCATGCATATAGATCCTAATTTGAGACAGATCTTTAGTAGAAGTATTTTTCCCTCTGATATTAGTAAAAAACCTTCTAAGGCTGAACTAAGATGTTTATCTCTCAATCACCATGCTTGCAACATCTTAGTTGACTCTCTTTCTAGAGGTGAAATTAAGTTGAAACTTTTTAAGTCCATATGCACTGCTTCTGCTCCCTCTATTGCTAGTGGTACTAACTTGTCCAAGGGAGAAGAACAAGAACGATGGACACCAAGCGATGGATCCACCTCACCGACAGGTTCATCTCCCACTAGTTAAACATGTCTTGTTACTAACGATGATAGTGGAGATGAAAGTGACGATGAGGAGGAATATGAGGACGATAGCAAGGATGAGTCTTCATCACTACATGGTACATGTTCTTGTATTGCTTCCACTGATAATAATGACAGGGAAAATAAGACCGACGATGTGGAAGAAGAAGAGATTCGCCGATTCTACACCCATCTCAACAAAGAAGACAAAGTGCTCTTGGTTAAGCTGCTGAGGAGGAACAAGGAACAAGGTGAGACACTTCTCAAGCTAAAGGAGACTCTCATTAAAAACCAACAACAGTCTGGAGAAGATGACCAAAGAACATGAGGAGTTAAAGTGCTCTCATGATAATTTGGTCCAACGGTATGAATCTGTTTTATTTGAGCAAAGAAATAATTATGATGTATTATCTGATGTTGCTCAACTTAAAACTAAGAAATCTATGCTTAAGAGTCAAGTAGAAATGATAAATTTAGAAAAACTTGCTCTAAGTGAAAAAGTATGATATATTATCTTATTCTCATAATGAATTAGTTGATGACCATATCATGCTCGATATTGCTCATGAGGTAGTAATTACTAGTTTAAACTCATGTGAACCACATTCTTGCACAAGTGATCAATTAGTTAAAATATTATCATGTGCTAACCTCTACTACCCTGAGAAAGGACAATCTTTGATTGAGCAACAAGTTGTAGGGTCAAAAAGAAAATTGCTTGGGAACAAGAAACAAAGACAATTGAGGAGAAGACGCCATGCTCGACTTCCTCAAGATATCTACGAACGCGTGGTGAAGAAGCTTGAGGAAGGAGAAACCGCAGCAAGGGTCAAACTCCACGAGAAAGAAGTTCCTAAGGCAATAAGTGAAGCAATCAACATGAAACAAGAAAAAGGTAAAGATTCAATTAGTCATGTTGTTTGCACTGATCATCTCTCTATGTCATCCAAGATCAAAAAGGGAAGAGGAAAAAGGAGGTGCTTCAAGTGCGAGGAATTAGGCCACTTCATTGCATCTTGTCCACACAAAGACAAGGATGAAGGAATGATGAGATGTTTTGGATGCAACGATAAGGACCATATGATCACTTCATGTCCGCTCATGAAGAATCAAAGACGTGCACCCTCCAAGATGACCCTCACTAAGAAAAAAGACAAACAGCAAGTGTCATGTCAGGTTGAGCGACGCTTCTGCTACATATGTGGTGAGCATGGTTATCTACCTAAGGTATGTAAGAAGGGTAAGGTTCCTAAGCAAGTAAATTTATCTCAATCTTATTCGCTTAGGAGACCCAAATCATACACTTGTGCTAGATCAATAATGAGATCACCTAGAACTAGCACAAATGCTATTTGGGTACCAAAGGCTCTTTTAGATGAACGTTATAGACCCATCCCGAGATGGGTACCAAACTATGCCAACTAGACCATGCAGGTGCCTCGAGATGGACTGGAGACCTTGGGAGAACTTAAGATGGTTAATTCAAACTCTATGCTTAAGCTATCAATTTTATTATCTATTTATTGACCCAAGGTTGAATTATTGTTCAATACTAATCCCATGTTCATTTCAAGTTAAATAAGTTGTAGAGGTCCTTAATCATTATTAGTGAATCAAGCAAAGGACTTTGATGAGAATCTGCAACATGCTCTCCAAAGGACGACACTCGTCTATGAGATGCATGAGCAAAAGGAGCCCTCAATTGGTGACAACAGGTGCTCTCACTCCACACTACCTAAAAGAATGGATCTCATGGCATTCAGGTAAAAGGCAAAGGTATGGAGAATGGAACTATGCAATTTCATTAAATATCTTGAAGTTCCGTTGATTGTGATCATAGCTATATTCTTGCCTTTCAATTGGTAGTATCTTGGCTTAGGTGCTTTATGCTTTAAAATGTTGTTTCCTTTGGTGTACCTAAGAAAATACTTCTTAATCATGGTGTGGTTAGACATTGTGTTTTATATGCATGATCTTGTTGTTTTTCAATTGGTATATGTGTTGCAATGATCATCATGTGTGAAGCGTGCCTATGTTGCTTTTAAAATATTATATATCTTGAGGCATGCATTGTTTCCACTAGTCATAAGTTGTATTATGTCATCTATTCAATTGGTATCTTTTTGTGATGCAATTGATATATTATGCCTAGACCAAGGTATGTTGTGATCCCCTCTAGTTCTGAAGATGCTAGAATGTGCAAGGTGCAAGTCATTCAAATACCTGATGCACAACTTTAGGGGGAGCACACATAACTTGTGTCTTTTGAGACTAACTATTTTTTGAGTGATCCTATATAGTCTTAAGGTGAAAAAGGAAAGATGAGCAAGAAATGGAACAATTAGGACTTCGGTACCTCCACAAGTCAAGTAATTGGTATCTAAAGTAATTACATATTCAAAGATTGCTCGTGCTCTATAATAGTTGGTGATCCTAGATGCTTATCATGGAGCTATGATAGTGGTGATCTTTCAATTGGTAGCCTTGGTAGTGTGCTTCAATTGGTATCTTTTGGAAATCACTAGAATAGAAACTTCATCTTGTGCCACAATACTATAACTTGTTCTAAGCTTGGTGTTTTAGCAACAAGAAAAGGTCAGGATAAAGGATTAGGCACAAGTGTGAAGGAGCTCCCTAGAGATAAAACTTTCAAGATGGAAATCTTAAATTGATGACAAAAGGAACTCTGTCTACTTAGATGGAAAGTACACCATAACATGGTAAAGGTACAAAAGGAGGTATTGACCTTTTTGCGTATTTGTACCTTAATTTTCCTCCAATGCTTGTGTTGCATATGTTTAATGTGTAAGGAGGAGTAATGTTAGTATGTTGCATTTCACTACTTAATACCCTGCTGTCCTTTGACATCATCCTATGTTCTTGCTTGAATATGGTTTTGGTGTTTGATGTCAAAGGGGGAGAATTTGTGCATTAAATCTTACCTCGACCTGAGAGGAAAGCTTATCTTAAGGGTGAAGATATCTTCAGGGTAAAGATTAATTTTTTGTGTGCTAAAGGACTCAAAGGGGTTTTCATGAGTTCCTTTGATCTTAAGGAAGAATGTGTTAGTTTTGTTGATAATACTTATCATATGCTTCTTGTTGTATTATATGGTGATAATGCATAATTAGTGCTTCTAATGATATGAATCAATTGATATCTATTGTGTTTGTCCTGTAATAGATATTCATGTGGTTCTGGTGCTTTAAATTGGTATCTTAATGGTGAATAGTGGTAGGTTGATATTCTTGTGGTATATCCATTTAATTGGTGTTTAACTCTGATTCTATGCATTTGTGTGTTATACGCATCACGATTTAATTATTGACACAATGCACCCCATGGGTGCTAAGGTGTAGTAATGCTTTGAATTAGTCTAAGTATGTGCAATTTGGCATATAAGGCCAAAGTTAAGATTTTAATGTAAGCACGTATTTAGGGAGAGCATTCTATAAACTTAGAATTCAAAATTTTTGCTTTAAATCTTATTCTTTTGTAAGCTTTAATTGTGTTGCCATCAATCACCAAAAAGGGGGAGATTGAAAGCTCTCTTGTGGGTTTTGGTGGTTTGGATGACAACCCAATTATAGGACTAACAAGTGTGCTAAGTGTTGAACAGGTGCTTAATGCAAAGCTAACAGGGTTCAATACAAGTGAACAAGTGTGATGGTCCAAAGACTGGATTATCTATAGATAATGGACATCACAAGTAAGATGGACATTGCTTAAGTGAGACTCGGTATGCGTAACTCACAGACAACCGATCAAGCCAAGGATGGAGGCAAGAAGATCTTCGAGGTACCGAGTGCACGGGAGAAGGTCAAGGAGACCAGGAACCCAAAGCCAGGGGTGAAGAAGAAGACTTGCAAAGTCAAGGTTGATCGAGTTAAGAAGAGTTATGGTGCATCAAGGATCACTACATAAGGACATGACTTACAACCAATGATGTAACATCTACAGTTATGTGGTGTAAGTCATAAGGCTCAAGATCAAGCTCGGGAAGTGAACAAGGGGTTGGAGCTCAGATATGTCAATCTAGATCAAGTCAAGTTGACTTGATGGTTTAGAGTCCAACATCGACCTCATACATGCCAAATTGGGTAAAACGATGAAAAAGGTTAAGTATGTAAGGTTTGAGTGTTCAACCATTTTGCCTACACCTCTTACTACAAGTTTGGTGCTTTGGTTTGCTCTCTAACTCTTTCTATAGAGAAAGTGACATTCTGATCTCTCCTTGAGGAGAAACAGAAAAGCTAGGAGAAGAACAAGAAAGAGGTAAGTTTCTAGGACTAAATCAATTGGATTATACTCTAAATGTGTTTGTTTAAGTCTCAGGAAAATCCTCCCAAAAGTTGAAGTCAAACGGAGAAAGAATGGAGGAAAAAGCATTTAGTGAGCTGTTGGTTGGTGCACAGGACAGTGAATAGTAAATGTCCAGTGCACATGACAGTGAATAGTAACATGTCCGGTGCACAGGACAGTGAATAGTTACTTTGTCCGGTGCACAGGACAGTGAATAGTAACTCGTCTGGTGCACAGGACGGTGAATAGTAACCTGCCCGGTGCACCAACGGCTAGCTCTTCCAGAGAAGGAAACTGTCAATCAGATCCATATTGTTCACTCTCCGGTGGCGCACCGGACAGTTCGGTGCACCCGCAACCAGGGAAGACTGGGAGCTTCTAAATGAAGCTCCAAGAGCTCCTAGGCCCTTTGGGACTACAAAAGGGACCCCTATGCGCCTCCAACAAGCACACAAGAGCAGCCAACAAGTCCATACATCATTTGGATTAATTTTTTCTCTCCCTCTCTTGTGTATCTCTCTAGTTTGTGTAGAGGCGAAATTATAAGCCTTTAGAGGGAGGGGAAGTGCTGCTGAGAGCTAGAGCAAAATCTTGAGCGCATTGTTACTCTGCCGGAGTGCTGTCGAGAAGATTGTAAGCAGCCACGACATCATTGTAACTGATATCAACATAGTGGAAGGCTCTATCTGTCGCACTAACAGATCTGAGCAAACGGAGAAAGAAGTTGAAATAGACTCCAAGCCAAGGTGTAGCTAACTCCAACGAGGACTAGGCAAGCATTTCAGGCTTGGCCGAACATCGGGATAAATCCCTGTGTCTGTGTGCTCTGCTCTGTGTTGTGTGCTGTTTCTCTGTCTTATTTGCTTTTTATACTTGCAGTTCAATACTTATATGTGGTACAAGCTATCTTCAAAGTGCATGGTATTTTAAGACAGAAACTTCAATTCCGCTGCAACCTACTCGAAGGGTCTTTCATTCCACTGCGATCCAGCCTTCGAGTAGATTAAGAATTTCCAGTTTTAAAGTGATAATTATTATTCGCCTATTCACCCCCTCTAGGCGACATCCAGATCCTGTTCCCGGGCATAGGGAACTTTCATATATGCATGTTTTTTTGTCAGTGCCGTACTTGGGCCGACACGTCACGATTATCGGCCCACCGTGCTTAGGCCCAGTCTAGGGCTAATTTTTAGTATCTGAGCACGACACTACCTATTAGTCTAAAATTATTATGTGTCGTGCTGGCCCGAAAAAAGTTAGCCCGAAACACGATGGCACAGGTCATGCCGGCCCGACATGACCCAACTTTCGGCTCTAACTCCATGCCTCCAGCCCCATAAATGACATATGTAGCTAGGGGTGATAATAGGCTCTAGATTGTACACTATAAAATTTAAGGATAGAATCAGGATTTATTCATATTCATTTTTGAACTAAAATTAATTAACGGTCCTAACTTGTTGTAAAAAAACATTTAGATCGTGATCAATTACCACCCCTATATGTAGCATGAGCAGACTGCCAGAGTAACTATGAGATTTGCGCCAGCCAAAATAACAGAACTTTAACTTTCACAAAGGCTAAAAATTCTATTTGGACTTTTATTTAAATTTTAGTAAAGTTAAACACTAAAACTTTAGACCATTTTAGCTCACTTCAGTGGCTCTAAAGTTTTTTGAGATGAGCTATACTTTAGATATCACTTTAGACCTCCTGTTTAAGTGTAAAGAGTCCAAGTGGCTACACTAAACTTTAGATTATAGAATCCACCAAGTGTACAATGAATAACATTAACATTTAAATGAGATCCCAACTAAATTTACTAATAAAACATTATATTTTGCAAATAATTTAATGATAGTTATTTTATATAATAAATTCATAAATAGTAGCGTCTTTATATAATTTTAGTCAAATCTTACATCATATCGAAAACGTGAGAAGCAAGTATAACAAAACTAGGGAACGAACTAGTTGTCTGCAATAACTTCAGGGACGTAGAACTTCCACACTGCTATATGGTAATCCAACGCACATGGAAATGTTGGACTTCCCAAGTTGTATAGGTCCATATGCTAGAGGCGTGGGAGTTTTATCTGCATAAGGATTAATTTGATGACCAAGAAATTGAAGAGAATTTATAGGGAATGAAACATTTTGTTATTTAAAATTGAATAGTAAGATGTTTCAATCGTCTCCAATTGACTGGCCACCAAACTTATTAGCTAGCCCTAAAAAGTACCGCAGGAGAACTCGTTTCCAAAACTAGCGGGATGTGCTGTTTTTGTTTTCCAAATTAAGGACTAGCGGTCATTGTAGGAGAACTTATTTGGTTACAATTGGTTACAATGATAGGACGAGACGGAATCAGACTATTCTAGTGTTGTCTTCAGTTATCTCTGAAAATTGGAGAGACAAGACAGGACGTCAGAGAACGTCACTGTCCTATTTACCCCGCAACCAAACGCACCCTAAAAGGTTCAAAGCTTGCAAGTACTCCCTCTGTAAAAAATGCACATCTCACACTTTAAGTACTCAATAAATTCTAAGCTTGATATGATATTAACTAATTATCATTAGATGAACAACCATCTCATTAAACCTATTTAAGGATATAAATATTGATGTTATTTTTAAAAAAATAGTTAAACTCACGAATATCGTCTGACTGTTCAAAGCATGCACTTATTTTAAGATTCAGGATTAACTAAGCCCAGGTAGGGTTGTATGGGTGGTAATGAATCACGATCCAAATGTTTCTTCACAATTTGCTAGAACCCTAAAATAATTTTAGTTGAAAACTAAATAGAAATAGAGCATCATCTTAATCTAATCTGATCCTTAAAATTTATACTATAAAATTTAGAGTCATTGTTACCCCTAAACACAGGCCACGATGCTGGCTAAAATCTAGGACAGATTAAAGTTATATTTTATTTCATGTCTAAAGCGCGTGTCATAACCTGTAAAAGCTTATTCGTTTGAATTAAGAAACTTAGATAGACCCTAAGTCTGACTCCAGAGAGCTTGTATGATCATAGGCCCCTCCATCTCGTAAAATAAAGCATATAATTTTTTGGCGCGGTGTTTAAAGCAAAACTTTGACCATTTTTTTTAAAAAAATACAACCAATGAATACAAAATAGGCACAATATTAAAGAATTTTTAATACAAATCTAAGTATATAACATGATACACTAAAATATATGTTTCTAGCTGAATTGTTGATTAGAAGTTTTAAAACGTTGATTTTTTTTTAAAAAAAAAACATGTGCACCCTATTTTCTAGAATGGAGTATCCACTACCGGAATCGCTTTTTTTGCCGAGTGTTCTTTGCCGAGTGTTAGACTTTGCCGAGTGTCAAAAAGCACTCGGCAAAGAAAAACACTCGGCAAATTAAGAATCGAAAAAATAAAAAAAACAGCAAAACATTTTTTAAATTCTAGGAACAACTCTCCAACCCCTACCTATTTACCTTACCCGTTGCCCTATCATTTTTTACTATTATTTTGAATCAAACTTATAAGTTTTGTAAATGGTGAGATTCGAACTCGCAACCTCTCTCCCGTGCATACCCTCCTATACCACTACACTACTACACCAATTATATCTATATTACGTTTCCATTCCCCATGTACTATAACAAATTGAGAGTCATTTGATTATTTAAGGCACTAAATGAGTTCATTTGAAAATGTGACCAACTATAAAGTTGCATAACTTTTTGAGATCTACAAGTTTTATTTTAATAGTTTCTACATCCGAGACCGTTTACAAAATTTGAATTTTAAATTTGAAAACTTCACACGAATTTTTCAATGATAAGATGATTTCAAATCAAAAAATTGTTAACTACAAAGTTTCATTACATTTCAAGACCTACAACTTTTATTTTGGTGGTTTTTCCATCCGAGACAATTTGAAAAATTCAAATTTCAAAATTCAAACATAGTTTTGCATAACAAGATGATTTCAAACCAAAACATTGTCAACTATAAAGTTTCATAACTCTTCAATACCTATAACTTTCATGTTGGTGGTTTTTTCTTTCGAAGTCGTTTTCAAAATTCAGAAGTAGTTTTCGTTGACAATATGACTTCAAATGAAAAAGTTGTCAACTATAAACTTCTATAACTTCTCAAGATCTACAAAGTTTATTTTGGTTGTTTGGTCATTTGTTTATCTCACATAATGGTTCTAATAATATGCACAAATTCTATACGTCTCTCTCGTAGTTTCATAAACTACGAGAGGGATATAGGTTTTATGAATAAATTTATTTTTATTTTGTCATATGAAAAAATGTTCAATATATAAATTGTACATCATGATGAGTTATACAAATTTATAGTTCAAAACTTTTTCATTTGAATTAATTTACTACTATAAAATGTGATTTTTAAATTGTCTTTGCCTAGTGTTGGAGAAAAAACACTCGGCAAAGAGCTCTTTGCCGAGTGTTGTATTTGTGACACTCGGCGAAGAGCCCTTTGCCGAGTGTCAAAAAAAGACACTCGGTAAAGAAACTCTTTGCCGAGTGTCAAAAATAAAACACTCGGCAAAGAAACTCTTTGTCGAGTGTCAAAAATAAAACACTCGACAAAAAGCTTCTTCGCCGAGTGTTTTATTTTACCGAGGTTTTTTGCGTGGCACTCGGCAAAGAGCTTCTTTGTCGAGTGCCCGAAATAAAACACTCGTCAAAGAATGTGGCACTCGGCAAAGAGCCAAATTCCGGTAGTGATTGGTTTGCAAACACGCATAAGATACAACTTGTTCTCATATGCGAGCACACCAATGCGTGATAATGTCATAATGTGGGATTACCCAGCTATAAACACAACCTTTCTTCTCTAGATGACTGGATAAATGGTTAAACATTTTAAAGGGCAATATCACTCTCGCTCTCGCTAGCCACAAATTGTTTGAAGACTGGAATTGGACAACAATGCCCTATTTGGACATTTAGAAATGATATTGCTATGTTTGTGTTCAAATGTAGCTTCAAAGTATCATACTCACTACCGAACACAGCTCCTTTGCCGAGTGCCTAAGGCACTCTACAAAACCTAGAAAACACTCGGCAAAGAACGCTCGGTGAATTGTACATCGGCAACGGCCTCTTTGCCGAGTACCTTTTATCGGACACTCGGCAAAGACTTTGCCGAGTGCCATTTGGTACTCGGCAAAGAAAAGTCACCGTCACAGTGCCAAGTGACGGTGACGGATCCTTTGCTGAGTGTCTTCATTGGCACTCGGCAAAGAAGCCAATTTTACCGAGTGTCTGCTATCTTGGCTCTCGGCAAAGACGGCTCCAGTGGGCCCATCCACCAGTCCCTTTGCCGAGAGCTCTCGTAGGCACTCGGCAAAGAGGGCTTCTTTGCCGAGTGTCTAGTGGATGGGCTCTTGGCAAAGAAGGCCCCAGTGGGCCCCTTTGCTAGTACCTTTGCCGAGTGCGCTGGGCGGCACTCGGCAAAGGTAGCTTCTTTGCCGAGAGCCTTGACCACATCACTCGACAAAGAAGGCTTTACCGGTTCCCAGGTGTGCCTTCTTTGCCGAGTGCCATGGTCATAGCACTCGGCAAAGATACCCTTTGTCGAGTGTTACACTCAACAAAGTGACCAGGAAGGTTGGTCAATACATATAGCATGATATGGCGCCACTCTTCATGTCTCAGGGTCTTGGTGGTCGAACCACTCGCGCTTCCGAGTTGCCCTCGAAAAATACTGAGGTTCGATTCATTGCCGCCATCATTGTAACGAGGGGGTGGATTATGCACGCTCGGCAGTTTGTCACCATAGTAAGTTGTTGTGAAGTTTGACACCTCCTCCAGTATGTATGCCTCTGCAATGGAAGCCTCGATTTTGCATTTATTTCTACATTTCTTTCGGATAGTCTTTAGACATCTCTCGATTGGATAGCACCAACGTCCCTGCACGGGCCCCCCCCCCATTCGTGCCTCATACGGGAGATGAAGAATCAAATGCTGCATTGGATTGAAGAAGCCAGGTGGAAAGATCTTCTCCAGCTTACACAGTAACACGGGTGCCATCCTTTCCAAGTCTGCAATCACGGTCCGAGCTAACTCTTTTGCACAAAGCTGGTGGAAGAAATAGCTCAACTCTGCAAGCGCTAGCCAAACATGCTCAGGGACATAGCCTCGAACCATCGCCGGAAGAATTCGTTCAATCCATATGTGGAAGTCATGACTCTTCATCCCTAAGACTCGCAGAGTAGATAAGTTCACCCCCTACTCAGGTTAGCTGCATACCCATCAGGGAACATTAACATCTTGATCCACTGTAGTACTTCCTTCCTCTGGGCCCTGCTCAGGACGAAATCGGCCTTAGGCCTTCTCCATGTCTTTCCACCACTAGGCGGCTTCATCTCTTGGTTTGGTCTATCACATAACTCTGCCAGATCCACTCTTGCCTTTACGTTATCCTTTGACTTATCAGGAATCTCCATAATTGTTGCCCAAAGTACCTCGGCGACATTCTTTTCAGTGTGCATCACGTCAATGTTGTGTGGAAGGAGCAGGTCATCATAATAGGGGAGCCGAGTCAAGCCCGCCTTATGTGTCTACATATGTTGCCCACCATATCCCACAAAACCACCTTCTGGGTTGGCCACGAGACCATCTATCTGTTGGCGAACTTCGGCACCAGTCATCATTGCAGGTGGGCGGTCTGTCACCACGACACCTTTCATAAAGTTCTTGATGTCTAGTCGGAATGCATGGTCAGGAGGGAGAAATTGTCAATGTTTATCGAATGACGAATATTTGCCACCCTTCTTCAACCAAATGAACCTAAGAGCTTCCTTGCAAACTGGGCATGGGAACGTACCGTGAACACACCAGGTGCAAAATAGCCCATACGCCGGAAAGTCATGCATGGAGTACTGGTACCAAACATGCATTTTGAAGTTTGTCTTCGTAGCTCGGTCGTACGTCCATACCCCTTCCTCCCAAGCACGGACCAATTCATTAATCAAAGGCTCCATGTACACGCCCATTTTATTCCCCGGGTGTCCAGGAATTATGAACGACACGAATATGTTCTGTCTTTGAAAGCATACGCCGGGGGGGGGGGAGATTGATGGGGATAACGAACACGGGCCAACATGTGTATGGGGCAGCGGTCATTCCATAGGGATTGAACCCATCTGTGGCCAGCGCAACACGAACATTACGAGCCTCTTCGGCTTTCTCATGGTGAATGGCATCAAAGTGGGTCCATGCTTCACCATCGGATGCGTGAACCATCTTGTCAGGATTGTATCATTTGCCTTTTTTGTGCCATGTCATCTGTTTCGCGGATTCCTCTGTCATGTATAGACGTTGGATCCTCGGTATGAACGGAAGGTGGCGTAGGATTGTCACGGGGATGTCGAGCTGCCTCTTCTGTCCATCACCAGAGTCTACCTCCATGAACCTAGACGATTTACACTTCGGACAGTACTTTGCCTCAGTGTGTTCTTTCCTAAATAGGATGCAGCCCTTCGGACAAGCATGTATCTGCTCATACGTCATCTTAAGTGCACAAAGGAGTTTCTGTGCCTCGTACATGCTCTTTGGCAGAACGTGATCCTCCGGAAGCAGGCTGCCAATAACTGTCAACGAACCATCGAATGCGTCTCGACTCATGTTGTACTGCGACTTGAACGCCATTATACGCCTAATGGCATCCAGTTGAGAAACCTTTGTCTTGCCGTGAAGGGGTTTCTGTGCCGCGTCAAACATGCCGTAGAATGCCTTTGCGGTCGCCTCTGGCTCGTCCTCCGTACGTCCTTCGGCGAACTGTGCCTCGTGATAGTCGTTCAACATGTCCGCTACCTCGGCATCAGCATCGTAATCCTCGACGCGTTGTCTCACCACCTCCTCTCTCGTGCGATGCGCTTCACCATGGAAGATCCACCGAGTATAGTCCGGCGTAAATCCATTCTTCCAAATATGTTCTACCATGGCCTTCTTTGTTTTCCTTTTCCTATTGGCACATTTGCTGCACGGACAAGGGACTAGACTCGCTCCTTTAGCAGCTTCGCCAAATGCCCGTTCCACGAAAGCATCAGTCTTCCTAATCCATTCAGGGGTGACATCATTACGTCGAACGCGGCCCGTGTACATCCACTCACGGTCCTCCATCCTCTAACATATATAACCGAGTATAGTTTAATATAGACATGTAATGCATGTACACTACGTTCCTACCTTCTAATAGGTGAGGATAGGTCCTAATCCCACCCGCGGTTGCGTAGATGGAGTTAGTTTCCATGCTCTACTCCGATCCGAGATAGAATTTCGGCAGCACCTCCCCGCTGTTCTCTGGATACACGTCCTGGCAGGGAGAGTGTACTGTCCGGAGAACAACAGGGAGGTGACGCCGAAACTCTATCTCGGACCGGAGTAGAGCATGAAACTAACACCATCTACGAAACCGCGGGCTGTCCAAAAAACATGGACAATTCGAAACTGATACATTTGTATATATGCAAAGATCTGCATATCTACATCGTATCTCTTTCGAACGGGAGATGCCTAACTGGGTTACGTGATCTACGAACATGATGCGAAAATAGAGGTTATACCTAGGGTGGTGGTGGAGTCAGGCTAGTGGGGCTGTGGCAGGTCGGTGCAGTGGCGACGCGACGCGGTGCAGGCAGACCCGCAACGGCTAGGAAGACAAGTATCTTCTCTGTAAAAAAGAAACATAAGTCTGTTAATACAAAAAAATCGACAGCACCTCCCCTGTACGTTGAGGTTTTTAAAACCTGTAAATAAAACTAACAGCACGATGGCTGACATGCACACAGTAAGAAGAAATTCACCTAAAGTATACACTACTAGCAGTTGTCACATTTCTTATTTCCCATTGTGGCGTGGTGTGTGTTGTGCGAGTGGCGTGGTGAGGGTCGGTGATGGCATGGTGGATAGGATGGGGTAGTGTGTTGTGTGAGGATCGGTGCGAGTGGCGGCGTGCGGTGGTGGATTGGATGGGAGACATATATTGAGTGATCAACACATTAATATAAACATGTGTTTATTCAAATACATAATCTATAAAACATCAATGCATTAATCTATAAAACATCAATACATTAATATAAACATCAATACATAATTTTATAATTTTATACCTTGGATGGTGGCGGGCGGGGGAGACGGTGGCGCGGGGAGGAGACGGCGGCCAGGGGAGGCTGCGGCTCGGGGAGGGCGGCAGGACGACGGTGGGGCGGCGCGGTGAGCGGCGCTCGCGGTGGCGCGGCGGGCGCGGACGGGCTTGCGGGGAGGCGACGGCGTAGGGAGGCGGCGACGCGGCGGCTGACAGTAGAGAGAGTGAGAGGAGAGAAAGAAGGTCGGGGGACAGTTTATTTTACTTCTTTGCCGAATGCCAGATCGGTGGCACACGGTAAAGGCTCCTTTGCCGAGTGTCACCCAGGGGGCACTCGGCAAAGCATACTTTGCCGAGTGTCAACCAGGGGGCACTCGACAAAGCATACTTTACTGAGTGTCAACCAGCTGACACACGACAAAGTACATTTGTATTTTTTTGTTTTGGCCACCTAACCTTTTGTGGTTTGTTCCTACACTATGTAGACCTACATGTACCATTTAGGGACAATTATAACTGTGTTTGCAATATCTAGTAGATTTAGTTCGTTTATTTGAATTTCTTCGGAAAATTCAGATTTGAACTGCAGGTCACTCGAAACTTGAAAAACTGTGCATGCAAAAATGATATTCATGTTACTTAGCATAAGTTACGACCGATTCCAGGAGCGGACCGGAAACTTCGAGCAACATGTTCACTAAACATGGCCGTGAACTTGCCATCCACATGTTTAAAAATTCTATAAAACACAAACAAAGTCAGAAAACCATGAAACTTGTCTACGTGTCATGATATCAAATGTCACACCCGGGCTTTAAGGAACAAAGTCGGGTGCATCTCATACATGCGCCAAAGAAGACAACATATATAATAACAGAGTGTATAGAGATAAATGTCATAAAACATCAGAGTATTTATTACATAGCGGAAGACTTAATACAAAATAAAAGAATAAACATAAAACGAACTAAGGATCGTCGGCGCCAATGTCAACTGAGAAACGCCACCTAGATCAAGTCGAATGCCTCAGTGTTAGGCGGCTCCTCTTCGACCACCTGTTCTTCTCCTGTGGGGGGGTGTGAGACAGCAAGAGTGAGCTCACATACGTTCATAGCTCAACAAGTCGTGGGGAATAATGTGGCATGAACTCACCAAAGGTGGGAGTTCATGAAGTGTAAGGCTGATCAATGAAATAAAGGTTGAAGCTGAGCATTGCTTTTATAAGTTGGTCCAAATTTTATTAGCAGTTACTAAGTGTAAGTGAATACCAAACCATAGTAATAATAAGTAAAAGTAATAATAAAATAATCCCAAATGCAATGAGATGACAAATTAAGTTTAAGTTCCATAAATTAATCATGTGAGTGTCCGAGCTGCTCATGACCGTGAGCACGGCTAGTATACCAGTTTTACACTCTGCAGAGGTTGCGCATCTTTACCCATAAGTCGTGTTACCCATTTGCCATGGAGTTGATCAGACCCCATACACCTCTACCAAGGAAGCAAGGCAGGGTACCACTACGAGGCCTTTACAAAATTCCACTAGCTTCAGACTACCCGCTACAGTTTATAGGAAGCTCCAGTGCAGGAATCCCTCGCCTGACCGCCATCGCAGCAAAATCAACCCAAGGACCTCCCTACACTGACCACTCCCCTACTGCCATTGCCCCTTTTGGGTAAGGTATCCCTCCACTAGCTTTCCTAGTTAATCAGCCAAGGGCGTCCCATTAAATCCTTGTGGTAGCACTGTTTTCCCGGGTGGTTCTCCATGTTCCTATTAACATAATGATCTTAACATGAACATTAAAGAATAAAATAGATAATAAAAAGTATAACAACGAGTGATGAATATCTCTATACCCAAATCCACATAAAGCAATAGCATGAACTACCCAAAACTTTAGTAGTAAAACTAGTGGTGAAACAAGGTATAAAGATAGTCAAAATCTAGGGCATCCTATTGGGTCCCATCAAAATTAACCTATGCAGATCATTATGAATAATAAGAACATGAATGGGTAAAAGAAGTGATCAAGGGCACAACTTGCCTTCAACGAGCTCTTGCTCAGCTACTTCTACTTGTTGAACCTCAGATTCCACAGTGGCTTGCTCGTCTACTCGCATCAACACAATACATACATAGTATAGCAAAAATTAACATTACACCAAACATATAAATAAAATACACAGTAATAATCTAGATACTAAAATGAGATGATAGGAACTGGAATTATCAATTTTGGAGTTATATATTTTAAGTTATGAATCTCCAAAGATTTTATGCATTTAATATAGGGTTAAGTGAGAAATAAATTTTAATGTGTATTTCATGTAAAAACAGTGGTACTATTTGATAGAGAATAATATTACAAAATTATAGGAACTAGAATGGGTCAATTTGGAGTTCATATGCATTTTCTATGAATTAAACAAGTTTCTAGATTTATTTTTGTATTAATAATCGATTTCTAATATTAATTTCCTATTTTCAGCTCTCTCTGGATTGGGCGCCATTTTCTGTAAAACACAGGGGCGCTTACATAAAAATTCTGAGACTCGGTCAATAGTAGCCCAGGACTGCGGGTTCTATTTCTGTTTTAGTCAGGGGCTCATATGCAAATGCGTGACCGCGAAGGGGTATGCATGTTTTCTGGCCGCCAGATCGCGAATCAAGGGCCACAATTAGATCGAAGGCTTTATAAATCGGTATGCAACTAGGCCCATCCGATCCCAATCTAACGGTCAGCGATCAATCAAACCCAGGATTGCTTTCTATCGCACGATCTCGCATCTACGGTCCAAATTCAACGCGTGAAAGGGGTATTCTCAAACAAATCAGGGTCGTTCATTCTGTCATTTACGGTCATGAACTCGTCTTCTCTCACCCGCCTAACGCCGGTCAGCCGAACGCCTCGACAGAGTGCCACGGCGGCCGCGCAGATCGTCGACGAGCCTCCCTCGCCTAAACCAAAATCGGGCGATCCCAACCCTGATTAGAACCTAGGCGAACACAAGGGACCAAGTACATACCCGAAATTCGCAGCAAGGTGGCCGGTCCACGGTGTTGCATGGCGCGACAGCGAGTGCTTCGCCCAACGAGCAAATGCGCTAGAGCCGCGACACCGATGAGGCAATTAGCGGTGGCAGAAGCCTCAAGGGGGCGCGACGCAGCACTGGAACGCTCCACAGATTGCCCAGCGCCCGTGGTTCGCGTAGCCGACAGCGGCGGACCCGTGTTTCCCCCCCCCCTGACGAGCACAGTATGCAGGCGGCCGAGGCGAGAGAGAAGTCGCGAGGCAGATGGACAAGTGGAGAGGAGCGCAGAGGGCACCAATTTATGCCCCACGGACCCTGGCACGGAATGGAGGGAAGTCGCCCACGCCCGCGAGGATCACGGCGGCAAATCTGTGGAATCCACAGCTCTGTTTAGCTCGTATCGGGAGGGAAAAACGAGCGCGCACTGAGGCCCGCCTACAGTCCCATGGTCGCACCAAGAGAAAGGGGGTGAGAGGAAGTTGTTCGGTGGGGTTTGTTGAGGCAAGTCCGGCTAGAAGCGAGAGAATCGCTCGGTTTGTTGTGATCCCCGTCCGCCGCGGTCGCTGCTTCGGTTGGGGAGAAGAAGACCCGCCCTGACCTGCGGGACCCACCAGGAAGCGGCACCGGGTGCGCGCAGGAAACGGCTAGATGGGCCTAATGGAGCGGTGGCCGACCCATGCGCAGGTAGTTTCCCCTTTTTTTTTTCTTTTTCTGGTTTGTTATCATTTTTTTCTAAATTTGAATTCAAACATTTTTGTGAAGTTCATGCTTAGATGAAATATTCAAATCCAATTATCTGTATGACAGGTGCATTTATATATATATTATTTATATTTACGTAATATTTCCCTTATTCTCTTCATCATTTGTTTCTTTTATTTTCTAAGAGATAAGTTTGGTCTAAATTCCAAATTTGGGCACTAACATATCTTCATTAATATTATATTCATTATTTATAGATGCAACAACACATAAATTCCAACATGATGCACATTTTATTGAAGAATTATTCATTATGTTTCCTAATAATTCTCATGAATGAAAAGACATTACACATGAGGATTTATTTTTTTTACTCCAAAGTTGGGTATTACAAATCCTACCCCCCCTTAAAAATAATCTCGTCCCCGAGATTTAAGAAGATCTAGGGAAAAGATGGGGAAAATCTATGCGAAGCTCTTCTTCTCTTTCCCAAGTAGCTTCATTCTCTCCATGGTGACTCCATTGTACTTTGCACATCTTTATCACCTTATTTCTTGTAACTCGAGTCAAAGTGTCCAGAATCTTGATAGGGTACTCAGCATAAGTCAGGTCATCTTGAACACTAAGGTCTTCCATTGGCAGTTGCTCCTCAGGTACCCTGAGGCACTTCTTTAGCTGAGACACATGAAATACATCATGTACATCTGATAGATGATCGGGTAACTCCAGTTGATATGCAACTTCTCCCACTCGCTTTAAGATCAAGAAAGGTCCAATGAAGCGAGGGGACAACTTCCCTTTAACTTTAAATCTCCTCATACCCCGAAGTGGTGACACCTTCAGATACACGTGATCACCCTCCTTAAACTCCAGTAGTCTTCTCCTATTATCAGCATAGCTCTTTTGCCTGGATTGTGCAATTCTCAAATTTTCCCTTATCATTCGAACTTGTTCTTCTGCCTCTTGTATAAGTTCAGGCCCAAAGAACTGTCTTTCTCCAGTTTGATCCCAATACAGTGGAGTCCTGCACTTTCTGCCATACAGAGCCTCAAACGGTGACATCTTCAAACTGGCCTGGTAGCTATTATTATAAGAGAACTCCGCATATGGTAAGCTCTTATCCCAACTTCCACCATGCTTAAGAGCACAAGCTCTTAACATATCCTCCAGTATTTGATTTGTCATCTCTGTCTGTCCATCAGTCTGAGGATGGTAGGCTGAACTAAAATTCAACTTTGTATCCAAGCTCTCATGCAACTTCTTCCAAAATCGAGAAGTAAATTGTGATCCTCGATCAGACACGATCTTCTTAGGCACACCATGTAGGCAAACTATCCGAGTCATATACAATTCTGCTAGCTTGGCTCCCGTGTAATTTGTCCTCACAGGTATGAAATGAGCCACTTTTGTCAATCTGTCCACAATCACCCAAATAGAGTCATATCCTGCTGGAGTGCGGGGTAGTCCAACAATGAAATCCATACCAATTTCATCCCATTTCCACTCGGGAATCTTAAGCGGGTGCAATAGTCCAGCGGGTCTTTGATGTTCGGCCTTAACTCTTTGACACACATCACACTTAGCCACATGAGCAGCAACATCTCTTTTCAGTCCAAACCACCAATACTTTTGCTTCAAATCTTGATACATCTTAGTGCTACCAGGGTGGATGGAGTAATCAGAATCATGAGCTTCTTTCAATATAGCCTCACGGAGGCTATCAATCTCTGGAACACATATCCGATCCTTGAACCATATAGTACCTTGCTCATCCTCCGTGAATTCCGGGACTCTACCTTCAGTAATCAGATCCTTAATCTCTTGGATTTTAGCATCTCCAACCTGACCTTTACGAATCTCTTGCTCCAAGGTAGGTTTCAATTCAATGGTGACTCCTTCAGTGTGAGTAACAATTCCCAAATTGAGCCTCTCAAGATCTTTTGCTAATTCATCGGGTAGCTGGACAACAAAAGCGGAGTGAACATGCTCTTTCCGACTCAAGGCATCTGCAACCAAATTCACCTTGCCCGGGTGATAGTGAATCTCCAAATCATAATCCTTAATGAGCTCCAACCAACGGCGTTGCTTAAGGTTGAGATCCTTCTGAGTGAATATATACTTCAAACTCTTATGATCCGTATATACTTGGCACTTAGTCCCCATAATGTAGTGTCTCCAGATTTTAAGTGCATGCACAACTGCTGCCCGTTCCAAATCATGAGTGGGGTAGTTCAATTCATGTTTCCGCAACTGACGAGATGCATAGGCGATCACATGTCCTTCTTGCATGAGCACACATCCCAATCCTTGGCCACATGCATCACAATAGATATCAAACCCTTTCTGTAAGTCTGGCATAACCAACACTGGTGGAGACATCAACCTCCTCTTTAATTGATCAAAGCTTTCTTGACATTTATCATCCCACTTAAATTCTCTACCCTTCTCCAGAAGCGAGGTCATAGGCTTGGCAATCTTATAGAATCCTTCAATAAATCTCCGATAATATCCTGCAAGCCCCAAGAAACTCCGAATCTTAGTAACTGTAGTGGGCACTCTCCACTCCATAATCTTCTTGACCTTAGCAGGATCCACTGCTATTCCTCCATTAGAAATAATATGTCCCAGAAATGGCACCTTGTCAATCCAGAACTCGCACTTGCTGAACTTAGCATAGAGCTGATTATCTCGCAGCTTCTGTAGCACCAACCTTAGATGTTCTTCATGATCACTTTCACTCCGAGAATAGATAAGAATATCGTCGATGAACACCACGACGAATCTGTCCAAATACTCCATAAACACCTTATTCATCAGATTCATGAAATAAGCTGGTGCATTGGTCAATCCAAATGACATAACAGTGAACTCATATAATCCATATCGGGTCGAAAAAGCCGTCTTAGGAATATCTGATGGTCTAATCTTCATTTGATGGTATCCAGATCGGAGATCAATCTTCGAGAATACCCTGGCTCCTCTCATCTGATCGAACAAATCCTCAATACGGGGTAATGGATACTTGTTCTTCACAGTAACATCATTAAGTGATCTATAGTCCACACACATCCTCTGGGACTCATCCTTCTTCTGTACAAATAGAACCGGTACTCCCCAAAGTGAGGAACTCGGACGAATGTAACCAGCCTCTTGTAACTCCGTCAACTGCTTCTTCAGGTCCTTTAACTCTTCTACAGACATCCTGTAAGGCCGTTTAGAAATAGGGGCAGTTCCAGGTAGAAGATCAATGACAAACTCAACTTCTCTATCAGGTGGCATCCCTGGTAACTCCTCTGGAAAGACATCCGGAAAATCTCTAACCACCCGGATGTTGTCACCAACAAACTCCTCAGGTATAAAGAACATTGCCCGCTTGGATGAGGTGGTCACTGCAATATTAACTTGAAATCTTTCTCCTTTAGTGGTAGTGAGTTCTACGGTACCTCTACCACATGCTATAATGGCCTTTGCCTTCCTTAACCATGACATACCAAGAATCAGATCTATACTGCTGGCCTCTAATATTATAGCAGTAGCTCCAAATTCTCTTCCCATAATGGTTAATGTCAATCTACGTGTCATTTGATTTGCCTCAATAGGCCCTTTAGGTGTGATTACTATCATGGGTTTTCTCATATTTAGCAGTGGTTTCACATTTGTATTGGCATAACGAGCAGACATGAATGAATGTGTAGCACCAGAATCAAATAATATGGTTGCAGGAATTGCATTAACATAAAACATACCGAGTACGATGTCAGCACCATCAGGAGTATCATCAATGCTGACTTGATTCACCCTGGCTATAGAATATCCCTTGCCAGGAGTCTGTTGCTTGTTCTTAGCTGGTGTACCAAAATTTCCCATCGGACAAGCATTAGCATAGTGCCCAATCTGACTGCACTTGAAACACGTAGGGCTGGTCTTCTGTCCTGCAGACCTCGTCGGGGTGCCAGTGGGAGTAGCCTGACGAGTAGGAGGTGTCCGTGGAGACCCCTGTGGAGCGTACTGAGCTGTACGTGGCCCTCCTGGTCGAGTCGGTGTACCCTGTGGTGGAACGTAGCGGGGACGAACACTGCTACTACCCTGTCCCTCTGAGATAGCCTTCCTCTTCAAATCACCCAGTTGAACATGCTTGTGTTCAATAGCAAGAGCCTTATCCAGTAGCCTCTGAAATGATGGAAAGGTGTGTGCAACCAGTGCATACTGCAAGGGTCCATTAAGTCCTTCAATAAAGTGCTCCTGCTTCCTCTCATCCTCAGCAACTTCCTCTGGAGCATATCTCGACAGCTGAATGAATTTGTCTCTATACTCGCTGACCGACATGTTGCCTTGCTTCAAAGACAGAAACTCCTTCTTCTTGATCTTTATCATACCAACTGGAATATGGTAGTTCCTGAACTGTGTACTGAACTCTGCCCAAGTAATAGTATCAGCAGCATCATGGGCAGCAGTATAAGAATCCCACCAGTCAGCAGCAGGACCTATCACACGACCTGAGGCATAAAGAACTTTCTCCCGGTCTGAGCATTGGGCTATGTTAAGCATCTTCTCAATTGACTTCAACCAATCATCTGCATCAAGTGGGTCTGGCGAACTGGCGAAGGTCGGTGGCTTATGACTCATAAACTCTCGGTGCTTATCACGAGGTGGAACTGGTGGTGGTGGTGGAGGCAGTGGTACTTGTTGCTGTTGCTGCTGCTGTTGTTGTTGTTGCATTTGCTGTTGCAGCTGCTGTTGTTGCGCCCTCCTTTCCTGGCGTATCTCCTCTCGTTCCTGGCGCAACTCCTGTCGTATCTCTTCTCTTTCTTGACGCATCTCCTGGCGTTCTTGCTGCATCTAGGCACGCATATCAGCCATAGTGTCCGCCATTTGCTGCATCACCGCCATCTGAGCTGCAATCAGTGGATCAACTCTGCCTGGTGGAGGATTAGGAGGATTCATCTCTGCTGGCTGTGGCTGAGGTTGTCTATATATCCTTCGAGTGTGTCGATTAGGAGGCAAATCAATTCCACCACCCCTCCTGGTATTGACCATCTGAGTTAGATACATATGGTAAGAGAGAGCAGAAGACAAGGCAGTAATTACGAATCGTGTTACTTTGGGGGATTTTATTAGCTAAGCAGATTAATGTTTTACCTACCATAGCTAATTCATTACCTCATGTTGGCACATACTAAGATGTCCATATATAATATTTCAATCAATCAAAGAAGCAAATCAGACATTGACCATCAGAACAATCAACCAACATTTTTAATAGAAAAAATAATTTTATTTTTTTGTCTTAGGTCTCATATCTCTTAAAAATGTCATAGGGGTAGGGATTCCGAGGTGTGAAATCCATCTTGTCTTAGAGTAGAAAAGATAAGAATGATCAGAGTAGAATAGCAAAAGGTGAGACAAGATCAAGATGAGATGAGTGTAGAATGAATCAGAATAAGGTAAGTAGGTAAGGGTTTTGTCCATTTCTATCTAGGTTTCGTCCTACAGCCAACATTTCCCCTGATACCACTTCTGTCACACCCGGGCTTTAAGGAACAAAGTCGGGTACATCTCATACATGCGCCAAAGAAGACAACATATATAATAACAGAGTGTATATAGATAAATGTCATAAAACATCAGAGTATTTATTACATAGCGGAAGACTTAATACAAATAAAAGAATAAACATAAAACGAACTAAGGATCGTCGGCGCCAATGTCAACTGAGAAACGCCACCTAGATCAAGTCGAATGCCTCAGTGTTAGGCGGCTCCTCTTCGACCACTTGTTCTTCTCCTGTGGGGGGTGTGAGACAGCAAGAGTGAGCTCACATACGTTCATAGCTCAACAAGTCGTGGGAAATAATGTGGCATGAACTCACCAAAGGTGGGAGTTCATGAATGTAGCATCCCAAAAATTCAAATTCTGAAATTTTCTCAAACTCGCCCTAAATTCAAAATGAATTTCAAATTTCATTTCAAAATGTTTGTTTGCGAGTTGATATCAACAAATAAAGTATAGTGGTCTATATTCTCTCTAAAATCCTCCTCAAAATACGCTACAAATATTTCCTCAGTGATCCCCCTCAAATTGTTTACAGAAATACTGCCCAGATATTTCCCTAGTGATCCTCTTCAAGTTCTTTCCAGAAATACTGCCCAAATATTCCACCGATATATCTCCAGATATTTTCCTCCTGAGAAATACCTTCAGAATCATTTTTCAAGTCCCTATAAATATTTTCTTCATAACTTTCCTCATGCTCATACGTATACGTATGCCTCTAGTGTCATACGGTGAGCTCTACAAGCAAATCTCACTTATACAAGACAAATACATGCTAATCTCCCACTAATCCTCTCATCCTCCCACTAATCCTCTCATCCCTCCCCCTAATCCCCCCACCATGGCTATAAATAGAGGGGCAAGGGCCTCCTCTCATCCCACCCCAAGCCATTTCATGGCAACTCTCTCCCCCCCACACACACACACCCACTCCATGTTCCACACAAGCACACACTAGCACAAGGATCGTTCGATCGTTCTTCGATCGTTCGTCCCCCTATTCTTAGTTTGTTCGTTCGTTCGTCCGATCGTTCGTCCGATCGTTCATGGTTCGTTCGTCCGTTCGTTCGATCGTTTGATCGTTCGTCCGTTCGTTCGTCCAAATAATATTTTTCCTACGGTTATGCTGACGAAATTCCGATCGTTCGTTCGTTCGATCATTCGATCGTTCATCGTTCGTTCATAGTTCCTATTCATCGTTCATCGTTCGTTCATAGTCCCTATTCATCGTTCTTCCAGATAATCTTTGTCCTGCCGTTATGCTGCCGAAATTCCGATCGTTCGTTCGTTCGATCATTCGATCGTTCATCGTTCGTTCATAGTCCCTATTCATCGTTCATCGTTCGTTCATAGTCCCTATTCATCGTTCTTCTAGATAATCTTTGTCCTGTCGTTATGCTGCCGAAATTCCGATCGTTCATTCGTACGATCATTCGATCGTTCGTCCGTTCGTTCGTCCAAATAATCTTTTCCTGCCGTTATGCTGCCGAAATTCCGATCGTTCGTTCGTCCGATCGTTCGATCGTTCGTCCGTTCGTTCATAGTTCCTATTCATCGTTCATCGTTCGTTCATACGAACTATTCACTATCACTATTTACCATTACTATTCACCATTACTATTCACTATTACTATTCATCGTTACTATTCACATACACTATTCATCATCGTTACTATTTATCATTACTATTCATCATCGTTACTATTCATCGATGATATCTATAATTTCTTTTCCATCGCCACTATTCATCGTTACTGATCATCGTTACTATTCATCGGTCATCTAGTCATCCCAAATTTCAACTACTCGTACATCATGTTGTCCAGTCCACCTAAGACCAGCCAGACCCATATTCCAGTCATACGAACTCCGGTGACTGTGATTTTTCTTCCAGTAGGGAACTTCCCATCTGGTCACCCATCCTAGGTTTCTCCAAGTTGAGCACGCTTAACTTTGAGAATCCTTCGAACCAGGCTCCCAAACTCAGATTCCAATAAATCTCGTTTCTAAATTCTTATCAAACTATTCCCTACCCAACCATGTCATCCCTTAAGCATGGTCCATATTCCAGAAAACTCCCAAAATACTCTTGTCCCATATTCTGCCTATAACTCTCCTGTTCATACTAAGTCAGACGATTCATTCGTCACTATTCTCACCAACAGTGAACTTCACTGTGCTACACCACATACACCCAGCTATAAATACACCCAGCTACCCTCTCCCTCTCCACACACACTCAACACCCTCAGCCAAGGCAAACACCCCACCCACTTAGTTACTCTGCTCTGTCGGCTACACACATAGTGTCGCTTCGCCTCCAGTCCACCCTCCTGGTAAGCACCTCCGCTCCACCACCAGTAATATCACAACACCACATGACACAGATTCTACTCAAGACTCTACCCATCCATATATCGCTATTCTGACCACTATACTAAATATTTGTTGGTATACTTGCTGGTTTGTATGTTTGCTTGTTCATGTTGCATAGTTATCGGAGCGTTCGTGTCGTCTCGTGGAGGCCAGATCTGCAAGTCTACGCTAGGCGGTGGAGCCAGAAGCCAGTTCCGCGAGCTCCCCTTCCCCCTTCGCCGAATAAGCACGGCAAGCTCACTGGATCCCTTTGATGCATAAATTACCTATGTTTTACAACCACAACCCTCAGCCTGTTATTTTATGCATAATATGATTTTGAGACAAGTTATTATGGCCACCCAGCCGCTTGCCGCAATCAATCCCTGATATAATTGTTACAAATGATTTGAGGAAAGGTGTGAGTTTTCAAAAGAAAATGCTTTTCAAAATGTGTTTGATGAAGGGTTTTCACCCTTATCACCTTTGAGTAGGGATGATCAAGGACTCCCTGGTTTAGGGGAGGGCCTAAGGTGATGGCTCAGCTGGTTTAGGCGTGAGCAGAAGGATTGTCCCCTCTTATAAGGACAGGTTTGTCATCTTTCACTACCTGTACTCATGATAAGTACAACCACTCGAGACTGTGTGGGCAGTCACTCAATCTGAACTCGTACGGTCCAACCCCAGGGTTATGAAGGCTGGGGAGCACCGGGAGGATAAGGAGGGGGAAAGTTTTGTCCGGTTTGGACATGGCGGTGGCCTAACTCCTTCCGGTATAACTGTTAAGGTTAGGACGTGCGAGGAAAGAAAGAGATTCGGATTCGGATCTCATCGGCCATGAGATCGCAGAGCCGGACTAGTGGGTAAAGTGTACACCTCTGCGCAGAGTTTGAGAACCTATTCGAATAGTCTGTGTCCACAGGAATGGACGAGTCTAGTGTGGTATGGCAATTAGTGTTTGGTTTTTCCAAAAAAAGGGTGTGTTTGAGAAAAGTGGTTTTTAAAAGGACCGGCGGTTGAGCCGTGAGCTATGGTGGACGGGAAGTCCAATAGCTGTTTTTGAAAATGAAAACCAGTGCGAAACTGCTGAGATACCTGGATGGTTTAGTCCAGGGGATTTTGTTATAATACTGAAAAACTTCCTGCTCCTTTTGGAGAGGATGCACTTTGCAAAATACAAAATGTTTTTCAAAACAACCCTGCATAAAATATTGCTGTTTCTGCAAATATCCTGAGCTCTACATATTCCATGCATTATATCTGATTTCCCCATTCCGCGGGTGAAGGTGGGCTGCTGAGTACGTTTGTACTCACCCTTGCTTATTTGTTGTTTTT
Source organism: Zea mays (assembly GCF_902167145.1). Classification (NCBI taxonomy): domain Eukaryota; kingdom Viridiplantae; phylum Streptophyta; class Magnoliopsida; order Poales; family Poaceae; genus Zea; species Zea mays. The sequence goes on along the minus strand of NC_050097.1, from coordinate 42,535,230 downwards.
TCAGAAAAAGGAGATCGGGTAAGAGTTACGACTGTTCCCAACCTTGCCTGTGGCTGTTGGACCGCTGAATTGCTTCGCTGCGTATATCGGGCTGCTTCAGCCCCACTCTGATGATATGTCCCGAGTTGTGGACCAACTCTTAAAGTTGTTCGCCACCTTTGTAGGTTTGTCTCGTTTAAGCAGATTTGGTATCATCTGATGTATAAATGTGTTTACTAGCCTCCTGGGACTAGTAATTGTATCACATTTGAGTCCTAGAGGATTCGGGACGCTTCAGGTGGTATCAGAGCTGTTAGGTTGGCCGCAGGACGTAACCCTTAGCCTGATCCAAAAGTTTTTGAGTCCAAACTATTTTCTTAAAAAAATTCTTGCTCGCATCCCTTCATTTCAAAAATGTTTTCCCCCTTTCCTTCTCTCAGAAGTCAGATGGAGGTTCAGTGCCAAACCAGCTTCTGCCAGAATGAAGATGGTTTCCCCAAGTTGCTGAGAGCATGCACAGTCCGCCTCGGAATCAGGAGCCAGCCAGAGTATGATGGTCGTGAGTTCGTCGAGCATGGCAAAGAGAAGTGTGTCGTGACTGTATACATTGGATCCAGTCCACACCATGTGGAATGGAGTGTCACTGCTGCTGGGCACAGATTCAAAGACACCTGCCAAGTCGTCGCTCGCAAGGCATTGAGGGCTCTGTGTCAGATCTATGAAGAAGAAGTGGCTGACACTCCGCTCAGATTCTTTCCGCCCTTTCAGAGAAACCGTCCCACTTGGATGGCCAGGATGCGTGCATTGGAAGGGCAGCAGCTGCTTGAGGATGACCCCACAGTCGTGTACCTCACTGCATACCTGCTCACCCTGGATGCACAATATGATTTCTTGGCTCGGCACCACCGTCAGATGATTGCTCGAGCAAAAGATGCAGAGAAGCTCAACCGTAAGCTCCATGTGGATCTCACCACAGCTCAAGCCCGTGTAGCTGCCTTGGAAAGTCGTGAAGTCATTGCTATTGAAGCCCTGAAGCAAGCCAAGGATGAGCACATCCAGAAGTTGATGGAGGCCTACTTGGTAACCCATAACCAACGTAGAGCCCTGCGGATCCAAGAGCCTGCTCCATCCAACCCAGTTCAACCCAGGAGAGCTGAAGACCCCCAGATTCTTGAAGGTCACCCGGTCTCTATCAGAGGAGAAAAGAAGGCTTGGGAACTCCCGGAAGGAGCCATAGTCTTGGAAGGAATTCCAGTCTCCCCTCAGGCTATGGATAAGCAAGAGCACCCTGAATCCTCCCAAGATCCCCCGCCAGAGTTGTTTGAGCCCCTCACTATGAAGAAGATTCCAGCACCATCCCTTGAGGTCAAGGAAGAAGCTGCAAGCACCCCGCCAGCACCGCCGCCCTCAGAGGAGCTACAAGAGCCAGTCCCGCTTGAAGAAGAGTTCGACCCTGTCCTGCCATCTCAGTCGCCGCCAGAAGAAGTCATCAACGTCAGCTCCCTCTTGACCCATCCAGGAGATGTCTCAGATTGAAGTTGTGTGCCAGCCCTGCCAGAAGAGAAGTTGTCTAGTCTGAAGTTAGTATGCCCAGTCCTCTGCATGCATTGGGTAGTGAAGTTTTTCTTCACTTTGGCTAGAGCCCTGCATGTATGAGAGTTAATCGTGTAGTCCCGTGCTTTGAAAAACTCTATTTGTGTTGCCCCCTAGGGCATTTCAAAATGAATTTCGCTTGATGTTTTCCTCCCTTTTGAGTTCATATGTGATGCTTTAACGTTAGTGCTCATAAGTTGCATTTAGCATAGTTCTCAATTCAGGAGCCAAGCAATAGTAGTTATGCTTAGCCCCCGAATCTGAGTAGTCCGTGCTTTGGAAAAACTCTATTCTTCCCTTATTCAAAACATTCGATTTGTTTGTGCTTATCATTGCTGAGCTTGTGTGTTTTTTTAAGAAAGGTTTTCTCTAAAAAACATAGATCACAAATTAGATCTAATCCTCACCTTATGCTTCCATTCTCATCTTAACCCATCTCAAGAGAAAAGTGCCTTACCCAAGAAGATACCGGGAAGCTTACCCTTGAAGCCTGGAACAAGCTACAGAAGAAGCCAGTCCAGCCGCTCAGTCAAAAGGACCGACCGTGAGAATCAAAGCACTGCCCCTGAGTCAAAGTAAACAGGAAAAGAGGACAGAAGGAGTTATTACCATACACAGAGGCAAAGATTCTTGGAACCAGAGACCACAAACATCAGGGTCATCGACCCCACCACTCACCCGTGCCCCCCCACGCGTGCCCGCCTCCATGCGCACTACCACCGCCCCACGCCCCCCTTTGCAGCGCACTACCGCCGCCCACGCCACCTTTGCAGCGCACCCACCGCCACCATCATCGCCGGCAACACCAGGCCCCCCTCCCCTTATCGCACCCGCTGCCGCGTAGCACCTACTCCATCACCACTGCTCCGCAACCGAACACCCCCGCTCGCCTATAAACCCCCCCACCATCTCCCTCAACTCCCATCTCGCTCAAAGAAAAAGCACACTCCAGATAAATCCCCTCTGCCAAATCGCAAGCAACTCCATTTTTCCACTCCCTCGCCCCTAAGATCACAATGCTTGGTGATTCTTGGGTTGAAGACTGTTGTATATGGTTCAACATCTTCGGTTTCCTCCTCTGTATGATGGTAATACTCTTTGATAGAATCCTCGAGTGGGAAGAGCAAAGAGAAAGAAAGAGGCAGTGAAAAGTGAAAAGTGAGAAGAGAAAAGAAGATAGTGAAGAGAAGATGAGAAGAAGGTTGTCCCAGAATCAACCCTGTGTCAGTCATTTCTCCGCAGCCTGCTCAAGCAGCAACATGAGAAGAAGGCCTCGTAACACCTTTGTTATGAGGTACTTCAAGGAGTTCAAATCCCCAAGATTCAAGAGATCTACCCTCATTCATTTTAAGTGGGGTAGTGTTCCAATAAGGTTCCTGTCATGGAGAAAAATAAGAAGGCATGTAGCAAGCTTGTGGAGGACCAGATCACCAAAGCTTATAAGTTTCTGTATGAGAAGTGGTCACCCAAGTTCCGTTGATGAAGCACCAGAAGAACAATCAAGGAAGGAATCCATGTGGGAGTTCGCAAGAGAAAGGTTTGTGTGTTGGCATCTATGCTCCTTCAATAAGCAAGCTGCCAAGCGAAAGCTAGAAGCCTGAAGATGATCTTTGAGTAGCCAGAATCAGTGTTTTCAATCAGCAACCAGATGTTCCTCAAAGGCGAGACTTTGTTGAAGTTTCATCTCCTCGAAGAGTTGCAAAGTGAAGATATGTAGCTGAAGTAAAGCTATACCCATAACCCTTCTAAACCGAATCTCGAGGACGAGATTCCTTTTAAGTGGGGTAGATTTGTAGCATCCCAAAAATTCAAATTCTGAAATTTTCTCAAACTCGCCCTAAATTCAAAATGAATTTCAAATTTCATTTCAAAATGTTTGTTTGCGAGTTGATATCAACAAATAAAGTATAGTGGTCTATATTCTCTCTAAAATCCTCCTCAAAATACCCTACAAATATTTCCTCAGTGATCCCCCTCAAATTGTTTAGAGAAATACTGCCCAGATATTTCCCTAGTGATCCTCTTCAAGTTCTTTCCAGAAATACTGCCCAAATATTCCACCGATATATCTCCAGATATTTTCCTCCTGAGAAATACCTTCAGAATCATTTTTCAAGTCCCTATAAATATTTTCTTCATAACTTTCCTCATGCTCATACGTATACGTATGCCTCCAGTGTCATACGGTGAGCTCTACAAGCAAATCTCACTTATACAAGACAAATACATGCTAATCTCCCACTAATCCTCTCATCCTCCCACTAATCCTCTCATCCCTCCCCCTAATCCCCCCACCATGGCTATAAATAGAGGGGCAAGGGCCTCCTCTCATCCCACCCCAAGCCATTTCATGGCAACTCTCTCCCCCCCCCCACACACCCACTCCATGTTCCACACAAGCACACACTAGCACAAGGATCGTTCGATCGTTCTTCGATCGTTCGTCCCCCTGTTCTTAGTTTGTTCGTTCGTTCGTCCGATCGTTCGTCCGATCGTTCATGGTTCGTTCGTCCGTTCGTTCGATCGTTCGATCGTTCGTCCGTTCGTTCGTCCAAATAATCTTTTTCCTACCGTTATGCTGCCGAAATTCCGATCGTTCGTTCGTTCGATCATTCGATCGTTCATCGTTCGTTCATAGTTCCTATTCATCGTTCATCGTTCGTTCATAGTCCCTATTCATCGTTCTTCCAGATAATCTTTGTCCTGCCGTTATGCTGCCGAAATTCCGATCGTTCGTTCGTTCGATCATTCGATCGTTCATCGTTCGTTCATAGTCCCTATTCATCGTTCATCGTTCGTTCATAGTCCCTATTCATCGTTCTTCTAGATAATCTTTGTCCTGTCGTTATGCTGCCGAAATTCCGATCGTTCGTTCGTACGATCATTCGATCGTTCGTCCGTTCGTTCGTCCAAATAATCTTTTCCTGCCGTTATGCTACCGAAATTCCGATCGTTCGTTCGTCCGATCGTTCGTCCGTTCGTTCATAGTTCCTATTCATCGTTCATCGTTCGTTCATACGAACTATTCACTATCACTATTTACCATTACTATTCACCATTACTATTCACTATTACTATTCATCGTTACTATTCACATACACTATTCATCATCGTTACTATTTATCATTACTATTCATCATCGTTACTATTCATCGATGATATCTATAATTTCTTTTCCATCGCCACTATTCATCGTTACTGATCATCGTTACTATTCATCGGTCATCTATTCATCCCAAATTTCAACTACTCGTACATCATGTTGTCCAGTCCACCTAAGACCAGCCAGACCCATATTCCAGTCATACGAACTCCGGTGACTGTGATTTTTCTTCCAGTAGGGAACTTCCCATCTGGTCACCCATCCTAGGTTTCTCCAAGTTGAGCACACTTAACTTTGAGAATCCTTCGAACCAGGCTCCCAAACTCATATTCCAATAAATCTCGTTTCTAAATTCTTATCAAACTATTCCCTACCCAACCATGTCATCCCTTAAGCATGGTCCATATTCCAGAAAACTCCCAAAATACTCTTGTCCCATATTCTGCCTATAACTCTCCTGTTCATACTAAGTCAGACGATTCATTCGTCACTATTCTCACCAACAGTGAACTTCACTGTGCTACACCACATACACCCAGCTATAAATACACCCAGTTACCCTCTCCCTCTCCACACACACTCAACACCCTCAGCCAAGGCAAACACCCCCCCCACTCAGTTACTCTGCTCTGCCGGCTACACACATAGTGTCGCTTCGCCTCCAGTCCACCCTCCTGGTAAGCACCTCCGCTCCACCACCAGTAATATCACAACACCACATGACACAGATTCTACTCAAGACTCTACCCATCCATATATCGCTACTCTGACCATTATACTAAATATTTGTTGGTATACTTGTTGGTTTGTATGTTTGCTTGTTCATGTTGCATAGTTATCGGAGCGTTCGTACCGTCTCGTGGAGGCCAGATCTGCAAGTCTACGCTAGGCGGTGGAGCCAGAAGCCAGTTCCGCGAGCTCCCCTTCCCCCTTCGCCGAATAAGCACGGCAAGCTCACTGGATCCCTTTGATGCATAAATTACCTATGTTTTACAACCACAACCCTCAGCCTGTTATTTTATGCATAATATGATTTTGAGACAAGTTATTATGGCCACCCAGCCGCTTGCCGCAATCAATCCCTGATATAATTGTTACAAATGATTTGAGGAAAGGTGTGAGTTTTCAAAAGAAAATGCTTTTCAAAATGTGTTTGATGAAGGGTTTTCACCCTTATCACCTTTGAGTAGGGATGATCAAGGACTCCCTGGTTTAGGGGAGGGCCTAAGGTGATGGCTCAGCTGGTTTAGGCGTGAGCAGAAGGATTGTCCCCTCTTATAAGGACCGGTTTGTCATCTTTCACTACCTGTACTCATGATAAGTACAACCACTCGAGACTGTGTGGGCAGTCACTCAATCTGAACTCGTACGGTCCAACCCCAGGGTTATGAAGGCTGGGGAGCACCGGGAGGATAAGGAGGGGGGAAGTTTTGTCCGGTTTGGACATGGCGGTGGCCTGACTCCTTCCGGTATAACTGTTAAGGTTAGGACGTGCGAGGAAAGAAAGAGATTCGGATTCGGATCTCATCGGCCATGAGATCGCAGAGCCGGACTAGTGGGTAAAGTGTACACCTCTGCGCAGAGTTTGAGAACCTATTCGAATAGTCTGTGTCCACAGGAATGGACGAGTCTGGTGTGGTATGGCAATTAGTGTTTGGTTTTTCCAAAAAAAGGGTGTGTTTGAGAAAAGTGGTTTTTAAAAGGACCGGCGGTTGAGCCGTGAGCTATGGTGGACGGGAAGTCCAATAGCTGTTTTTGAAAATGAAAACCAGTGGGAAACTGCTGAGATACCTGGATGGTTTAGTCCAGGGGATTTTGTTATAATACTGAAAAACTTCCTGCTCCTTTTGGAGAGGATGCACTTTGCAAAATACAAAATGTTTTTCAAAACAACCCTGCATAAAATATTGTTGTTTCTGCAAATATCCTGAGCTCTACATATTCCATGCATTATATCTGATTTCCCCATTCCGCGGGTGAAGGTGGGCTGCTGAGTACGTTTGTACTCACCCTTGCTTATTTGTTGTTTTTTCAGAAAAAGGAGATCGGGTAAGAGTTACGACTGTTCCCAACCTTGCCTATGGCTGTTGGACCGCTGAATTGCTTCGCTGCGTATATCAGGCTGCTTCAGCCCCACTCTGATGATATGTCCCGAGTTGTGGACCAACTCTTAAAGTTGTTCGCCACCTTTGTAGGTTTGTCTCGTTTAAGCAGATTTGGTATAATCTGATGTATAAATGTGTTTACTAGCCTCCTGGGACTAGTAATTGTATCACATTTGAGTCCCAGAGGATTCGGGACGCTTCAATGAAGTGTAAGGCTGATCAATGAAATAAAGGTTGAAGCTGAGCATTGCTTTTATAAGTTGGTCCAAATTTTATTAGCAGTTACTAAGTGTAAGTGAATACCAAACCATAGTAATAATAAGTAAAAGTAATAATAAAATAATCCCAAATGCAATGAGATGACAAATTAAGTTTAAGTTCCATAAATTAATCATGTGAGTGTCCGAGCTGCTCATGACCGTGAGCACGGCTAGTATACTAGTTTTACAATCTGCAGAGGTTGCGCATCTTTACCCACAAGTCGTGTTACCCATTTGCCACGGAGTTGATCAGACCCCATACACCTCTACCAAGGAAGCGAGGCAGGGTACCACTACGAGGCCTTTACAAAGTTCCACTAGCTTCAGACTACCCGCTACAGTTTATAGGAAGCTCCAGTGCAGGAATCCCTTGCCTGACCGCCATCGCAGCAAAATCAACCCAAGGACCTCCCTACACTGACCACTCCCCTACTGCCCTTGCCCCTTTCGGGTAAGGTAGCCCTCCACTAGCTTTCCTAGTTAATCAGCCAAGGGCGTCCCATTAAACCATTGTGGTAGCACTGTTTTCCCGGGTGGTTCTCCATGTTCCCATTAACATAATGATCTTAACATGAACATTAAAAAATAAAACAGATAATAAAAAGTATAACAACGAGTGATGAATATCTCTATACCCAAATCCACATAAAGCAATATCATGAACTACCCAAAACTTTAGTAGTAAAACCAGTGGTGAAACAAGGTATAAAGATAGTCAAAATCTAGGGCATCCTATTGGGTCCCATCAAAATTAACCTATGCAGATCATTATGAATAATAAGAACATGAATGGGTAAAAGAAGTGATCAAGGGCACAACTTGCCTTCAACGAGCTCCTGCTCAACTACTTCTACTTGTTGAACCTCAGATTCCACAGTGGCTTCTCGTCTACTCGCATCAACACAATACATACATAGTATAGCAAAAATTAACATTACACCAAACATATAAATAAAATCCACAGTAATAATCTAGATACTAAAATGAGATCATAGGAACTGGAATTATCAATTTTGGAGTTATATATTTTAAGTTATGAATCTCCAAAGATTTTATGCATTTAATATAGGGTTAAGTGAGAAATAAATTTTAATGTGTATTTCATGTAAAACAGTGGTACTATTTGATAGAGAATAATATTACAAAATTATAGGAACTGGAATGGGTCAATTTGGATTTCTAATATTAATTTCCTCTTTTCAGCTCTCTCTGGATTGGGCGCCATTTTCTGTAAAACACAGGGGCGCTTACATAAAAATTCTGAGACTCAGTCAATAGTAGCCCAGGATTGCGGGTTCTATTTCTGTTTTAGTTAGGGGCTCATATGCAAATGCGTGACCGCGAAGGGGTATGCATGTTTTCTGGCCGCCAGATCGCGAATCAAGGGCCACGATTAGATCGAAGGCTTTATAAATCGGTATGCAACTAGGCCCATCCGATCCCAATCTAACGGTCAGCGATCAATCAAACCCAGGATTGCTTTCTATCGCACGATCTCGCATCTACGGTCAAAATTCAACGCGTGAAAGGGGTATTCTCAAACAAATCAGGGTCGTTCATTCTGTCATCTACGGTCATGAACTCGTCTTCTCTCACCCGCCTAACGTCGGTCAGCCGAACGCCTCGACGGAGTGCCACGGCGGCTGCGCAGATCGTCGACGAGCCTCCCTCGCCTAAACCAAAATCGGGCGATCCCAGCCCTGATTAGAACCTAGGCGAACACAGGGGACCAAGTACATACCCGAAATTCGCAGCAAGGTGGCCGGTCCACGGTGTTGCACGGCGCGACGGCGAGTGCTCCGCCCGACGAGCAAATGCGCTAGAGCCGCGACACCGATGAGGCAATTAGCGGTGTCAGAAGCCTCAAGGGGGCGCGACGCAGCACTGGAACGCTCCACAGATTGCCCAGCGCCCGTGGTTCGCGTAGCCGACAGCGGCGGACCCGTGTTTCCCCCCCTGACGAGCACGGTATGCAGGCGGCCGAGGCGAGAGAGAAGTCGCGAGGCAGATGGACAAGTGGAGAGGAGCGCAGAGGGCACCAATTTATGCCCCACGGACCCTGGCACGAAATGGAGGGAAGTCGCCCACGCCCGCGAGGATCACGGCGGCAAATCCGTGGAATCCACAGCTCTGTTTAGCTCGTATCGGGAGGAAAAAACGAGCGCGCACTGAGGCCCGCCTACAGTCCCATGGTTGCACCAAGAGAAAGGGGTGAGAGGAAGTTGTCCGGTGGGGTTTGTTGAGGCAAGTCCGGCTAGAAGCGAGAGAATCGCTCAGTTTGTTGTGATCCCCGTCCGCCGCGGTCGCTGCTTCGGTTGGGGAGAAGAAGACCCGCCCTGACTTGCGGGACCCACCAGGAAGCGGCACCGGGTGCGCGCAGGAAACGGCTAGATGGGCCTAATGGAGCGGTGGCCGACCCATGCGCGGGTAGTTTCCCTTTTTTTCTTTTTCTGGTTTGTTATCATTTTTTTCTAGATTTGAATTCAAATATTTTTGTGAAGTTCATGCTTAGATGAAATATTCAAATCCAATTATCTGTATGACAGGTGCATTTATATATATATTATTTATATTTACGTAATATTTCCCTTATTCTCTTCATCATTTGTTTCTTTTATTTTCTAAGAGATAAGTTTGGTCTAAATTCCAAATTTGGGCACTAACATATCTTCATTAATATTATATTCATTATTTATAGATGCAACAACACATAAATTCCAACATGATGCACATTTTATTGAAGAATTATTCATTATGTTTCCTAATAAATCTCATGAATGAAAAGACATTACACATGAGGATTTATTTTTGTTTACTCCAAAGTTGGGTATTACATCATATGTACACTACTAGCAGTTGTCACATTTCTTATTTCCCATTGCAAGCCATCACAATGCTTCATGATGGAGATGCGAATAACTTGGTAGATCTACAACTACATGGTGAACTCGAGCGCGGCTATATAAATGGTTGGGTGACCTCGGCTTACATGATTTATACATTCTATCATCTAATCAATAATAAATAAAAATTGACGCATAAAAAGTTTATACCTCGCGTGGGGGCGACGGATCCTTCGCGTGGCGTGGCCGGGCGGCGGTGGCGGCGCGCGAGGAGGCGGCCTCCGGCGGCGGTGGTGGCGCGCGACGTTGGTGGCGGGGGCACGGCGAGGGGCGCGGGCGAGGGCGAGGGGCACGGCGGGGGCGGGCGAGGGGCACGGCGGTGCGGGCAAGGCGGGGGCGGGCGAGGGGCACAATGAGTGGCACGGCGGCGCGATACGGGGCACGGTGGGCGTGGAGGGTGCAACGGCGAGCGGGCGAGGGCGTGGCGGGGGGCGCAGGTGCGGCAGACGGCGGGCGGGCAGGTGTAGCGGGGGGCACGGGCGCGGCGAGGGGCGCGTGCACGGCGAGGGGTGAGGGGCGCGGGCGCGGCGGGGGCGGCGGCGCGGCGAGGGGCGGTCGGGCAGGGCACGTCGAGCGCGGTCGGCGGTGGGGCGCGTCGAGGGCGGCGCGCGGCAGCGGCGCGACCGGACGGCGAGGGGCACGGCCGGACGGCGAGGGGCGCGGACGGCGATGGGGCGGCGGCGCGGTGAGAGTGCGTGAGTGAGAGAGTGAGGAAGAAAGGGCTAACTGTCGGTAAGTAAACCCTCTTTGCCAAGTGCCCGTGATCTGGCACTCGGCAAAGATTTTTTTTAATTTTAAAATATACTTTGCAGAGTGTCCTCGATCCGGCACTCGGCAAAGTCTTCTTTGCCGAGTGTCCCCCGGGCGACACTCAACAAAGACTATTTCACTACACTTTGCCGAGTGTCAACCATTTGACCCTCGGCAAAGGCTTCTTTGCCGAGTGTCATCTCTGGACACTCGGCAAAGTACATTTTTATTTTTTTTATTTTCCCTACCAAATTTTTTGTGGTGTGTTCCTACACTATATAGACCTACATGTACCATTTTGAGACAATTAGAAAATTGTTTTCTATAGCTAGTAGATTTAGTTCGTTTATTTGAATTTCTTCGAAAAAAACACATTTGAACTGCAAGTCACTTGAAACTTGGAAAACCGTGCATGCAAAAATGATATCCATGCTATTTAGCACAAGTTACGATCGATTTCAGGAGCGGACCAGAAACTTCGAGCACCATGCTCACTCAACATGGCTGTGAACTTGCCATCCAGTTGTTTAAAAATTTTATAAAAACAAACAAACTTAGAAAATCATGAAACTTGTCCACGTGTCATGATATCATATGTAAAGTCTGTGATAAAAAATTTAGAATGTTTGGAGAAAGTTGTGAGACATTATGTGTAGAAACCTAAGAGAACTACACATGAAATCATAGAGTTTCAATGTGGATCTCTTAGGTTTGTACACATAGTGCGTTACAGCTTTCTCGAAACTTTTTCAAATTTTTATCACAACCTCTACATATGATATCATGACACGTGGACAGGTTTTATGATTTTCTGACTTTGTTTGTGTTTTATACAATTTTTAAACACCTGGATGGCAAGTTCACAGTCATGTTGAGTGAGCATGGTGCTCGAAGTTTTCAGTCCGCTCCAGAAATCGGTCGTAACTTGTGCTAAGTAGCATAGATATCATTTTTGCATGCACGGTTTTCCAAGTTTCGAGTGACCTGCAGTTCAAATCTGAATTTTCCGAAGAAATTCAAATAAACAAACTAAATCTACTAACGATTGAAAACTCTGTTATAATTGTTCACAAATGATACATATAGGTCTACATAGTGTAGGACCATACCACAAAAAGTTTGGAAGACAAAATAAAAAAAATAAAAATATACTTCGCCGAGTGTCTAGAGAAGACACTCGGCAAAGCGTCCTTTGTCGAGTGTCCAATATTTGGCACTCGGCAAAGGCTGACGACCGTCAGCTGTAGACGACCGCTAACTGTAACGCCCTGAATTTGGGGGTAGAATTTTTTCTTCTTTTCTCTTACCAAATTCAGGCGTTACCCTTTTCTTTTTCTCGTTCCCTCGCTAAACCTTGATCTTTTCCAAAGTTATAGCGGGATTTGGTTTGGATTTCCCGTGTAAAGAAAAACCTAGATTACTTTATGTTGTTTGATGCACCATGCCGAACTATGCATTCTTTGATTGCTTAGAGATGTAAGTGCATTCATCTAGAAAGATCGGATTTCGAAAAGGAGAAAAAACCTTTTCTTTCTTTTTCTTTTCTTTCTCTCTCTCCTTTTTTTCTCTCTCTCTCGCGCCGTGGGCCGCCCCTGGCCGGCCCAGCCGCCCCCCCCCTCGCGCGCCCCCTTTGGGCCCATTGGCCCAGCCGCCCCCTCCCTTTCCCCCCCCCCCCCAATTCCCCCCCCAATCCCTCTCCCTCCCTCTCATTCTCTCTTCCCCACCCCAACCGCCGCCCCCTGCCCTAGCCGCCGCCCCCTGCATCTCGGCCGCCCCGCCGCTCGGCCGCCCGTCCCCGTCCCCGGTGAGCCCTCCCCTCTCCCTTCCCTCTCCCCTCCCCTCCCTCTCCCAGGTCAGGCCGCCGCCCGGCTCAACCGCCCCCGTGCCCGCCCGGCTCGGCCGCCCCTGTGGCCGCCCGGCTCGGCCGCCCCCGTGCCCGCCCGGCTCGGCCGCCCCGGCCCCGGCCCAACCGCCCGCCCGCCCCTGCCCAACCGCCCCTGCGCGCCGCCGGCTCGGCCGCCCCCGCCCCTGCCCAGGCCGGTTCAACCGCCCCCTGGCCGGTTCAACCGCCCCCCCCTTTTTTTATTTTTTATTTTATTTTATTTTCTTTCATTACTGTTATTTATTTTACTTTAGGCAGGTTAATCATTGTTCATATTATTGAAATAGGAAACTTAATTTAGAATTCCGTTACACTAGTTAGTTCATATAATTAATTGTTTATCCAGTCCAATGTTGATCAACTAAAAATGACTAGGTTTCCATTAGTGCATATGGCTAAATTCTTTTGTTGGGACCAATTGTAACTAATCATTAGTGCATAAGCTTTAACCCCCCCCCCTCCCGCGAGACCTTTTCCCGTTTCTTTCTAACCATAATGAATGTGATATCGAATGTCATACTTGATGCATATTCACTTTATTTGTTCCCTTGTATGATGTACTGTTTGTTTCCCAATTTGAATGGATGAATGTATGTATGCTTGCAATCGCATAGAGAACGATCCGGTCGAAGAGCCCGAGGAACTCGCAGGAGAAGCCCCTGAGCAGCAGTTGTTTGGTGGAGGCAAGTGTCCTTTGACCTATCTCTGTCCTATTCATTCTTTAATTCACCTCCCGCTTTACACATTTATGCCTAAGGATTGACTAGCTTTTGTGATCCATGTCCTTGTTCACCTACTTGGGTTGGATTATTATTGTTTAGCTTTATGCTATTGCTCAAACTCTAATCAATGAACATGATGAGATTATCTATGATACGCTGTTTTCCCTTCTCTTATTATGATGTTGTACTTGTGGCCTCAAGGGGGCTCGAGCGGTTTCTCGAGTGCCTCTCCGTAGGGACCTGTTCTATGGATGACCGCCCGGGAAAACAGTGCAACCATGAGGGTGGAATGGGGTGCCCTTAGCTGAATAATTAGAGGATCCGGGGTGTAGTTCACTTAGCCGTCGTGCCGTCAATGGGGCTCGGTGTATGCGGCTCGCTCTGCCAAGGTTGATTTGTCCCTTGGGGAGGAGTGCGGTACATTTAGGAAACCTAACGGGTGGCTACAGCCCCGGGGAATCTTTGTAAAGGCTACGTAGTGATGCCCTGCTGGGTCACCTTGGTAGTGATCAATGGAGAGTCATGATCTCCGGGCAGAATGGGAATCACGGCTTGTGGGTAAAGTGCACAACCTCTGCAGAGTGTTTGAAAACTGATATATCAGCCATGCTCGCGGTTATGAGCGGCCAAGGGAGCTCCAGTGATTAGTGAGACTTGATCAGAGATACTTTGGTACAGGTGGTTATGAGATCGATGGTTCTGGTTATGACTATGGTGCTGGTAAGTGGTATTCTTTCTGTTTGGAAAGGGTACATCGGGCTAATAACTTGGGTTAATGCTAAAACTTGGCTTTCTATTAGTAAATAATAATCTGACCAACTAAAAGCAACTGCTTGACTTATCCCCACATAAAGCTAGTCCACTACAGCCAAACAGGATACTTGCTGAGTATGTTGATGTGTACTCACCCTTGCTCTACACACCAAACCCCCCCATCCCAGGTTGTCAGCATTGCAACCACTGCTCAGGCAAAGATGAAGCTGTGGAAGGAGACTTCCAGGAGTTCCAAGACTACGACGAGTTCTAGGCGTGGGTTAGCGGCAACCCCCAGTCGGCTGCCTGTGAAGGCCGCATTTATCTACGTTTCTTTTCCGCACTTTGATTTACTGTAAGAACTATATGGACGTCTCAGACGTATGATGTAATCTACTATTATTCCCTTTTAATACTATTTTGAGCACTGTGTGATGATGTCCATGTTATGTAACTGCTGTGTACGTGAATAACTAATCCTGGCACGTACATGGTTCGCATTCGGTTTGCCTTCTAAAACCGGGTGTAACATAAGTGGTATCAAAGCCGTGCTGACTGTAGGACCGCTAGCCTAAAGTAGAATGGTCGTTCTAAGGACTGTAGACCTCTGTCCCTTCCTTGACTTTGATATCCCTTCAAAAGTTGGTCATACCGACCAAACCTATGTTCTACTATATATTATACCTTGCTGAAAATCATGTTTTATTCTAATCCTTCATTCACTTATGGTTCATTATTTGCTGGTCATATTGATTCTGTTCTTACCCTTTTGCTTGCGATGTCTTTTGTAGATGGCTCGACTTAGACACACTGCACGAAAGTCAGTCATCCCCTTCTTACCCTCCCGCCTTGCTGAGCGTCCGCTTCGCCGTCTCGTGGCCGGACAGTCCAGCCACTTGGAGAGACTGCACCACCGCCTGCATGAGGAGCAGGAACGTCGACGACAGGAGCAGCAGGGCTCTTCTTTCTCGCTCCAGCAGGAGATAGAGTCTGTGAGGAGCTGCTCCCCTGTGCTTCCCCTGGAGGCGCCTCCTGCACCACCACTGGGCGCCCCAGCTTCTGGAGTATCTGCTGGAGGAGACCCAGACGACAGAGGTGGCGACGACAGCTCGAGCCACGACACCGACTTCTCTGCTAACCATGAGCTGGAAGGATGGTTTGCTCGATCCATCACTCGCGACGCTGCTCGCGGGTGTCACTTCCACGATGCGCTCGACACCCTGCTACGTCGGGCATTTGACCGGCATACTTGGTCCGTCGAGTATCGCTGTGTGGTCTACCAGCACGGTCGCGGGGTCTACCCGGACCGCTGGGAGGCAACCTGCTTGGTGCGCCGTCCGGAGAACAGTCTCCAGGGTGCAGAGGCCTGCTCAGAGCACTATTCTATTTCTGAGCGGGACTCAGCTGAGGCAGCCATGCAAGATGCTGCACGGCGTGCGCTTTCGCACTACTGCTCGGTTTTCGGTGGGGTAGCTGACGGTCTTGACCTGAAGTATTACCCCCGCCGTCCATCTGGCAGCACAGGAGGCGTGATTGTCTCACCTATCGGTGAGGGCAATCCTAGGTTGAGCAGCACAGTCAACCTAGCCGCCGTGCTAAACACGGAGCTGGACCATGCACTAGATGAGCTGAGTAGGGCTCGTGCTGAGATCGCCCTGCTGCGGGCTGAGCGCGCGGAACGTCGTCACCTGGAGGATGGTTCCCCCGCTCCCGTCGGGACTCAGCACCTGTACCGTTCACCTCGGCGTGGATCCTAGTCTTATGGCAATCCCGACTGCAAGACCAAGATAAATCTAGAACCATAGATCGTTAGAGTTGGATCTTGTAATTAATACGAAATATATATACATAGAAGCTTCAGTGAAGCATCCCCAATCCTCTGGGACTCAAATGTGATACAATTACTAGTCCCAGGAGGCTAGTAAACACATTTATACATCAGATGATTTTAGATCTACTTAAACGAGACAAACCTATAAAGGTGGCGAACAACTTTAAGAGTTGGTCCACAACTCGAGACATATCATCAGAGTGGGGCTGAAGCAGCCCGATATACGCAGTGAAGCAATTCAGCGGTCCAACAGCCACAGGCAAGGTTGGGAACAGTCGTAACTCTTACCCGATCTCCTTTTTCTGAAAAACAACAAATAAGCAAGGGTGAGTACAAACGTACTCAGCAGCCCACCTTCACCCGCGGAATGGGGAAATCAGATATAATGCATGGAATATGTGGAGCTCAAGATATTTTGCAGAAACAGCAATATTTTATGCAGAGTTGTTTTGAAAAACATTTTGTATTTTTGCAAAGCGCATCCTCTCCAAAAGGAGCAGGAAGTTTTTCAGTATTATAACAAAATCCCCTGGACTAAACCATCCAGGTATCTCAGCAGTTCCCACTGGTTTTCATTTTCAAAAACAGCTACTGGACTTCCCGTCCACCATAACTCACGGATCAACCGCCGAACCTTTTAAAAAACCACTTTTCTCAAAACCATCTCTTTTTTTGGAAAACAAAACATTAATTGCCATACCATACCAGACTCGTCCATTCCTGTGGACACAGACTATTCGAATAGGTTTGAACTCTGCGCAGAGGGGTACACTTTACCCACTAGTTCGGCTCTGCGATCCTATGGCCAATGAGACCCGAATCCGACTCTCTTTCTTTCCCCGCATGTCCTAACCTTAACGGTTATCCGGAAGGAGTCAGGCCACCACCATGTCCAAACCGGACAAAACTTTCCCCCTCCTTATCCTCCCGGTGCTCCCCAGCCTTCATAACCCTGGGGTTGGACCGTACGAGTTCAGATTGAGTGACTGCCCACACAGTCTCGAGTGGTTGTACTATTAAAGAGTACAGGTAGTGAAGATGACAAACCGGTCCTTATACGAGGGGACAATCCTTCTGCTCACGCCTAAACCAGCTGAGCCAACACCTTAGGCCCTCCCCTAAACCAGGGAGTCCCTGATTATCCCACTCACAAGGTGATAAGGGTGAAAACCCTTCATCACACACATTTTGAAAAGCATTTTCTTTTGAAAACTCACACCTGTTCTCAAATCATTTGGAACATATATATCAGGGATTGATTGCGGCAAGCGGCTGGGTGGCCATAATAACTTGTCTCAAAATCATATCATGCATAAAATAACAGGCTGAGGGTTGTGGTTGAAAAATCATAGGTAATTTATGCATCAAAGGGATCCAGTGAGCTTGCCGTGCTTATTCGGCGAAGGGGGAAGGGGAGCTCGCGGAACTGGCTTCTGGCTCCACCGCTTAGCGTAGACTCGCGGATCTGGCCTCCACGAGACAGCACGAACGCTCCGATAACTATGCAACATGAACAAGCAAACATACAAACGAGCAAGTATACCAACAAATATTTAGTATAGTGGTCAGAATAGTGATACATGGATGGGTAGAGTCTTGAGTAGAATATGTGTCATGTGGTGTTGTGATACTACTAGTGGTGGAGCGGAGGTGCTTACCAGGAGGGTGGACTGGAGGCGAAGCGACACTATGCGTGTAGTCGGTAGAGCAGAGTAACTGAGTGGGTGGGGTGTTAGCCTTGGCTGAGGGTGTTGAGTGTGTGGAGTGGGAGAGGGTAGCTAGGTGTATTTATAGCTGAGTGTATGTGGTGTAGCACAGTGAAGTTCACTGTTGGTGAGAATAGTGACAAATGAATCGTCTGACTTAGTATGAACATGAGAGTTATAGGCAGAATATGGGACAAGAGTATTTTGGGAGTTTTCTAAAATATGGACCAGGATTAAGGGATGACATGGTTGGATAGGGAATAATTAGATAAGAATTTAGAAACAAGAATTATTGGAATCTAAGTTTGGAAGCCTGGTTCGAAGGAATCTCAAAGTCAAGCATGCTCAACTTGGGGAAACCTGGGATGGGTGACCAGATGGGAATTTCCCACTGGAAGGAAAATCACAGTCACCGGAGTTCGTATGATCGGAACATGGGTCTGGCTGGTCTTAGGTGGACTGGACAGCATGATGGATGAGTAGTTGAAATTTGGGATGACGAGATGACCGATGAATAGTAACGATGAATAGTGGTGACGAAAAAGTAATTATAGATATCATCGATGAATAGTAACGATGATGAATAGTAATAGTAAATAGTAACGATGATGAATAGTGTATGTGAATAGTAACGATGAATAGTAATGGTGAATAGTAATAGCGAATAGTTCGTATGAACGAACGATGAACGATGAATAGGAACTATGAACGAACGAACGAATGATCGGACGAACGAACGATCGGAATTTTGGCAGCATAACGGCAGGAAAAGATTATTTGGACGAACGAACAGACAAACGATCGAATGATCGTACGAACGAACGATCGGAATTTCGGCAGCATAACGGCAGGACAAAGATTATCTGGAAGAACGATGAATAGGGACTATGAACGAACGATGAACGATGAATAGGGGCTATGAACGAACGATGAACGATCGAATGATCGAACGAACGAACGATCGGAATTTCGGCAGCATAACGGCAGGATAAAGATTATCTGGAAGAACGATGAATAGAGACTATGAACGAACGAATGAACGATGAATAGGAACTATGAACGAACGATGAACGATCGAATGATCGAATGAACGAACGATCGGAATTTCGGCAGCATAACGGTAGGAAAAAAGATTATTTGGACGAACGAACGGACGAACGATCGAACGATCGGACGAACGGACGAACGAACCATGAACGATCGGACGAACGATCGAACGATCGGACGAACGAACGAACAAACTAAGAACAGGGGACGAACGATCGAACGATCCTTGTGCTAGTGTGTGCTTGTGTGGAACATGGAGTGGGTGTGTGGGGGGGGGGAGAGAGTTGCCATGAAATGGCTTGGGGTGGGAAGAGAGGAGGCCCTTGCCCCTCTATTTATAGCCATGGTGGGGGGATTAGGGGGAGGGATGAGAGGATTAGTGGGAGGATGAGAGGATTAGTGGGAGATTAGCATGTATTTGTCTTGTATAAGTGAGATTAGCTTGTAGAGCTCACCGTATGACAATGGAGGCATACGTATACGTATGAGAATGAGGAAAGTTATGAAGAAAATATTTGTAGGGACTTGAAAAATGATTCTGAAGGTATTTCTCAAGAGGAAAATATCTGGAGATATATCTGTAGAATATTTGGGCAGTATTTCTAGAAAGAACTTGAAGAGGATTACTCGGGAAATATCTGGGCGGTATTTCTGGAAAGAATTTGAGGAGGATCACTGGAGAAACATTTGTAGGATATTTTGAGGAGGATTTTTGGAGAGAATATAGACCACTATATTTTATTTGCTGATATCAACTCGCAAACAAACATTTTGAAATGAAATTTGAAATTCATTTTGAATTTAGAGCGAGTTTGAGAAAATTCCAAGATTTGAATTTTTGGGATGCTACAAATCTACCCCACTTAAAATGAATCTCGTCCTCGAGATTTGGTTTAGAAGGGTTATGGGTATAGCTTTACTTCAGCTACATATCTTCACTTTGCAACTCTTCGAGGGGATGGAACTTCAACAAAATCTGGCCTTTCAGGAGCATCCGGTTGTTGATTGCAAACGCTGATTCTGGCTCAAAGATCATCTTCAGTCTTCTAGCTTTTGCTTGGCAGCTAGCTTATTGAAGAAGCATCGATGCCAACACACAAACCTTTCTCTTGCGAACTCCCACATGGACTCCTTCCTTGATTGGTCTTCTGGTGCTTTATCAACAAAACTTGGGTGACCACTTCTCATCCAGAAACTTATATGCTTCGATGATCTGGTCCTCGACAAGCTTGCTACAGGACTTCTTCTTTTTCTCCATAGCAGGAACTTTACTGGAACACTACCCCACTTAAAAAGAATGAGGGTAGAACTCTTGAATCTTGGATTTGAACTCCTTGAAGTACCTCATAACAAGGGTGTTACGGGACCTTCTTCTGTTGTTGCTGCTTGAGCAGGCTGCGGAGAAATGACTGACACAGGGTTGATTTTGGGAGAACCTTCTTCTCATCTTCTCTTCACTATCTTCTTTTCTCTTCTCACTTTTCACTTTTCACTGCCTCTTTCTTTCTCTTTGCTCTTCCCACTCGAGGATTCTATCAAAGAGTATTACTATCATACACTGGAGGAAACCAAAGACTATGAACCATGTGCAACAGTCTTCAACCCAAGAATCACCAAGCATTGTGATCTTAGGGACGAGGGAGTGGAAAATGGAGTTGCTTGCGATTTGGCAGGGGGGATTTATCTGGAGTGTGCTTTGCTTTGAGCGAGATGGGAGTTGAGGGAGCTGGTGGAAGGGATTTTATAGGCGAGTAGGGGTGCTCGGGGGGTGGAGTGGTGGTGATGGAGTAGGTGCTACAAGATAGCGGGTGCGATAAGGGGAAGGGGGGCCTGGTGTTGCCGGCGTTGAGGGTGGCGGTGGGTGCGCTGCAAAGGTGGTGTGGACGGCGGTAGTGCGCTGCAAAGGGGGGCGGTGGGTGGCGGTGGTAGTGCGCATGAAGGCGAGGCATGAGTGCGGGGGGGGGGGGCACGGGTGAGTGGTGGGGTCAATGACCCTGATGTTTGTGGTCTCTGGTTCCAAGAATCTTTGCCTCTCTGTATGGTAATAACTCCTTCTGTCCTCTTTTCCTGTTTACTTTGACTCAGGGGCAGTGCTTTGATTCTCACGGTCGGTCCTTTTGACTGAGCGGCTGGACTGGTTTCTTCTGTAGCTTATTCCATGCTTCAAGGGTAAGCTTCCCGGTATCTTCTTGGGTAAGGCACTTTTCTCTTGAGATGGGTTAAGATGAGAATGGAAGCATAAGGTGAGGATTAGATCTAATTTGTGATCTATGTTTTTAGAGAAAACCTTTCTTAAAAAGGAAGAAAACACACAAGCTCAGCAATGATAAGCACAAACAAATCAAATGTTTTGAGTAAGGGAAGAATAGAGTTTTTCTAAAGCACGGACTACTCAGATTCGGGGGCTAAGCATAACTACTATTGCTTGGCTCCTGAATTGAGAACTATGCTAAATGCAACTTATGAGCACTAACGTTAAAGCATCACATATGCACTCAAAAGGGGAGAAAACATCAAACAAAATTCATTTTGAAATGCCCTAGGGGGCCACACAATTAGAGTTTTGCAAAACACGAGTCTACACGATTACCTCTCATACATGCAGGGCTCTAGCCAAAGTGAAGAAAAACTTCACTACCCAATGCATGCAGAGGACTGGACATAACTAACTTCAGACCAGACAGCTTCTCTTCTGGCAAGGCTAGCGCACAACTTCAATCTGAGACATCTCCTGGATGGGTTAAGAGGGAACTGATGTTGATGACTTCTTCTGGCGGCGACTGAGATGGCAGAACAGGGTCGAACTCTTCTTCAAGCGGGACTGGCTCTTGTAGCTCCTCTGAGGGCGGCGGTGCTGGCGGGGTGCTTGCAGCTTCTTCTTTGACCTCAAGGGAGGGTGCTGGAATCTTCTTCATGGTGAGGGGCTCAAACAACTCTGGCGGGGGATCTTGGGAGGACTCGGGGTGCTCTTGCTTATCCATAGCCTGAGGGAAGACTGGAATTCCTTCCAAGACTATGGTTCCTTCTGGTAGTTCCCAAGCCTTCTCCTCTCCTCTGGTAGAGACCGGGTGACCTTCAAGAATCTGGGGGTCTTCAGCTCTGATGGGTTGAACAGGGTTGGATGAAGCGGGCTCTTGGATCCGCAGGGCTCTACGTTGGTTATGGGTGACCAAGTAGGCCTCCATCAACTTCTGGACGTGCTCATCCTTAGCTTGCTTCAGGGCTTCAACAGCAATGACTTCACGACTTTCTAAGGCAGCTACACGGGCTTGAGCTGTGGTGAGATCCACATGGAGCTTACGGTTGAGCTTCTCTGCATCTTCTGCTCGGGCAATCATCTGACGGTGGTGACGGGCCAAGAAATCATACTGGGCATCCAGGGTGAGCAGGTATGCAGTGAGGTACATGACTGTGGGGTCGTCCTCAAGCAGCTGCTGCTCTTCCAATGCACGCATCCTGGCCATCCAAACTGGACGGTCTCTCTGAAAGGGCGGAAAGAATTTGAGCGGGGTGTCAGCCACTTCTTCTTCATAGATCTGACATAGGGCCCTCAATGCCTTGCGAGCGACGACTTGGCATGTGTCTTTGAATCTGTGCCCAGCAGTAGTGACACTCCATTCCACATGGTGCGGACTGGATCCAATGTATACAGTCACGACACATTTCTCTGTGCCATGCTCGACGAATTCACGACCATCATACTCTGGCTGGCTCCTGATTCCAAGGCGGACTGTGCATGCTCTCAGCAACTTGGGGAAACCATCTTCATTCTGGCAAAAGCTGGTTTGGCACTGAACCTCCATCTGACTTCTGAGAGAAGGAAAGGGGGAAAACATTTTTGAAATGAAGGGATGAGAGCAAGAATTTTTTTAAGAAAATAGTTTGGACTCAAAAACTTTTGATCAGGTTAAGGGTTACGTCCTGCGGCCAACCTAACAGCTCTGATACCACCTGAAGCGTCCCCAATCCTCTGGGACTCAAATGTGATACAATTACTAGTCCCAGGAGGCTAGTAAACACATTTATACATCAGATGATTTTAGATCTACTTAAACGAGACAAACCTATAAAGGTGGCGAACAACTTTAAGAGTTGGTCCACAACTCGAGACATATCATCAGAGTGGGGCTGAAGCAGCCCGATATACGCAGTGAAGCAATTCAGCGGTCCAACAGCCACAGGCAAGGTTGGGAACAGTCGTAACTCTTACCCGATCTCCTTTTTCTGAAAAACAACAAATAAGCAAGGGTGAGTACAAACGTACTCAGCAGCCCACCTTCACCCGCGGAATGGGGAAATCAGATATAATGCATGGAATATGTGGAGCTCAAGATATTTTGCAGAAACAGCAATATTTTATGCAGAGTTGTTTTGAAAAACATTTTGTATTTTTGCAAAGCGTATCCTCTCCAAAAGGAGCAGGAAGTTTTTCAGTATTATAACAAAATCCCCTGGACTAAACCATCCAGGTATCTCAGCAGTTCCCACTGGTTTTCATTTTCAAAAACAGCTACTGGACTTCCCGTCCACCATAGCTCACGGATCAACCGCCGAACCTTTTAAAAAACCACTTTTCTCAAAACCATCTCTTTTTTTGGAAAACAAAACATTAATTGCCATACCATACCAGACTCGTCCATTCCTGTGGACACAGACTATTCGAATAGGTTTGAACTCTGCGCAGAGGGGTACACTTTACCCACTAGTTCGGCTCTGCGATCCCATGGCCAATGAGACCCGAATCCGACTCTCTTTCTTTCCCCGCACGTCCTAACCTTAACGGTTATCCGGAAGGAGTCAGGCCACCACCATGTCCAAACCGGACAAAACTTTCCCCCTCCTTATCCTCCCGGTGCTCCCCAGCCTTCATAACCCTGGGGTTGGACCGTACGAGTTCAGATTGAGTGACTGCCCACACAGTCTCGAGTGGTTGTACTATTAAAGAGTACAGGTAGTGAAGATGACAAACCGGTCCTTATACGAGGGGACAATCCTTCTGCTCACGCCTAAACCAGCTGAGCCAACACCTTAGGCCCTCCCCTAAACCAGGGAGTCCCTGATTATCCCACTCACAAGGTGATAAGGGTGAAAACCCTTCATCACACACATTTTGAAAAGCATTTTCTTTTGAAAACTCACACCTGTTCTCAAATCATTTGGAACATATATATCAGGGATTGATTGCGGCAAGCGGCTGGGTGGCCATAATAACTTGTCTCAAAATCATATCATGCATAAAATAACAGGCTGAGGGTTGTGGTTGAAAAATCATAGGTAATTTATGCATCAAAGGGATCCAGTGAGCTTGCCGTGCTTATTCGGCGAAGGGGGAAGGGGAGCTCGCGGAACTGGCTTCTGGCTCCACCGCTTAGCGTAGACTCGCGGATCTGGCCTCCACGAGACAGCACGAACGCTCCGATAACTATGCAACATGAACAAGCAAACATACAAACGAGCAAGTATACCAACAAATATTTAGTATAGTGGTCAGAATAGTGATACATGGATGGGTAGAGTCTTGAGTAGAATATGTGTCATGTGGTGTTGTGATACTACTAGTGGTGGAGCGGAGGTGCTTACCAGGAGGGTGGACTGGAGGCGAAGCGGCACTATGCGTGTAGTCGGTAGAGCAGAGTAACTGAGTGGGTGGGGTGTTAGCCTTGGCTGAGGGTGTTGAGTGTGTGGAGTGGGAGAGGGTAGCTAGGTGTATTTATAGCTGAGTGTATGTGGTGTAGCACAGTGAAGTTCACTGTTGGTGAGAATAGTGACAAATGAATCGTCTGACTTAGTATGAACATGAGAGTTATAGGCAGAATATGGGACAAGAGTATTTTGGGAGTTTTCTAAAATATGGACCAGGATTAAGGGATGACATGGTTGGATAGGGAATAATTAGATAAGAATTTAGAAACAAGAATTATTGGAATCTGAGTTTGGAAGCCTGGTTCGAAGGAATCTCAAAGTCAAGCACGCTCAACTTGGGGAAACCTGGGATGGGTGACCAGATGGGAATTTCCCACTGGAAGGAAAATCACAGTCACCGGAGTTCGTATGATCGGAACATGGGTCTGGCTGGTCTTAGGTGGACTGGACAGCATGATGGATGAGTAGTTGAAATTTGGGATGACGAGATGACCGATGAATAGTAACGATGAATAGTGGTGACGAAAAAGTAATTATAGATATCATCGATGAATAGTAACGATGATGAATAGTAATAGTAAATAGTAACGATGATGAATAGTGTATGTGAATAGTAACGATGAATAGTAATGGTGAATAGTAATGGTGAATAGTGATAGTGAATAGTTCGTATGAACGAACGATGAACGATGAATAGGAACTATGAACGAACGAACGAATGATCGGACGAACGAACGATCGGAATTTTGGCAGCATAACGGCAGGAAAAGATTATTTGGACGAACGAACGGACAAACAATCGAATGATCGTACGAACGAACGATCGGAATTTCGGCAGCATAACGGCAGGACAAAGATTATCTGGAAGAACGATGAATAGGGACTATGAACAAACGATGAACGATGAATAGGGGCTATGAACGAACGATGAACGATCGAATGATCGAACGAACGAACGATC
This sequence comes from Zea mays, assembly GCF_902167145.1. Taxonomy (NCBI): domain Eukaryota; kingdom Viridiplantae; phylum Streptophyta; class Magnoliopsida; order Poales; family Poaceae; genus Zea; species Zea mays. Next base: position 42,509,992 of record NC_050097.1, on the reverse strand, counting down.
GGAATTTCGGCAGCATAACGGCAGGACAAAGATTATCTGGAAGAACGATGAATAGAGACTATGAACGAACGATGAACGATGAATAGGAACTATGAACGAACGATGAACGATCGAATGATCGAATGAACGAACGATCGGAATTTCGGCAGCATAACGGTAGGAAAAAAGATTATTTGGACGAACGAACGGACGAACGATCGAACGATCGGACGAACGGACGAACGAACCATGAACGATCGGACGAACGATCGAACGATCGGACGAACAAACGAACAAACTAAGAACAGGGGACGAACAATCGAAGAACGATCGAACGATCCTTGTGCTAGTGTGTGCTTGTGTGGAACATGGAGTGGGTGTGTGGGGGGGGGAGAGAGTTGCCATGAAATGGCTTGGGGTGGGAAGAGAGGAGGCCCTTGCCCCTCTATTTATAGCCATGGTGGGGGGATTAGGGGGAGGGATGAGAGGATTAGTGGGAGGATGAGAGGATTAGTGGGAGATTAGCATGTATTTGTCTTGTATAAGTGAGATTAGCTTGTAGAGCTCACCGTATGACAATGGAGGCATACGTATACGTATGAGAATGAGGAAAGTTATGAAGAAAATATTTGTAGGGACTTGAAAAATGATTCTGAAGGTATTTCTCAAGAGGAAAATATCTGGAGATATATCTGTAGAATATTTGGGCAGTATTTTTAGAAAGAACTTGAAGAGGATTACTCGGGAAATATCTGGGCGGTATTTCTGGAAAGAATTTGAGGAGGATCACTGGAGAAACATTTGTAGGATATTTTGAGGAGGATTTTTGGAGAGAATATAGACCACTATAATTTATTTGCTGATATCAACTCGCAAACAAACATTTTGAAATGAAATTTGAAATTCATTTTGAATTTAGAGCGAGTTTGAGAAAATTCCAAGATTTGAATTTTTGGGATGCTACATTCAGTCTTAGCGTTAGTCTCGGTTTTAGTTAGTCTTAGTTAGACAGGGTAGTTTGCTATATCCTGTGCATTTATGTTTGTCATGATGAACTATGTTTGGTTTGGATCTTTGTAATGACTGTCACCAGAGTGTGGGTATCCCCTGCATTTTGGTTTACCTATTATGTTAATAAAGTTAGTTATATAGTTGGGAAACCTTTTATTCCACTTTCCTCTTTATCTGAGAAGCTGTGTGGTCTGTGTTGGAGATCAGTGAAGATGCTCATCTGTTCAGTGTTGTTGAAGAATCCTCTACTCTTTTCTTATGCTGCAAGACTTGCCAGATCAGTTCTGATGTGTGGTTGCATTCCGCAGATGTCAGAGAACAGGCGCAGAGGAGGAAGGTGTGCTCAACAGGAGCGAGCCGCTCAACAGGATGAGGTGCCCCAGCAGCAGCACCTGCCGCCCCCGCCCCCGATGTCCATTGAGCAGATGTTTCTGATGCAGACTCAAGCGGTTCAAGCCATCGGTCAGACTTTGGCCGCCATTCAGCAGCAGCAGCAGCAACAGCAGCAGGCCCCACCTCAGCCTCAGATGCCTCAGATGCCCAGAGACAAGCGTGCTGAATTCATGAGAGGTCATCCACCAACGTTTGCTCATTCTTCTGACCCCATGGATGCTGAAGACTGGCTGCGCACTGTGGAGCGGGAGTTGCATACCGCTCAGTGCGATGATAGGGAGAAAGTTCTGTATGGTCCCCGTCAGTTGAGAGGAGCAGCCCAATCATGGTGGGAGTCTTACCTCGCCACCCATGCCCACCCTGACGCCATCACTTGGGAAGAGTTCAGAAGTAGTTTTCGTCAGTACCATGTCCCTGCAGGTCTGATGACAGTGAAGAAGGAGGAGTTCCTGGCCCTCAAGCAAGGGCCATTGTCTGTCAGTGAGTACCGAGACAGGTTTCTGCAATTGTCTCGTTATGCTCCTGAAGATGTCAACACCGACGCCAAGCGACAGTACCGTTTCTTGAGAGGCTTGGTTGACCCTCTGCAGTACCAACTGATGAATCACACTTTCTCGACATTCCAGCACCTGATTGATAGAGCAATCATGACAGAAAGGAAGCGTAAGGAGATGGAAGATCGAAAGCGCAAGATCAGTGGACCCCAGCCTGGAAGCAGCAGTCGTCCTCGTTTCTCAGGCAATCAACCTCAGAAGTTCAGGCAGAACCAGCGTCCACCTCAGCATCAGCAGTTCCAAAGGCAGTACCCTCAGCATCAGTACTAGAACCGTCAGAGCAATCAGTCAGGAGGTCAGTTTCAGAGGCAGAATCAGCAAGCACCTCGTCTCCCTGCCCCAGCAACCCAGCAGAACGGTCAGGCAGCACCAGCTCAGGTTGGAAACAGAGCATGTTTCCACTGTGGAGAGCAAGGCCACTGGGTGATGCAATGTCCGAAGAAGGCAGCCCAGCAGCAGTCAGGCCCCAATGCCCCAGCAAAGCAGAATGTGCCTCAGCCTGGAGCAGGCAATCGCTCTCAGCCGCGTTATAATCATGGGAGACTGAATCACTTGGAGGCTGAAGCAGTTCAGGAGACCCCCGGCATGATAGTAGGTATGTTCCCAGTCGACTCCCATATTGCAGAAGTGTTATTTGATACTGGAGCAACGCATTCTTTCATTACTGCATCATGGGTAGAAGCACATAATCTTCCGATTACTACCATGTCAACCCCCATTCAAATTGACTCAGCCGGTGGTAGAATTCGAGCCGATAGCATTTGTTTGAATGTAAGTGTGGAAATAAGGGGGATAGCGTTTCCCGCCAACCTTATAGTAATGGGTACTCAGGGAATAGATGTCATCCCAGGGATGAATTGGCTAGATAAGTATCAGGCAGTTATCAGTTGTGATAAGAGGACAATCAAGTTGGTGTCCCCACTAGGAGAGGAAGTGGTGACCGAGCTAGTCCCGCCTGAGCCAAAGAAAGGAAGTTGTTATCAGATGGCCGTTGATAGCAGTGAAGTAGACCCAATTGAGAGTATCAAGGTTGTGTCCGAGTTCCCAGATGTGTTTCCAAAGGACTTACCGGGTATGCCACCAGAGCGGAAAGTTGAGTTTGCCATAGAGCTTCTTCCTGGAACCGCCCCTATCTTTAAGAGAGCTTACAGAATATCTGGACCAGAGTTGGTTGAACTTAAGAAGCAAATTGATGAGCTGTCAGAGAAAGGTTACATCCGGCCAAGCACCTCGCCTTGGGCCGCTCCTGTCTTGTTCGTGGAAAAGACAGATGGCACCAAGAGAATGTGTATCAATTACCGAGCTTTGAATGAAGTCACGATCAAGAACAAGTATCCCTTGCCCAGAATAGAAGATCTGTTCGACCAGTTGAAAGGAGCCAGTGTGTTCTCCAAGATTGATCTGAGGTCAGGTTATCATCAGCTCAGGATCCGACCTTCGGACATTCCGAAGACGACATTCATTTCCAAGTATGGGTTGTATGAGTTCACAGTGATGTCTTTTGGTTTGACCAATGCACCAGCCTTTTTCATGAACTTGATGAACAGTGTATTCATGGATTATCTCGATAAGTTTGTGGTGGTATTCATTGACGACATTCTGATTTATTCTCATAGCGAAGAAGAGCATGCAGATCATTTGAGGATGGTATTGCAGAGATTGCGAGAGCACCAGTTGTATGCAAAGTTGAGCAAATGCGAATTCTGGATCAATGAAGTCCTGTTCTTGGGTCACATAATCAACAAAGAAGGATTGGCTGTGGATCCGAAGAAAGTGGCAGACATTCTGAACTGGAAAACGCCAACAGATGCCCGAGGAATCAAGAGTTTCATTGGAATGGCCGGATATTATCGGCGATTCATTGAAGGGTTTTCGAAGATTGCGAAACCAATGACCGCGTTGCTAGGCAACAAGGTTGAGTTCAAGTGGACCCAGAAATGTCAAGAGGCCTTTGAAGCGCTGAAAGAGAAGTTGACTACAGCGCCTGTCCTAGTCTTGCCTGATGTGCACAAGCCCTTCTCGGTGTATTGTGATGCTTGTTACACAGGTTTGGGATGTGTGTTGATGCAAGAGGGAAGAGTTGTGGCTTACTCGTCCCGACAGCTGAAGGTTCATGAGAAGAACTACCCAATCCATGATCTAGAGTTGGCAGCAGTGGTTCACGCACTGAAGACATGGAGGCACTATCTGTATGGACAGAAATGCGATGTTTACACAGATCATAAGAGTCTGAAGTATATATTCACTCAGTCAGAGTTGAACATGAGGCAACGAAGATGGTTAGAGTTGATCAAAGATTATGAGTTGGAGATTCATTACCATCCAGGCACAGCAAACATAGTGGCAGATGCTTTAAGCAGAAAGAGTCAAGTCAATCTGATGGTCGCTTGTCCGATGCCTTATGAGTTGGCCAAAGAGTTTGACAGGTTGAGTCTCGGATTTCTAAACAATTCTCGAGGAGTCACAGTTGAGTTGGAACCTACCTTGGAGCGCGAAATCAAAGAAGCGCAGAAGAATGATGAGAAAATCAGTGAGATCCGGCGACTGATTCTAGATGGCAGAGGCAAGGATTTTCGAGAAGATGCAGAAGGCGTGATATGGTTCAAAGACCGCTTGTGTGTTCCCAATGTCCAGTCCATTCGGGAGTTGATTCTCAAGGAAGCTCATGAGACAGCTTATTCGATTCACCCTGGCAGTGAGAAGATGTATCAGGATCTGAAGAAGAAATTCTGGTGGTACGGAATGAAGAGGGAAATCGCAGAGCATGTGGCTATGTGCGATAGTTGCCGAAGAATTAAGGCAGAGCACCAGAGACCTGCTGGATTGTTGCAACCGTTGCAGATCCCTCAGTGGAAATGGGATGAAATTGGTATGGATTTCATAGTCGGATTGCCTCGCACTCGAGCCGGCTACGATTCCATTTGGGTAGTAGTTAGGGGTGGGCGTTCGGGTTACCCGAAATTTTCGGGTCGGGTAATTCGGGTTTTTAAAATTTCGGGTTTTGAGAATCGATACCCGAAATTACAACGGGTTTTTCAATACCCGAAAATTCGGGTACCCGGAATTTCGGGTTCGGGTTCGGGTATTCCCGAACTACCCGAACTATTGTGTTGGCTTCATAAAAACACATACACTCTATTAAATTAGTATATAAATATAGTTTGAATAATGATATACATGGACATATAAAACACAAGCAATCTACAATCACAAGTTATGCACACTTACACATAATTATAGATGTACAAATTAATAATTAAGCATGACATGAGTACATGACACATGAAAGTTCGGGTAATTCGGGTATTTCGGGTACCCGATTGTGATACCCGAATTACCCGAAATAATTTCGGGTTTTGCAAGTTGCTACCCGAAATTCCCGAACAAAATTCGGGTTTCGGGTATTTCGGGTTCGGGTTCGGGTATTCCGGGTTCGGGTTTCGGGTTACGGGTTTTTTGCCCAGCCCTAGTAGTAGTGGACCGCTTGACCAAGTCAGCCCACTTCATACCTGTCAAGACCAACTACAGCAGTGCAGTATTGGCAGAATTGTATATGTCTCGGATCGTTTGTCTTCATGGTGTGCCAAAGAAGATAGTGTCAGACAGAGGAACGCAGTTCACCTCTCATTTCTGGCAGCAGTTGCATGAAGCTTTGGGCACGCATCTGAGTTTCAGTTCAGCTTATCATCCGCAGACAGATGGTCAGACCGAAAGAACCAATCAAATTCTTGAAGACATGTTGAGAGCCTGTGCGTTGCAAGATCAGTCCGGATGGGATAAGAGGTTGCCTTATGCAGAGTTTTCCTATAACAACAGTTACCAGGCCAGTTTGAAGATGTCACCATTCCAGGCACTTTATGGAAGGAGTTGTAGAACTCCGTTGCAATGGGATCAGCCTGGAGAAAAGCAAGTGTTTGGGCCAGACATTTTGCTTGAAGCCGAAGAGAACATCAAGATGGTCCGAGAGAATCTGAAGATAGCGCAATCGAGGCAGCGAAGCTATGTAGACACAAGAAGAAGAGAGCTGAGTTTCGAGGTCGGAGACTTTGTCTATCTGAAAGTGTCACCGATCAGAGGAGTCAGAAGGTTCGGAGTGAAAGGCAAGCTAGCACCCCGCTACATTGGTCCGTATCAGATTCTTGCAAGACGTGGAGAAGTGGCCTATCAGCTCAGTTTGCCCGAGAATTTGTCTGCTGTGCATGATGTCTTTCATGTGTCTCAGTTGAAGAAGTGCTTGCGTGTGCCAGAAGAGCAGTTGCCAGTGGAAGGTCTTGAAGTCCAGGAGGACTTGACATACGTTGAGAAGCCAGTGCAAATCCTTGAGGTTGCAGACAGAGTCACCCGAAGGAAGACCATCAGAATGTGCAAAGTCAGATGGAATCACCACTCTGAGGAAGAAGCAACCTGGGAGCGTGAAGATGATCTGATGGCTAAATACCCTAAGCTCTTTGCTAGCCAACCCTGAATCTCGAGGGCGAGATTCTTTTAAGGGGGATAGGTTTGTAACGCCCTGAATTTGGGGGTAGAATTTTTTCTTCTTTTCTCTTACCAAATTCAGGCGTTACCCTTTTCTTTTTCTCGTTCCCTCGCTAAACCTTGATCTTTTCCAAAGTTATAGCGGGATTTGGTTTGGATTTCCCGTGTAAAGAAAAACCCTAGATTACTTTATGTTGTTTGATGCACCATGCCGAACTATGCATTCTTTGATTGCTTAGAGATGTAAGTGCATTCATCTAGAAAGATCGGATTTCGAAAAGGAGAAAAAACCTTTTCTTTCTTTTTCTTTTCTTTCTCTCTCTCCTTTTTTTCTCTCTCTCCCGCGCCGTGGGCCGCCCCTGGCCGGCCCAGCCGCCCCCCCCCCCCCCCCCCCCCCCGCGCGCCCCCTTTGGGCCCATTGGCCCAGCCGCCCCTCCCTTTTCCCCCCCAATTCCCCCCCAATCCCTCTCCCTCCCTCTCATTCTCTCTTCCCCACCCCAACCGCCGCCCCCTGCCCTAGCCGCCGCCCCCTGCCCTAGCCGCCGCCCCCTGCATCTCGGCCGCCCCGCCGCTCGGCCGCCCGTCCCCGTCCCCGGTGAGCCCTCCCCTCTCCCTTCCCTCTCCCCTCCCCTCCCTCTCCCAGGTCAGGCCGCCGCCCGGCTCAACCGCCCCCGTGCCCGCCCGGCTCGGCCGCCCCTGTGGCCGCCCGGCTCGGCCGCCCCCGTGCCCGCCCGGCTCGGCCGCCCCGGCCCCGGCCCAACCGCCCGCCCGCCCGCCCCTGCCCAGCCGCCCCTGCGCGCCGCCGGCTCGGCCGCCCCCGCCCCCGCCCCTGCCCAGGTCGGTTCAACCGCCCCCTGGCCGGTTCAACCGCCCCCCCCCCCCCTTTTTATTTTTTATTTTATTTTATTTTCTTTCATTACTGTTATTTATTTTACTTTAGGCAGGTTAATCATTGTTCATATTATTGAAATAGGAAACTTAATTTAGAATTCTGTTACACTAGTTAGTTCATATAATTAATTGTTTATCCAGTCCAATGTTGATCAACTAAAAATGACTAGGTTTCCATTAGTGCATATGGCTAAATTCTTTTGTTGGGACCAATTGTAACTAATCATTAGTGCATAAGCTTTAACCCCCCCCCCTCCCGCGAGACCTTTTCCCATTTCTTTCTAACCATAATGAATGCGATATCGAATGTCATACTTGATGCATATTCACTTTATTTGTTCCCTTGTATGATGTACTGTTTGTTTCCCAATTTGAATGGATGAATGTATGTATGCTTGCAATCGCATAGAGAACGATCCGGTCGAAGAGCCCGAGGAACTCGCAGGAGAAGCCCCTGAGCAGCAGTTGTTTGGTGGAGGCAAGTGTCCTTTGACCTATCTCTGTCCTATTCATTCTTTAATTCACCTCCCGCTTTACACATTTATGCCTAAGGATTGACTAGCTTTTGTGATCCATGTCCTTGTTCACCTACTTGGGTTGGATTATTATTGTTTAGCTTTATGCTATTGCTCAAACTCTAATCAATGAACATGATGAGATTATCTATGATACGCTGTTTTCCCTTCTCTTATTATGATGTTGTACTTGTGGCCTCAAGGGGGCTCGAGCGGTTTCTCGAGTGCCTCTCCGTAGGGACCTGTTCTATGGATGACCGCCCAGGAAAACAGTGCAACCATGAGGGTGGAATGGGGTGCCCTTAGCTGAATAATTAGAGGATCCGGGGTGTAGTTCACTTAGCCGTCGTGCCGTCAATGGGGCTCGGTGTATGCGGCTCGCTCTGCCAAGGTTGATTTGTCCCTTGGGGAGGAGTGCGGTACATTTAGGAAACCTAACGGGTGGCTACAGCCCCGGGGAATCTTTGTAAAGGCTACGTAGTGATGCCCTGCTGGGTCACCTTGGTAGTGATCAATGGAGAGTCATGATCTCCGGGCAGAATGGGAATCACGGCTTGTGGGTAAAGTGCACAACCTCTGCAGAGTGTTTGAAAACTGATATATCAGCCGTGCTCGCGGTTATAAGCGGCCAAGGGAGCTCCAGTGATTAGTGAGACTTGATCAGAGATACTTTGGTACAGGTGGTTATGAGATCGATGGTTCTGGTTATGACTATGGTGCTGGTAAGTGGTATTCTTTCCGTTTGGAAAGGGTACATCGAGCTAATAACTTGGGTTAATGCTAAAACTTGGCTTTCTATTAGTAAATAATAATCTGACCAACTAAAAGCAACTGCTTGACTTATCCCCACATAAAGCTAGTCCACTACAGCCAAACAGGATACTTGCTGAGTATGTTGATGTGTACTCACCCTTGCTCTACACACCAAACCCCCCCATCCCCAGGTTGTCAGCATTGCAACCACTGCTCAGGCAAAGATGAAGCTGTGGAAGGAGACTTCCAGGAGTTCCAAGACTACGACGAGTTCTAGGCGTGGGTTAGCGGCAACCCCCAGTCGGCTGCCTGTGAAGGCCGCGTTTATCTACGTTTCTTTTCCGCACTTTGATTTACTGTAAGAACTATATGGACGTCTCAGACGTATGATGTAATCGACTATTATTCCCTTTTAATATTATTTTGAGCACTGTGTGATGATGTCCATGTTATGTAACTGCTGTGTACGTGAATAACTGATCCTGGCACGTACATGGTTCGCATTCGGTTTGTCTTCTAAAACCGGGTGTGACACTAACGGCCCTTTGCCGAGAGCTATCTTTGCCGAGTGTTTGACTCTCGGCAAAGTCGTCTTTGCCTTTGCCGTCTTTGCCGAGTGCTTGGCTGTGCCGAGTGTCCTGCACTCGGTAAATAGGATCTTTACCGAGCGTAGGACTTTGCCGAGTGCGGCTCTCGGCAAAGTCGGTTTTGCCGAGTGTCCGATAAAAAGCACTCGGCAAAGCCGCCGGCACTCGGCAAAGGTCCGGATTCCGGTAGTGGGTATCAAGTAAAAGTGAAAAAATATGAAAGAGAATATTGTACATTTACAAAAATAACAATAACAATAATAAAGTTTTTTATAGTTAAATAAATTTAGTTATTGTTTAGACTGTTCTAAGTAGTTCGTGCAAACGAGTTTTTTTTAACTGTGCTACACTTGCAGTGTCTCCAGCATTGACATCATATACTAGCATATATTATGTTAGTGGTACGTACATATATGTAACTAGAGCTATATCTACGAACTACTAGTAGGAATATAAAGCATGGATAGCACTGCACAAGAAATAACTCGTGCAAAAGTTAAACATATAGACGAAGACGATCGAGTTCATCTAGAAAAACAAAGTACGTGATGTCTCGAGGGATCCCATGAACCAATACAATCGCATTAGAAATAATTCTTTAGTTTGATTCCATTCTTTCTATCTCGCAGCAAATTAATTAAATTGTTTCAACCTAACGAGAGAGAATGCAATATTTAGCTACTAACTTAGAAATCCGTCAAAAGCAAGATATTATGTACGAGACAATTACACTATCGGAATCCGGCTCTTTGTCAAGTGCCCAGCTCTCTTTCGAGAACAATTAATCGGACACCCAGCAAAATATGCTTTGCTGAGTGACATTCTCGACAAACAAAGACATTCGGTATAGACATCCTTTGCCAAGCACAAAACTCTCGGCATACTTTAACTCTCGGTAAAGAAGACTTTATCAAGTGTCAAGCTCTCGGTGAAACTCGATGCTCGACAAAGGGATATTTGTAGTACACATACATGACTTTAACCATCCAAAACCATTATCCAATCGAGCTTGTGATGCAATCGTTGTATAATCAAAGTATCAAAAGTTATATTTTTTTTCAAAAAATTATAGATACATTTAATTATCTATTCTACTGTTATATTAAATTTTAAGTTCTAATTTATCCTATGATAAGATATATTAAAGAGAGAGACAACAATGAAATGCATCTTAGCATCTATAATTTTTTTTCAGGTTTCTTTATAATTTGTTAGTTTGATTACATGACGATTATATGGTAATAAATTCGATTACCAAAACAGTTTTGAACCATGTAAACACATTAGTAATAGAGGTCAGTAGTGTATACATGAAGAAACAAAACTAAAAAAATGTGATTCTTGAACCAGCCTAATTCACAGTTTATTATATCAAAAGAAGTTGTCCAGATGAAGCTTTGTCCTATACCAAGGATGCACAATATCTAGATAAAGTCTACTGTCTACAAGGAATGCACTAGTTTAAAAGTTAAACAAAACCAGGCCATGATTAGTCTGTCTTGAGCAGCTATTTTATCAGATCCTCTATTTCAAATTTTGCCCAGTAAAACAGTGTAATCTACAATCAGAACCCCTATGTTACAGGATTTGCTACGGACAGTCTTATATCACTACGAGGATACATACTTTCCTACCATTTATTATCTTTTGCATGCTATCCTAACTAAAAAGAAAATCACATGCCCGTAGGAAAAAAACTATTTTATAATAACACTAGCTACTAGATCAGAGTTGATTTCCTAATTGTAGAAGTTCTCCACCTAGTTATACAGTAACAAACAAGTGACCTGCGCTGGTAGTGTTCTTCCTTTTTTTAAGGGTAAAGTTGTTTTAATTTTTTATATATAGAACTTGTTATTCAATTCAGATATAGTATCTCTCTCTATATATATAATAAAATCTATTTATCTACAAAAGCCAAAATGAATTATAAGATAAAGAGAGTACAAAATAAAAAAACATTTTTCCAATGTATACTAAGGAGCTAGGTACCATTAGGCAGTAGCTCAACAAGTAGATGAAAACGATGAAGCCCCCGGCTCATAAACTGGACAACATTTTTCAGGAAACATTAACTGAACAAGAATTTATTTGATACATGAATCCATAACAATGAAATGACAGATAATATATGCATAATACAATATAGATGACGCATATTGCTACTCTTCGATACTTTTCAACTTTATCAGTAAACATAATCCTCACATTGGGGGTTGTTGCGTAGGAAAAGGAAGACTGGAATAAAGAGGTGTGCATGCATGTGACGCTAGAAGGACTGCCTCAGCTAACTGGCCAATACGATGCCATGGCATGCTAGCAGTAGCAGGGGTAGCTCTAGCTTGGCACCAGCCGCACCTGGAACCTCTCATAGATACTAGCTAGTATATGCAATGCCCAAGAGAGATTTGTGGCAGTCAAAGAATCTTTAGCAGGCTGCTGGTCTTACTCAAGCTCGTGATTCGTGAATACGGTTGGGCTTTAGTTTAATGTGTTGCATTTGCATGCAGTATAATAGAGTACTAGTATCATGTAATGAATCTTTAGCTTTGCTTCTTCTTTTCCTGACAAAACTAAAATACACGTATTAAGGCAAAGCTAAACTCACAACTTCTTAGAACTAGAGCACACGTTTCGATCATAAGAAGAGATCAGGGAAAGGTACATATATGGGATCGAAGCTAGAAGATGCACATATATGTGTATTTCATGTTGTTCTTCTGATCTAAATACTATTAGATCATATCTCTCTAGAAAACAGCTAGCTGGGATAGTTATGGGCCGTATATATTCGGATCATGAATCAATCATGAAACACACACACACAGCGTCAAACGCTCAGCTCAAAGAAGAAATCCACATATCTAATGAAATAGTATTACATGAACCAAACTCCGGATCAAAGAGTGGTGTCAAAACAAATCAATCAAAGACAGACGAGTATTGATGTCTGCACAAACCATATGTAGCGACAGATCGACCAAGAACATGTAGGAATAACATATAGCGTAGCATGCATGACATACTCTTGCACAAGTACGTAGATCCTAGCTAGGAAAAGAAGACGGATTTCTTCGGACCAAGGCGCTTGATTCCCCCAAAGCCATGGCGGCGCAGCGTTACAGAGAAGCTGATAAAGAGGAGCTGGAAGGAGGAGGAGGAGGAGGAGGAGGGAGGACTGCACCGATCTGATGATGGCTTCTTGACTCGAATGATAGAAGTGCTAGATCGAAGAGATCAACCACGCCATCATCATGCTCCATCATGCATCTCTCTCTAGCTTTCTGTCACCTCCCCCGGCCCTCTCTCTCCTCCGCCGGCCCCTCCTACACCGCCGCCCCTCCGCTTGATTTCTTCACGGACTATAGCTTCTCCGGCCTCTTCCTCTTGGAAGTAGGTGGAGGCGACTCTTGAGAGGCGGTGAGGCAATCATGGCGGCCGAGGGCCCGAGGAGCTTGGGGCAGCATGATTGCATCTTGGAAGAAGTAGGGGGATGAGAGGCGGAACAGCAGGCTCCTCCCGCATCACATGGTGTGCTATGATGGAGGCACATCTCACTAGTAGCCGGCCGCGCGCACATCTCCCTTGGTGGTCTATTGGGCTCGCGCGACCTGCTTGCTGGTCTTCTTTCTAGGGGTCTCGGGTCTCCTCTCGATCCGGCAGTGGATTATGATGGACTTTGGCCAATCTCCGAAGCTAGCTCTAGGGCATTTGTATTTTTACGGCCAGCCTTTGGCCCTAGGAGACACTAAAAGCAAAACAGCGGTGAGAAACCAATAAAGATTGGTACTGATTTATATATATATATATATATATATATATATATATATATATATATATATATATATATATATATATATATAGTTATAGTATTAGGAGCCCTGGGCTTCCATTAATGCAGGGAGCCCCTGCCAGTTTAGTTGTGCCGGGCGCGGGTCGACGTGGCAGGTGGTCCGAGTACCGCGCACATGCACCGATTGAAGGTGGGGCGTACGTGCGCACCCCCTATTACCATTTATGCATCCGTTTCATTCAAATTACGTATGCATAAACAAGTAACTGACACGGTGTGTGCGCATGCTCCGCGCGGGTATTCCGGCTTCGTGGTCACGACCCGCGATGTAGTTGGCCGCGTTTATACTTGCATATTATGACTCCAACCGTTTCATAAATTTACATGTCGATGCGGCTTGGTCGGGTGTGGTGTAGTATTTGGGATTTATGATTGTATACTTCGATGTTGACAACTACATATCATTTTGGGATTTATTATATTACGCACTTTGCCGTGGGTCTTGATTAATTATTTTTTTGTAAACTGTTTACGATACTTTGCACAGATATTTATGCTTCTTATGATCATGCAGTTACCAAACCTTCACCCGACTGTGCGCTGACTAGTGGACCCACAGTCCCTCGCCGCTCCCCCGCGGGCCGACCGAGCTAATAATTCAGCTCGGGTCCACCCACAACAGACAACAGACACAAACCCTAAAAAAATCAGTTCCTCCCCGTCGCCGTCATTCGCTCCTGCGATCGCCATCGACGACACCGCCCCCCACCTCTTCCACCGCCGTAATCTCCGCTGTTCATCGATTCACCGCCGTCGTCCTCCTTCCCTGGTTCGTTGCCCCTCTCATTCTTTCGAGTTCCCCCATTCTTTTACATATTTCACTCGCTAATGTCCATCAGTTTCGCCCCGCCCCTTCTACATCCCTTCAATTGATTCGAAATTAATTGAATCGCCTCAGTATATGTAGTATCCGATAATGCCTTCCAATTTTTTCAATTGCATATTTGTTACAATCTGTTCATTTTTATATAGGTACTGAGTGTTGTTTATGAACACAATTTATTTTTTTTACAATAGCAATCAATAGATTAGTGTTGTTTCTGATACTTATAATACACATATTTTTATTAATTATATTGCATAATGTATTTATGCACACTATGTACTGTTTTATTTAAATATGAGTTTTCACATATCTGTTGTTATGCATTCCTTCTTCTCAGTTACGTTGTCTACATATGTTGTTATGCACAATACACACACTATACATACCCCATCAGTTTCATAATGTTATTTTTTATTCCATTATTATGTATGGTATAGTATTATTTCCTGATGTTCTTTTTCATTTACTTAGTTTGTTCTACCCCAGAAAATGAAGTCCGTTGATCGTCCTCCCGCTAATCCCAAACGCATAACAATTGAGTCAAGCCAAGAATTCTTTAGTGTTGAGATACCACGGCCGGCCTCTATTGGAGTTCCTCCAAACACAAAGCATTCTGATCAGTGTCCTGCACCTGTCGAGAAACCATCTGTTATTTATGAAGCCAATGAACAAACTGGATCTGGCAATGACGACGATGACTTCATGACACCTACAAAGAAGCGTAATGCTGCTGGAAGTCATATGAATATCTTACGGAAGACATGCACAAAGAGGCCGAAAGTATTAGAAACTCCACGGCAGGTTATATGTTATACTTATGAGTTCATATATATTAAATACTAATTAGTATTCAATAATTATGACCTGATACAACATATTATATATTATTTAGTAGTATACAGTAAGGATGAATCTAGTCGAATTTTCACGTTATGTTCCAAGTTCTGAATTGCATTTACAATTTCATATTTATTTTACAACACTTGGACACTTTTTTATTGTCTACAGATAATGCAGTTTAGTTTATTTAACTAGGTATTATGTTATTTTAGTTGCATCCCTTACATTATGAGTTATAATTTTATAGCTAATGCCACATTTATTTCATTGTTTTCATAACATTTAACATACATTATTTTCAGAAACTCAATGTTAGATGCAACCCTCAGGATGTGATTATAACTATTAAGATATTGAATGAGAGGCAACGACAAGCCGTTGCTAGAAAAGGATTTTCCAATATTCTTGACATGACACTTGATGCACTGGGTAGCCGTTCTCATCTTCGTTGGTTGATGGATAAGTTGGACCACAAGGATATGACTATTCGCCCTGGAGTTGGCAAGGAACTAAAAATTACGAAAGAAACTGTCCACCTTATACTAGGCCTTCCGAATGCTGGCGGTGGTAAGCCACTAGGAATCGATGAAGCAGTGGCGGGTAATAACTTGAGGGCTGAACTTGGATTGTCCAAGGATGAGTTTGTTGTTGCATCTCTTCAGGACCGATTGAGAAAAGGAAATGATGATGACCTCTCTATCAGATGCTTCTTTTTGATATTGTTCAATAGATTGTTGTTCCCCACTTCCAGCTGGGGCATATCCAACCATGAAGTGTTATTGACGGAAGAAATGGACCGTTTCCACGAAATAGACTGGTGCCACTTAATTTATAATGACCTATGTGAAGCTGCACAAAAGTGGCATACAAGAAGCACTTCTAATGTGTCCACCACGATTTATGGATGCTCAGTTGTCATACTAGTAAGTAAATAACATTGGACTGTTCATTTTTTACATATCGAATTGAATCTATTTTACTTGCTCAATTACCATCCATGATAGTATTAATTAGTTATTGTTTTTTTGTAGTTGTACTATTTGGACCACTTGCATGATGCTGCAGCCCCCCCCAATAAACGTGGCACACCCCGCATAAAATTCTTTGATAAAAACATTATCCAAGCTCTGACAAAAGCTGATAAGAGGAAGCCACGCCAAAGTGGTGAACCTTTTGGCCATTGTGAGGTATGTCATCTGTACATAAAATAAGAGGAATGCATTACCCTGCATAAATATGCAGTTGCTGTTTTTAGGTGTATGTTTATGCATGTAGTATCTCTATTAGTTGTCGTACCATTATGAATAAACTCGTAGTAGACACCATATACTTCATTTCTCAGTAGGTGACACACTTTATTTATGGTTATCTTTCATGTATTTAATTATATTACAAATGTTTTTTTCAGTTCCGAAGCTTTTCTGAAACTTGCTATTCTGCTGTCCCTAGTGTGCAGTTTCAATCAGAGGTCAGTTTATGTCAAAACATACATCCCATATGTGTCCATAAATTCCATATGTACATTAAAGATGTTTTATGTAATATTATATCCTTATGTTTCTAATAATTAATTATGATGCATTATCATTATTTACATCACAGCATAGGGACAGGACAAACATTTTTGATGTCCCTCGTCCCGATCCTTGTGGTCATCATACTATTCATATCCAGCTCCCTTTGATCAAGGATATGCTTTCAAGTAAGATAAAGCAGCTCCAACCACGTGACCGACCAAAATTCATTGAAAAGTTTGTTGAGTATGATTCTGAAGTTGGCAAAGCGTGTTCAGTCATAAAAAGTACTCTTACCAAGATGGTTGTGAAGCAGTATGAACTAGCGGACACATTTGCTGAGTTAATTGATGATGTCCTTCGCGCGGAGTCTGGCGACCCAGACAATGTTGCGGAAGCGCCTCAAACAGATAAACCTCCAGATATATCTCAGCATATGTCGTCAGGTTACCTTCACTCATTGTCATTTATTCAATTCATGTACTTAACTCTATGCATTTACCAGTTCTTGCTGTTTGAATACTACAACTTTTTAATTACAGAGGAACAGACCCATGAGGGTACCCAGAATACCCAGGACATGACTATGCCTTCACAACCCAATACGGAGTTGACAGGTACCCAGTTTGAAGAAATACACGAAAAGCAACAACAAATGTGTCGTGCATTTGAGGGCTGCCCTGACGATTTGGAGACGAACATAACCGCAAATGCTGAAGACCAGGTATTTTATGCAGTCTGATTATGGTTACATTACATGTTAATTTACCATTTTCATCCAAAATATTAGAGAAAACCATAATAATGTATACAGGATTTCTGTTTTAATGTTGGCAATAATATGCCGAGCGACACAAACATGTCTCATCGACATGTACCAGACTGCAATCCTATGAGCTCATTTCCGTCTTCCCACTTGCCGATGTTCGACGCCACACCGCAAAAACATGTATATGTTCCAGCTTTGTTTTATCCATTGTTATCTCAATTATGGATTATATTTTATTGACACATGATTGAGGCTTAACACATAGTATCACTGTTTCTTTGGGTCAGGGAGGAGACATTGGTCCATCTCATGACACTCCTACTTTCACGGGCCCCCTTTTCGATCAGACACCTAGTGGTCATGTAAGTAATCCAGTTATACATTTATTGCATGCTTGCTTCTCATAACTCATTCATAATTTAATATACTCTATACCTGCATTGTGTTTCAGGCTGCAGATGGTGAGGAAACACATAGCTTGCACACTACACATGACCACTCTGTGCCACCTTTAACAGAATTGGACTGTGCTCGGTCGCTTCGTGATTTTTTGTGCTCCTCAAAAGCTGACCCAAACAGGTTTTTCTTTAACTATTAAGTCAAAATAACATGTAGGTTGTTGCTTACATATATAATGAATAACATATCCTTTTTCATTATTATATAGGAATATCATAGAATTCGATGAATGTATTGGAAATTGTCTCGATATACAACAATCATTTGCAGATGGGATGTGTCTGGATACTGTTTTCATGCAGTGTTTCATCATGGGTTTTCGCCATGACAAAAACAATATTTGCTCGTCCATCGACAAAGACAGACTTGTACTGGATGTCAATGTTGGTGTATGTACAATTCACTAATACCTATTTATTTTTCCAATTGTTTACATACAGTTTTATATGACACAGTAATTATGATTATGCAGATTCTCCTCAACTTTGAGGAGCATGAACGGTACAGTAAGTCTCCTCAGATTTTTTATCAAACTGTCCTTGATGCTTATCTGGACAAGACCCTGCCCCAACTGGACAATTTTGGTGACTACAAAACGGTATACTTATTTATCTTTGTATCAACGCTCTCCTGTTATGCAATTATATTCATCGCTCTGCCTCACAATAATGTTATCATTCTGTTTATATAACTCCTGATATTTGACAGATTATGGTCCCTATTCTTCATATGGGACATTGGACATTGTATGTCATAAATATCCAGTTACGATGTATTCACATATTAGATTCAAATCCATATGGTCCGGAGTTGGGTGGTACTTCATGGAAGATGTTTCATTACTCCCTAAAGGACATAGGGACCAGGAAACTACCATGGGCTAGGGTTATAATGAACAGATTGAACAAATCTTTGCAACAAGTCCGGCCCAATTCACGCATCCCAAAATTTGGAAATTTCCCAATTGACATGCCACCTATGTGTCCCACCATGATAGCTGGCTCTAATGACTGTGGCTTTTTTGTCATGAGATACATCCAGTACTATGACCATACAGATGGTTCTATCAAGCAATTTATAAAACGAGTGAGTCATTTTATGATTATGCTGTTTGTATTTATACGTTCAACATTTCAGATACAACTTATTCACCTCGGGATAATCTGTATTATGCAGGAAAACTCTGGTGACCTACGATCTCTGGCTCTACATTACCTCACCTTCCATAGCAAGAACAAGTGCCTCCCGTTGCCTCTAGAAATTCAAAAATTCAAGTTTGGACGCTAGCTGTGTCGCTGGGTCAACTTTCTGTGAATCGCAGTTGTTTGATATGGAACAAACATTTTGTGGCTTCCTTGTTATGGAACAAGATGTTGTGAAGCCAAACCTCCTTGTTGCATGTCTATGTAACCGTATTGAAACTTTTTATGCTTTTCTCCCAACCTATCAAGACTCTCATGTCTAATGCAGTTTTTAGATATAAATTGGGTCTATGTGTGTTAAACAAGTTATGAATCATCTTCAGTTCAAACTTCGACTGTTTGGTCATATTTATATCAGTGATGTACTCACTAGTTATTGTTATTCTCTGATTTCTTCACAAATCTATTATTTACCAGTATGTGTCCCAAATTATTATGTCTAATACGAATTACGCTGTTTTGTTAGTTCATTTACGCAAACTTGTACCCAGTTTACAATAATTTTAATTACATACGATTTACGCTGTTTTGTTAGCTCAATTATGCAAATCTGTACAGCCTTATTGTTTTGTCAATACCTACTGGTATCATTTGTCTACTCGCACACATGTGTAATAAAAATTTTGTTACTACATTAAATCACAATTTATTGTGTCGTTTCTTTTCTTCACCAAGACATTTTTAGCCAGTTTTTGCCACCAAAATTTGTATAGCGTCGAATTACGCTGTTTTCATAACACATTTACGCATATTTCGTATACAGTTTACACAACATATCAATACATGCAGTAAATCATTATTACTTATACTTTGTTAATATTGACTGGTTCAAGCATTTATAAATTCACCCACAATTGTAATATCAAGTATGGCACTACATTACATTTGTCATAAAATATGAAATCTTCTACTCCCCACTAGATGAATCATTGTCTGTGACACCTCCTTGATGTTTTTTTGAAGTGCATGCCTCATTCCAGTTTGGAGCGCTAGATGAACCTTTGTTCCTAGAACCTATGGGCCGCCCTCTCTTTCGACCAGTAAGGCTGGCCAACCGAAGCCTATTCTCCTCCACAGATAGACAAGTGCGACTATTGTGACCATCCGCAATTCCACACCTTTGACACTTTCTGTTCTTTTTTTTGTCTCCTTTTGCCCCCAACTTAATAACTCTTTTTTCTGTATCCCTGATTGTTCTGCCCTTTGGCTTTGCGTTATCCGGTCTTCTCAAGCTTACTCCACTCACATTAAAATCTAGCTTCTACAATTAAGAAAAAATATGATATTTTTAAATATAAGTACTTACATCCAATTATTTGTATGTAATTTTAAATAATATACATGCACATGCGTTTTTAATAGCACCATTACCTTTTTAATCGTCAAATCTGTACCACTCTCATCAATCAGTGCTGTGCTAGTGGTCAATTGTCCATAATCGTGCTGCACACATATACCATTATTAATCATTCATAATCAGCAACAAGGAGGTTTCGTTACTATTTTGTATTACAACAACTTTTTCCTCTTTTATAATCATGTATTACCTGTTCCAATATTTGTTGTGGCATAACACATTGGGTATCGCTCACACCACCTTCTTGTAAAGTAGGCACCAATTGAATTACCTGTCAAATAATACGATTGACAGTAAATATGTTTGTTTATGACAAACAGTACACACCATTATGCATAGTAAACATCATATAACATATTACACATACACCAGCCTGCGCCATTCTTGTCGTTATATTATCTCCCATCATGTCTCTTACATCATTCCTGTCGCCCTGTATCAGGCAAGTTTCTCATACTTTCCATTCACGAAAACTTATAACTCAGTATTTCATTTAAAATACACGGCTATTACAATTAATATATTAATTACCTGTATTCCTTCGCCATCACTAGTACTATCATCACCTTCAATATCTGGCTCCAACCGTGAAAGTAGCAAAAGCAGTTCATCCATCATCTCCAGGGCTCTATCATATCCAGCCTTTGAAAGACTTGCATGATGTACTACTTTCATTGACTTTTTAAGCAACATCTTCTGCCTATATGATTTAGTCTCACCGTCTTTACCCTTCAAATTCTTATCATCCCTTGAAAAAGTCACATCTTGTATAGCAGAGTAGGTGTATCTCTGAAGGATGTATTCCGAAGGTATTCGATCAATTTGAAGATGCATAAATGTTCGTAAAAGATGCACACAAAGCAGACCTACAACAAAGCATGTAAAAAATGTCTTACTTTATGTTTACTCATTATAATTGAACATTTTGATTCACCAATTACGCAATATTACATACCTGTATGCTCCCAATGCTTGCATTCACATTCATACTTTCCAGCATCTACATCAGCAATTACTTTGAATTGGTGTTGCCCCCACACAATCTTATTTGACCTTGAAGTATGCTGAACCACCCATTCATTCACACCACCTTCTGGATCATGTGATATCTTGTATGCAGTAGCATATTTTAAAGACTCGTGAAACTTATTCATTACAGCCCTTGTGTATGTCCTCGCTACACGTATCTCAAACATATACAATGTATTTGTTTCTTTTTGACCCTACAGTAGACAAAATTATACGTTATAACACCATTCATTAAATATTATGATATAATAATATTCTATGTACTCACCATGCATCCTAGTGCCTCTTTTGCCTCTTTCATCTTCCTACTGTGTAGAAGCTTCAACATTTGCTTGGCGAATTGATGTAGTGGCGTGTTTGCATCGACATGAGCACTTTTGACGAGTTTGTTCATGCTCTCGCTACGCTGTGTAGAGACCATCAACCCACAATAATCATGTTTAAAAAAAGCTGGTATCCAATCTTTACGAATTTCATACATTCTGGAAAGACTGATGTTATCATGTAGATGGAAATCATCAATCAGCATTGCCCAGGCAGTCTCAAACTCAGTTACAGTTAAAGGATGATGTATTATAGATTGGAACCTTGTTTTGAAATCCTCTTCCTCAAATCTAGCGTACAACTCGTTCAAATACGGCATATACCGGTTCTGAACATGCCACAAACACAAACGATGGATTGTGTTTGGAAATACCCTGCCTAGTGCAACTGGCATTGCTGGATCTTGATCTGAAATCATATATTGTCAGAACATTATGCAACACATTACCAACTATAATTACATTCAATACAACCACAGTAGAACGTAATAATTGTTTAGCTTATGAATCATACCTGTAAGCATTACTCGTGGTCCTTCAGCTCCCATGCATGTTTTGAATGCATTGAAAACCCACTCGAATGTGTCTACAGTTTCGTCACCCAACAATGTGAAACCAAATACGGTGCACTGCAGATGGTGGTTACAACCAACAAACATCCCCAGCGGTTTGTCATATAGATTTGTCTTATGAGTTGTATCAAAGGTAACTGCATCTCCAAAGTCAATGTAATCTGCTTGCTGGCTAGCATGGGACCAAAAAATGCTCAAAATCTTTCCTTCTTGGTCTAGTTGGAAGTCAGAGAAAAACTGTGGGTTATCTTTTTTACACAATGCAAAAAAAGATAGCAGCTTAGACACATCATTGGCATTTCTTTCTCTTTGTCGTGCTTTCTTCCTGTGAACATTACAGAATATGCCATAGTCAATACACACACAACATCATTATGTCATTATACCAGTGTAAATAACAAAATGACTTACAGGTTGATCATGTCTTGTGTAGTTAACGGTACATTCTCTGGTCCACCATGCATTTCTGAAACAAAATCCATAATACAGTGTTGCGGAATCCTGCTTTCTTGCATCGCACTAAGGAATTCCATGTATTCTGGATCATGTGTCTTGTTGCACTGTAACTGATTCTTTTCTGTATCCTTTCTGAAGAACTCATGATTATGTTCCAAATGAATAAGATCAATCCGCACTGAAATGATATTCTCTTTGGCATCGTCATAGATTTTTTTAAGTTTCATTCCAGCTCTGCATTGTGTTCTTTTGGAAATTGTATTTCGCACTTTTGGAGTACCATTTCCTCTTTCGGCACGCTTGCCTTCCATTGAACAATTCAACCACTTGCAATTTTTTCTCTCCCTATATCTCTTCAATGGAAATCCAACTTCATATGCATATCGGCTATAAAATTTGTACGCCTCGTCCACATTACTAAATGTCATACCCACCTTCGGTACCAATCGTTGATCTATACTATCATCCTATTCAATTCATGGAGTCGTCATGCAGTGCACAAATATAAAAAAAACTTCTAGCATGGCGAATTTCTAGGACTTCATAAATTGCACGGACTGTATCAATAATACATGTGTAATCGGTGTAATCATAACTTGCACGGAAATTGTATACAATAATACATGGGTATTCCTTTGAACTTACATGGCTTTGGAGAATGTGTGGTGTGTCCTGCTCATGTTCACCAATTGTCCGCATGGGTATCCGCTGACTTGTTCCCATCAAACTTTGATGAACCGTGTTGCCTTCTTCAACAATTCCTGGCGCCGGTAACGCAGCCGGTGGCGTTACAGCATTCCGGCCATCGCTCGTACAGGGTGTCGTCATCGCCGTCTCCTTTGTGTATGCCCTAACTCTTCGATAGCTACGAACAAAAGCTGCGGCGGCTGTGTGTAGGTCGTTTATTTTTCACCTTCTATACTCGCCTAAACCGTCCTGTCCTATATTCATGGCATGATCCCATCTCCTGCGCGATTTGCTGCGCAGTTTGCATGTCGCGAGATTTACGTGAGCTATCCGTTACGATTACATGACCATTGTGTTACATTTCCATAAACATGCATCACCCCATCGTGCGACCGCCCCACGTTCGCGATCGACGCGCGCGTCACCCCACTACCCGATCTGACCACTCTCGTCCCGTCAGATGCGAATTTACGCATCCAATAACGGCAAAATACGCAACCATAACGTACCCTCGTCCCACGTTTACACACCCGACCACCGTACCCTCGTTACCATTTATGCATCTTTTTCATTCAAATTCCGTATGCATAATCGCCCCACCTAGAATCGATGCATGTGTGGGTAGTCCCACCAACTGCCACGTCGACCCGCGCCGAATTTACGCAGCCAATCACGGCAAAATACGCAAGCATAACGCGCGGCTCACGTCTCCCCACCCGATCCCCGGCCCCACGCTACCATTTATGAAGCTCTTTCATTCATGTTACGTATGCATAAAAGCCGGTACCTGCGCGCGGTATACCCACCACCTGCCACGTCGACCCGCGGCCCGCACACCTAGCCACGCCGGGGGCCGGGGCTCTCTCTAGTAATGGAAGCCCTGGGCTTCCATTACCTCGTCCCTATATATATATATATATATATATATATATATATATATATATATATATATATATATATATATATATATATATATTACGGTATTTCATTCAAACATTCGATTAAAAAATTGGGACACATTGGACCTATTTGTTTTGGTTAATGGCCGGATTCTAGCAGTCAAAATCAGTTTATGGCCGTCAAACGTTTCACTTCTAGGTAGAACTCACCTAAATCAATCTGAATGTATAATCCGTCAAATTGTTGCGGTGAAAGGAATCTCCGCTTCCTAAACCCTAAAATGTGTAAACCCTTTCAACTTCCTAAGCTTACAATATCTAGATTCTCATGAAAGTTAGATTATCCAGGATTCCAGCTTCTTAGAGCAAGTTTAATAATAGAGCCTATTATTGGCTCTAACTCCTTACCTTGTCATCTAAAGCCTACAATAAACATACTCATATAATAAAGATGGCTCTAAGGTTGGCTCTTAGATGAATCTATTGTCTATTTCTCTTTCATCCTTTTGTCTTGAAGCCCATGCACCACCTAGCTCTTGCATGAAAGATCACTCTCTTTACTTTTTGATGTGTCTCTTCCATATAAGCAAAAATGCCATGTAAACAGGCTTAGAGCCCAT
This sequence comes from Zea mays, assembly GCF_902167145.1. Lineage (NCBI taxonomy): Eukaryota > Viridiplantae > Streptophyta > Magnoliopsida > Poales > Poaceae > Zea > Zea mays. The sequence goes on along the minus strand of NC_050097.1, from coordinate 42,485,427 downwards.
TATTGTACTTGCTCTAAGAAAAGTTCTTTAGCATCACAAGTCGTGTTAGAGTAAACATGTGGTAAAAGTGTCATTGGTAATGATGAATTTTGAGTAGTAAAGCAAGATTCATATTATAAAAGATTAGCAAGGTGTATGTACGTTGTTACAATTTTCATTTATGTTTAAGTATAGTATGTATTATGTTGACTAGATGGGTGTGTGAGGTTAGAGCCAACAACCATTGTTTGAATCCACATTTCTGTATAATTTTACTAAATTTATAATTTAGGGGATGTATGGGATGGCTCGGGTTCCAGTGTGGAGTTGTAGTTTATAATATCAATTTAAATAATTTTAAAAATATTTTTAATCTAAATAATAAACAAAATAATTTACCTAAATGTCTTTTAAATGCTAACAGCTCTAGCTTTACGATTTTCTGGAACACCTAATGACCTGATCTATCAACACCACTAATTTTTATGGAGTTAGAGCTATTCCAAACAGGACCTTAAATGTGCGGGAGCACAACGGTGAGAACTGTGGAACCTAAAAAACTGAAATTTTAATATAGGAAAAAAAATTTGTACATTTCGAATGCAAACGCTCTCTTTTACAACCCCTCACATTCACTCCTTAGAGGCCCACAAAAACAGATCAAAATTTTCAACTTAACTATTTAGCAATTTATTTTTCTTCTATTTATATGGACTACCAGGTGGTGGATGTAACGAGCTGCAAAAGAGTTTCTTTGCATCTGGGATGCAAAGATTTGTTTTCCTAATATAGTAGAGATAACTACTTTAAGAGTTAGTTTTTTTGTTTATACCAAGCTATATGTCGGGACGGTTATTGAGAACGGGTACCAAGGATAGTTTTCTATCTCCATCATAATTTGGACTAGTTCAATCGAGATTAAATTAACCTTATTCTTATTTCCTAACAGAGGAATTTCTTCTTAGGGGTCCAACCTTCTCAGGGGTAGGCTGTCGAGAATTGGATGGGAATCATGGGATTCATGATAGAAGAGTCGTCTTGAATCCCCTAGGAAATTTCTTCTTTATATCTCATCTAATTCTCTGGTCAGCAAATCATCCCTAGAGGTGATACGTGGCGCAGTGGAAGACGAATAAGGAACAACTTTTGATGGACGTATTTATTTATTTATTTATTTGAACTAAATATTGCCAACTATTGGAGTATGTAAAAACTAGCTCACTATTTATTTTCGACCACTTAAAGTAGTCAACAATTTGGTTAAACATTTTTAGTAACTCTTAGAGATACTAATAATGTTTTAGTCCGTGTATTTTTTTTCTTATGAATATGGGGTTTAACCTCGAATTCGATCCTGAAGCATCTTACCGAGTGAGGGGTGACATACTCTGAAGGTTATGTCTGAAGCTAGACATCATTACCATGACGATTTTTACCTAAAATGGATGGAGGTTTGGCGATAGAATAGAGAATAGGTGGTTCTCGACTTGTTTCGGTTGCTAAATATCCCCTTTGTTTCGAAACAAAGTATTCGCTTTAGCTTTAGAATTTTATGTCTACATTGAACTACATGATGATAAATATATACTCGTATATAGAACACATACATTAAATATTTTCTGAATCCATTAAAATGTAAAAAAGAATTTTATTTTGAGACAGGGTGAGTATGTAGTAAACTTCGTTGCTTCAGACGGCCTTGCATGGCAGAGTTTTTTTGTCCTTTCTCACGTTTAGTCGGTGTGCGACTATCTGTTTATTTGATTGGTCGAATATATTATCAAATGTGGAGACCGGGCACTTTTTTCATTAGCTTAATGAAATAACCTCCCTGTATCCAGAAAAAAACCCTCAGTCTCAAATACTTGTTGTCTGAAGTTAATTAAAAATATCCCACTAGTATTTTACAAAATACGAATGTGTTTGACCATGGATTATTCTAGCTTATTTTTTTTATCAACTACATAAATATAGTCGATTAGAGAAGCACCAAGACCGTCAAATCAGCAAGAAAACGTTTCAATTCGTAAGATGTGTATATGGTTTACAAGCAAAGCCATGGCTTGGAGCGACAAGATCAAAAGTACTGACATGATCATTTTTTATATAAAAGTATAAAGGTCAAAAGGAAAAAAGAAAATAGCCAAAGTTAACTGGCTGCTTTTGTATGAGAACACTGCAGTAGTGGTGAGCGCAGGAAATAAGGGGGTAGGTGGTATTTCTGTTTGGTTGGTGGTCGTTGGTTCCTATTCCTCAAGGATGTGTTGCCTTGCCTCTCCATTTCTCTACACTGCGTTTGGATGCTGGTATTGAGGCAGATTTTGGAATTGGAATTGGTAAAGCCGAATTTCAGCGTTTGGAAGCTCACGGAATTCGGAACTGAAAATCCATCCCAATTCCCCTGGTATTCAACTACACCTGCACCCCCTCCCCTTCAATACCAAGCCCCCCACCTCGGTATTGCTCAGAATTCAATTACACCCGCATCCAAACAATAACATTGGTATTGCAGATCAATTCCATTTCCCTCAGATTTGGTATTCCTAGATCAATTCAATTCCACCACGTGAATGCCTACATCCAAACGAAGCATACCATGAATTCGGTGTGGCGTGCCATAGGAGTACAGTGCATGCACTCCTACAACCGCACGGACAGAGTTAACGTGCGGCTCACCACCGTCAGTCATCTCTCGTGCTCGAACCCACTACCGTCCCCAATCCCCACTGCACCCAGCACCCCAGCGGGATCCTTCGCCGTAAGGTTTTTAAGAAACCAGTTTATATTTTCAATTTCTAGAAATTAATTCATGAAACAAAAATGGGTGAGGATGTTTGAAACGTGGTTTCTAAGAAACCAGTTTTTATTTATTTAATACACAATGACTAATCTACCATTCCTCTATTTTTAAAAGCGGCGGCAATAAATATAAATTACGTGAAATCAACAAGAACATGACGCTGTTAAATGGACAAAAATGGTTTTATCTCGAGAAGACCAACTTCTTAGTTTAAAAAAAAACCGATAAACCAGTTTCTACAAAACTGGTTTGTTCTGGAGAAGACTATTTTTTGTTTTTAAAGCATGAAATAATCATTTAAACGCTAGTTTTCTAATCCATCGTCGCTCTGGATGGTGGTTAAGAGGCTTGTCGCCCGCGTCGATTCGGGAGACGGCGACGTCGAGGGACTCGTCGCACAGTCGAGGAGGCTTGTCGGCCGCGCCGAGGAAGTGAGGGAGTTCAGGAGGCGGCATCAGGTGGAAGTGAGCGAGGATAGGGAACGACGAGGCGCAGCCGTCCGACCTCCGGAGTCGAGGATTCCGTAATGCTTCAAAACCGATAAATAAACACGGGCTAGAAATAACTTGCGGTGTCTCTCAAACAACCTATTATATTAAGTGGGCCGTGTTTTACTAAACACGTGGGCTAACTGCCTGGTATAAACACGTAGAAAACCGGCGAGGAACAAGCTTCCCAAACGAGCCTCTAACGTTTGAAACGAGTTTTTGGCGGTATATTGATAGGACCAGGAATTATGACAAATTAATAATATAAGGTCACGTACTTATATACGCTTTTGACAGTCTCACAGAATTAATCGATGTCGAGCAAAAGGGTTTTTTTTGGCGGTCTCAGCTGGTTTAGAAACTAACGTCATCATGATTCCCTACAATTTCGAAAAGGATTTGAGTTTTGTAAAATCCCTAAGGACTTGATCGGTTTTTCTTCAATCCATATGAATCAGATGGTATTGAGTCGATTTTAAATATATATCAAGTCAAAATCTATTTCAATCCCACTAAATCAATCCATCATATGGAATAGCAATAACCGAACAAGCTCTAATGTTTTGTTTAGAGATGACAATAGGTAAAAATCCGCTGGGTATTAATTGCCCAAACTCATACCCGTAAGAAAAAATACGTCCGCTAAAAAACACATACCCATGACGGGTATAAAATTTTGCCCAAACCCATGCCCATGCGGGTTTCGGGTACCCAACGGGTTTTCCATATCCACTAACATCAACATAAAAAATAATTCATTATGTAAATGACAATCAATACATTAATAAGCTTGGATAAAAGAAACAAGTGATAACTAATTTTAGCTTAAAATTTGTTACATGACGTTTATTTCAATTAGAACATATTCAATTATTAATATTATGAGACATATTTATAAGGAATGTTGATTTTAAGGCGGGTTTTAAAAACCTATGGGTTTGCGGGTATGGGTAGTGCATGGAAGAACAAACTCATGCCCACGTACCCGTTGGGTTTCTATTTGAACCTATTAACAAACTCATAGGTAGAGAATTTGACTCAAACCCATACCCTAATAGAGCAAAAACCCATCGGATTTTGGGTAGCGGGTACCCATTGCTATCTCTAGTTTTGTTTGGGTAATCTAGTATTGACTTTATTCTACATGTGTTGAGGTTCGAAACGAGGCCATAATTCACCTTAATATATGTGAATTGGAGTCAACAGTCCTAATGTGTTGGAGATATGCTCACGGATTACACGTCACATGTGATATGCTGTCCCCCTCCGGAGACTTTGCCTATTGCCGCTTCCACATTGCAGGCCGGGCACTGCCAGCTGGCTGTTTTGTTGTGCTTGGGGTCTAGTACTGCTTTTTTGGTGGCAGTCAAGGTCTCAGCGAGAATCATCATATGGGCGGGGAAGTGATCGAAAGTGTGCCACGTACGGTGCACATCCAGAGAGGTCTCGCCCACCTGATCTTTGAGCTATGGGTACTGTCCCTTCAAAAGATTTGGATCCTCGGACTGCTATGGTACGTGAATAGCTTTCTACCCTAGGCTGGCTACGTTGCATTGTCGCAAGTGTGAATGCATTGGCAATTTGGCATTGTGTAGAATTTACTTATTGGAAACGGGAAAAGCCCGTGTGAAAAGCATATTCT